>NC_134577.1:107091607-107407666 GCF_050947875.1 Dermacentor variabilis
CTATTCAGCATTGACTGACTGCCGTGCTGGCCTCCTCCCACTCGAATTGCGTAATCACGGCTGTCCTCCAAAATCAGCTGAGTCTCAATTATGTTCTGAAGATTTCGTACGGTTGCCGCCTCAACCGCCATGGATCGTATACTTTTGATGTGCTTCCCATCTATTCCTGACGGTGACTATCTGCTGATTTCTCATGTAAATTTTCTCCCATTACGTAGTTTCCGTGCCTGATGCGATTGTGATCATTGGTGACTACCGCGTATTCTTTCTATTTTATACTTTGGTTAATGTACCCAAATTATCCCGGAAGGCATGTCGTTCGGCAAACCTTGTCCGATCAACGTTACCGTCATCTCTGTACTGCATGTTCCGTTCTTGTCTGCAGCCACCTGCTGTCTCTTCAAAGATGATCGCTCATTACCTGCTTCCCGAACAGGCTGTGGATCTCTGTCCCATCCTCATGTATTATCGCAACGTCTTTTACAGTAAGGATCGCGCGTTAGGGTCGACTTTAGGTTTGACCCATAAGCTTAATATCGATGATGCTAGTTCTATCGGCCGACGTCCCTATTGCTTGTCTCAAGAAGGACGCCACGTGATTCAAACTGAAGTAGACAAGATGCTAACCAAAAGTGTAACTGAGCCCTCTTCGAGTCCTTAAGCATTGCCCGTGGTCTTGTTCAGGAAGGAGCATGGCGCCAGGCTATATTGTGTCGAAAACCGTCAACTGGACAATATCACAAAAAGGATGTGCATCCTGTGCCACAGATCGATGGCACTCTCGAATGCCGTCAAGGATCAAAATATTTCTCTTCATTCGACTTCCCATCCGGATATTTGCAGATTGCGGTTGATTAAATCGACCGTGAGACCACCTTCCTTACACGGAACGCCATTTAACATGGTCATTTTATGGCTTTCGGACTTTGTAATGCCCCAGCAACTTTCGAAAGGATGGACTCTTTCCATCGGAGCTATATGCGGTCCACTTGCCTACGCCATCTTGTCTGGACGATGTGATCGTATCTCCCCGTTCGTTTAACTGCCACCTCAGTAACTTGGCCACTATTCTTGAAATATTTACGAAGGCTGGCCTTCAACTTGCCTCTTCTAAGTGCCATTTTGGACACCGCGAAGTAATTGTTCTTGCCCCCTTGTCATTGATACCGATATACAGCCTGAACTTGACAAGATTTACGCGGTCAAGAACTTTCCTGTACCTTGCATAGCAAAACATGCGCGCCGTTTCGTGGGCTTACGCTCCAATTTTCGTCTGTTTCTTAAACATTTTGCAGATATCGCTCGGCCACTGACTAGACTGCTCAAGGACACTGTTATTTTGGGACCCCGAGCAAACCGATGCCTTTCACACCCTCATTTGCTTGCTAACAACGCTTCCGATACTAGGTGACTTCGATCCATCTGCACCAACTTAAATTCGCACAGACGCCAGTGGCCATGGGATAGGTGCCGTCCTGGCCCAAAAGCAAAAAGGAGTTGAGCTTACGCTAGTCGCCTCTTGTCGCCTTGAGAATGCAATTTTTCTATCAACGAACGCATGTACCTCGGTCTGGTGTGGGCAGTGGCTAAGTTTCACCCTTGCTTGTTTGGCCACTCATATTCTGTCATCCCAAACCACCATGCCCTGTGCTGGCTATCGTCACTGAAAGAACCAACTGGTCACCTCGGCGAATGAACACTCAGATTTCAGGAGTATTTTTGTTTGGGATGTACAAGTCCGGCCGCTTACATCTGGGCGCCGACTGCTTGTCTCGTCATCCCATCCATCCTTCTGACAAGAATGAACAAGATTCCTACACTTCCTTTCTGGCCATTTCTGACTTTGGCGAGGTCGTTAGTGAGAAGCGAAAGGACGACTCACTCCAGTAGATGATTCAGCGCTCGACTTCGGGAACATGAGGTTGCTTAACCAGAATGTTTGTGCGCCATGACGGCATTCTTTATCGATGCAACATCAGCTTCAATGGACCAGATTTACCGCTAGCTGTCCCTTGTCATCGCCGTTCTCGTTTTCTTGCTGAGCTCCATGACACACCCACTGCCGTACACTTTGCACCTTCGGCACTTCAGACAGAATTCCACGTTGCTTCTGCTGGCCGGCTTTTACTGCACTGTGCGACGTTACCTTGCGGCTTGCGGCCCCTGCCAGCATCGAGAGAGGTCATGCGCGCAACCTGCTGGCCACCTTCGTCCAATCAACCTGCCAACGGATCCTTCATTCCATGTCGGCATGGAACTTCTTGGCCCTTTCCCCACAGCAATTAAAGGGAACCAATGGATAGCTGATGGAAAAGACTATGCAATGTGCTATGGCTATACATGAGCCGTGCCCACCAGCTGTGCCCACCAGATGTGGCATACTTCTTCCTTCAGGATGTAATTCTTCCCCATGCGCTCCGAGACACCTGCCGAGAGATTGTGGCTGCTACTTCCTGCGGCAATTTGTGGAAGACATACTTCCTTCGTTTTCCACCGAACACAAGCTTGAAACCACTTAACACCCACAAAAGAACGGCTTGACAGAACGTCTAAATCGCACCCTTAAAGAAATGTTCTCTATGTACGTTTCAGCAGGCCATTGTAATTTGGACAACACTTTGCCCTACGTAACTTTAGCATACAATTCGTCCCGCCAGAATACCACTGCTTTGTTCTCCTTTCTACAGTTTGTTTGGTCCCCATCACACTCTGTCTTTTGACATCATGCTGCCTTTGATGTCGCGACACACTACTAAATACGCTCATGACGCTTTTGGTGGGGCTCATATAGCTCGCCAAGTTGTCTATAATCGACCCACAGCTGCTGTGGTGTCAAAAAAGACTCGCTACGACAGTCACCACCGGGACCTTGACTTCTCTTCCGAAAAACTCATTCCTTGGTGGACAGCCATTCCCCATGTCGGCCTGTCCGAGAAATTGCTGTCATGATATACCGGGCCGTACCAAGTATTACGATGATTAGGTGACATAAACTACGAAATCGCCCCTCTTAAACACACGTCATCTTCACGCCAGCTACGAACTGACGTCGCCTACGTGTCCCGCTTAAAGCCATGCTGTTCATTAGTTCGCTGTCATTCTAATAAGCGCCGAGATGGCGCTCCAGCCCCCGGTGGTTATGTTACACCAAATTTGGACAGGACCATGCGCGCTAGAGGGAGACGAAGAGGGCGTGGCAGACTGCCTAATGGAGCGGAGAAATTTTTACCAGCTTTAGCGTTTACCTTTATCCTTTTCATATGTTAATAGTCATACGTACGTTTGCGCGTCGGGTTTGCTTTTGGTAACAATATTTCGAAGGGAGATGGGAATGTCTGAAAACGCGTACCTATAAAGCAAGATACATCAAGGACGATGAAGCATGTGTTTGCTGCAGTAAAGCTGGCGAAAATACCGAACTTATCTTGCAAGCGGTCCCTTTAGACTCATTGGCCCCCTTGAAGCCCTTGGATTCAGGTATAGCAGGAGGAAGTAAACATGTCCGCAGTAGATATCAGTAAGAGGCGATTGGAGGCTTGGTAGCGGAAAAAGATGGAAGCGACAAACAACGGAGCTGTAAAGAAACAGTTCCCGATAGCGGTTAAGAAATATTTAAGTGGCTAATTGTTTGAAGTATGCTTTTAAAATTAGGTAGAACATAAGGCAAAATAATAACAAGACCTTGGTGGCACTACCCACCGTATCGTTTCAAAGGGATGTTCATAGCATCCATCCATTCATCCATTCCTTCATCTACTATCGTATCGGGCTATTTTTCACGATAACAATAAAAATAATGATGATGATGATGATGATTTATTGGCATACCCTGTGAATGAGGACGGCGACAGATAGTCAACTAGCCTGCTTGACTTGTTAAGGTACAGGTATGCTATACAAGTTTTCAACTCTAGTTTATTTGCACAGATCAAATCAAATCAAATCAAATCTTTATTTTCCACCAGGAGCTACAGATGGAGGGGCTACAGAAAAAAGCTGCCACTTGGCGGCTTGACGAGTCCGCAGACACATATATAAGGCAGCGTCTAGACAGCACCAGAGCATAAACAAGCAATAAACAAATCGAGACACTTGATCAAAGCAAATAAATAAAATAAAAAGTCCTGAGCCAGATCAATCAAACACAGTCAACACAAAAGAATGAACAAGCAATAAGCGTATCAAGGCACATGATAAATGCAGAAGAAAAGAAAAAGTCTTGAGCTAGGTAAAAACAAACCCCAGAATAGCTGAAATCAGGTTAGTCAATAAGGAAAGAGGTCTCTAAGTGTAACAGTGGAGCAACTAAATAAATCAAAATTCAGTGACTGATAATAGTTTAAAAGAGATGGCAGAGAGAAACACAAACGTTCCATACCAGAATTCAAGCGTGGCACAGCAACCTTCCAGTTTTCTCCACGTCTAGTATTGTAATATTTCTCATTTGTTTCTAAATGTGCCAAGGCATCGAGGCTATGAATATCTTTTTTCACTTCATATTTAAACCGAGCACTCAAACGGTAGCGGTATAGCTTGTGAGCTGTAATAACATGTGCCCTGTGAAAGAATTCTGCAGTGGTTGCATTATGACGAGCATTGTATACGTGGCGTAGATACCGTTTTTACATATAGAATATTTTTTGTGTGTTAGAGAAAGTAGTTGTGCCCCAGACAAGTTGGCAATAGTTGACGTGTGGATAGAAAAGAGAATTGTAGACCAATATTTTTGTTTTAGTAGAAAGCATGTACCGGAGACGACCGACTACACCGGTTATTCGAGCAAGTTTGGCTAATACAAAATTCACATGCGGTTCCCAGGACAGATTGGTAGTGAATATCACACCAAGACATTTAAACTGGTCAACAATGTCAACAGGGTGAGAGTCTAAAACAATATCGGCATGAGGAGGAACAGGTTTATTTTTCGGCCGGAAGACAACTGCTTTTGTTTTATTTTCGTTAATCTTCATGTAATTGGATAAGGACCATTGCTGCAGTTTGACTATGGTATCATTGCAATCTGTGATATGTTTATCGATGTTATTACAGAAAAAAGTATGCTGGTATCATCTGCATATATAATAAATTTGGCGTTCTGATTAATGTTAACAATGTCGTTTATGTACAGGTTAAATAGCAATGGGCCTAATATGCTGCCTTGTGGAACACCACAAGGCAGTGGCCGCACTCGCGATCGCGTGTTGTTTATTTGGACTACTTGACATCGATGAAATAAATATGATTGCAATAACCGTAATCCACACCCTCGTATACCGTAAAAGTCCAGCTTCTCCAGCAGAACATCACGATTTACCAGGTCGAATGCCTTAGAAAAATCGACAAGTAGGCTGAGTGCTATTTCCTTGCGTTCAAACTGAGTTAAAATGTACTCTTTTTGGTGAAGCAGAGCTAATTCTGTAGACGTATTGTTCCTAAACCCAAACTGGTGCTTCGTTATTATTTCGCAGTGATGAACAAAGTTTACAAGCCTACAGTGTATTATTTTTTCAAGGGGCTTAGAAAATATAGGTAAGATAGACACCGGACGGTAATTACCCAATTCATTTCGGCTTCCCTTTTAAAAAGCACTACTACTTTTGCGGTTTGCATTTGCACTGGAAATGTCGAGGTCGTCAAACATTTATTAAAAATATGCGTTAGAACTGGTGCAATGACATCTGCGACATACTTTACTGGTTTTACTTGGATTTCGTCGATATCTCTACTGCTGCTGCTCTTTAAATTTTTTATTGTTGAAATTACTTCCTGTACATTCACTGGCTGTAGAAATATTGATTTTTCATTCCGCGTACTGATATACTGACATGCATTTGAGGAGCTTCCTGGCGTACTAATATTTGTAAAAAAAATATTGAAAGCATCAGCCAGTTCCGCCTCGTGCAAAACTTGGCCATCGATTGTTAGTTTAGAAATGCAGGTACGTTGGCTATCGCGACGCAATAGCGTGTTTAATTTGTCCCAGAGCAACTCACTCGGCACATTTTTGTCGTCCAAAAAACGTGAGAAGTACTCTTTACGTGCAGTACGCAGTTGTTTCGTTAGTTGGTTCCGATACCATTTAAAGACGGCCAAATCATCAGGATTACGGGTGTCTAAGAACTGTCTGTAGAGCTTACCTTCGCTCTCATTTGTTGATAAAGTTCATGTGTGACCCATGGCTTTCGAATTTTTCTACTCTTTTTACGTCTTTTAACAGGAAAATGCGCATTGTACAATCTTTTGAAGGTATCTAAAAAAACATTGTAGGCATTGTTAGCATCATGACTATTCAGTACTTCACGCCAGTCTGTTCGAAGCAGCTCATTCCTAAACGCGTCAAGAGCCGTATCGGTTACTGGCTGATAAAAACTGTCAGCAGACGAATAGTTTACAGTGCGGGCAGCTTGTAAACAAAGGAACACGGGAAGGTGATCACTAATGGAACATGATAAGACACCAGCTATTATATCTTGCGATGAAAGGTTTGTTATGAAGATGTCTAGTACTAACTGCGAGTCGGCCTAGTTGGAACATATTCATATTTATACTTTTTGTGCGCAAACAAACAGGGACGAAGAATAGGGGCAACACAAGGACGAGCGCTTTGTGAGTCAGTACTTGTCTAGTACTGACTCACATTCAGTTGTTATTCTTGTTGGCTCTTTAATAACGTTGTCAAATTCATATGACAAGAGAAGATTGTTAAAATTTGTACTAGTAAGTGTGTTAACACCCATATCAATATTATAATCACCTGCGGCGATCAGCTTATACTTGTTTCCTACAACGAATGAAAGAAAGCCTTCATAAAAAAAAATGTTGAAATATGTCCATTTGGTGGCCGATAACAGACCGAATATATTTCCTTATCTGCAAATAAAGTTAACACTTCATAGTCTGGAGCCACTATGCTAAATGAATCAAGCAGTTCACAGTCCATTTGTTCCAAAGTGAGAATTGCAGTGCCACCTTCGCGACCACAAGGGCGGTTGATGTAGTACGTATTGTAGCCTTTCATTCTGAAAACGTCACTCTCGTTTGTGCTCCAGGTTTCGCTGAACATAATAACAGAAAAGCTGAAAGAAAATTTCGTGAAGAATTCTTCTAAAGAAAATATTTTGTTGCGGACAGATCTTGCGTTTAGGTGTACACATTTTAGTACGGAAGACCTAAAATTAGATACCATAATGTTCAGATCATCCGGTGAGTAAAAAGTGTGCTCATACATCTTTGCCCTCTTCCCTTAAGTATAGCACTCAGTACACACTTCATTTTGGCTGAAGGCGATGAAGGTCCTCAAGGCATTTAATATGGATTGCGTTTGCCCCATCCGTCATACGCACAAGAACCTTCCCATGGGTATACCATACATATTTGAACTTGGCCTCTTTCGCCCAGTTTTTTGTTGCCAGAAGCAGTTCTCGGTTGTGCCTGGTTAAGTTTTCTTGGATGAAGATGTGTGGGTTACTGTCTTTTAGGTTGTTCTTCTTAGTCAACCACGATTCTATGATCGCCTGCCTTGTGAAGCGCACGATTATGCCGGGCATCTTATCTTTCTGAGCGGGCAGCCTGTGTGCCGAGGCAATGTCCTGTTCAATGAGATGAGGCGCCTTGAGCTTATCGGCAACCTCATTCAATATCGTGAGCAAGTTTTCATCTTTCAGAGAAGCAACACCATGAACTTCCAAATTAAGCTGCCTATTTCTAAACACATGATCATTTACTTCTCGTCGAAGTTGCACCTGAGCTGATAAGTTGTTTTTATCCTTTTCATCCAGTTCTTGCACCTTCTTTCTGAGCACTCTAATGTCATTTTCTTGCACACCGATTGTGTTTTTTAAATCTTCAAAAATGGCAGACATGTGCGTGATAGATTCTTCTATGGCGTCCACTCGAGTTACGAGGGCTGGTAGGCTTTCAAGCTTCAGATTAATAGATGTAACGATAGCCTTAATATCTGCATCTGTCTTCCTTTCGTCACTGCAGCTACCATGTGACGCCGGGCTTCGACAATCTTGGCATCGCCACGCTTTCTTTGCAGCGTCAGATTTTCCTTTGAAAGACTTTTCCGCCAGCCCCGCACATTTTCCGAAATGGTACTCGTGTGCGCACTCTGAACAAACTACGCGCCCTTCGCTCTCAAGAAAGACCACATTACAGGTGCAGCAGACGTTAGACATGGTTTTCACTGCGACAAGATGTCGCTAGAACCAACACATGAAAGTACACTACAGGTCTTTGGCAGCGACCGCAGCACAAGCACCAACAAGAAGAAGAATGCGAGTACAAGCTAACCTGCACAGTTTCGGCAGCAGAGTAAGTAGTTATGTTCGCTGGGTGCTGCTGCCGCTGTCAAATGAAACGCTTCGCCAGATGCTTCCGATATTTATATGGTAGATGGCTCCGTCAGGCGCGCAGGCGCATTGGATGCTTGCAGCGATGATAGCAGCAGTGATTTCGTGCGAAGCCGGTCGTGCAGTAGAACAGGAGTAGAACGGTCACGAGTGGCAGGGGAACCCAGGCAGCCCGCCGTGTCCGATGGGGCCGGGCAACTTCAGACGATCCAGGTGAAGACCGCTCTCCGTCGTATCTGCACAGTTACGGCAGCAGAGTAGGTGGTTATGTTCGCTGGGTGCTGCTGCCGCTGCCAAATGAAACGCTTCGCCAAATGCTTCCAATATTTATATGGTCGATGGCTCCGTCAGGCGCGGAGGCGCACTGGATGCTTGCAGCGATGATAGCAGCAGTGATTTCGTGCGAAGCCGGTCGTGCAGTTGAACAGGAGTAGAACGGTCACAAGTGGCAGGGGAACCCAGGCAGCCCGCCGTGTCCGATGGGGCCGGGCAACTTCAGACGATCCAAATGAAGACCGCTCTCCGTCGTATCTGCACAGTTTCGGCAGCAGAGTAAGTGGTTATGTTCGCTGGGTGCTGCTGCCGCGGCCAAAATCTTGACCTTTTTCGCTATTAGCATATCTACCTCGTGCGGCTACGTATGCTGTATGGATGGTCGTTTAAATCTCTTTCCTGCTATATGTTTGCACCAGTGCTCGATACTTCTGTTACTTATATCGATTGCTGACGGGTTGGTGCTTTCGTCCGTTGGAAATTCAATCCTTGATATAAGGTGTGCTTTACCTGCAAGCCTACCTGGAGGATATGCTGAGCGGTCTCCTGATTTTCGTCGCAGCATACACATGCCACTGTTTGTTGCGCCTATGTCTATGTCCATTGGCAGCCCTTTATATTGTTACGGATTCCTGAAGATCGCGGGACGCTTACTGCTGCGTGTTGTTTGTGGCCAGCCGCCTCAACCATCCAACTCGTATATATATATATATATATATATATATATATATATATATATATATGTACAATCGTCTATACTCCCAACATCACCGTAACATATTGGTGAAAGGTGCGGGGTACCACGGCTGGAAACGGCGCTCCGCAGTGGACGTATCATCACCGTCCGTATCATTCATGACGGTGAGCACTCGAGATCAACGTCATTGCCGCCTCCTACGTCACCGTCGCATGCTACGTCGCTGCCACCTTCCGTTGTCGTTGTGCCACCCAAGGGTCCTGGAACTTTTTGCAGGACCGATGGCGCCGACGTTGAAGAGCGGGTGGCCATGTACGAGAGCGTGATCGGAATCAACAGAGGGGACCCTACGCCTATGCTAGCTAACCTGTTGTTCTTCCGAAGAGGCACGGCGAAACTATGGTACGAAAATTACGAAGAGGAGCTAACCAGCTGGGACCACTGCAAAGAGAAATTGACAGAGTACTTTTTGAAACCAGCCGACAGTAAAATTGTCGCAATGCAGGAACTGGCCTTCGGTGCCTAATCCCCCACAGAGTCCTATGTCTCGTGCATCCAGGACGTGCTGGCACATTGTCGTAAAGTCGATCACGACATGACAGAAGCTGAGAAGGTCGGGCAGGTGCTTAAGGGCATTGCTGACGACGCGTTAAATCTGCTCATGTGCAAAAGTGGCTCTAGAGTTGATGCGATCATTAAAGAGTACCGACAATTCGAGTAGGCCAAAAGCCGATGCCTCTTGCAGCCATTCGCGAGACTTCCCAATGCTGCCGCAACATTGACGTGTGAAGATCAACCCGCACAGCAGCATGCGTCTCCATCAGAGGACGTGGTGCGAATGGTTAAACATGAACTGGGTGCGTTGGCGCCCGCAGCTTTCTGTTCGCGTAGCCCTGATGCTACTTAATTTTCAGTTCCCCTCGCGCAAGCCATCGTTCGCCAGTAACTTGAAAACACTGGTTTACATTCTCTGTGTGCTGTCGCCAATCCCAGAGCTAGCGAACGCCCTTCTACTTTTCTCACTCCACCTCGACGCTTCTCTCCGGGTTATCGCAACTTGACTGATTGGAGCAGTGCGGACGACCAGCCGATATGTTTCACCTGTCGCCGCATTGGTCATGTCGCCCGGTACTCTCGCAACTCGTGACCCTCAATACCTTGCACGCCGACTAACATGAACCGTTTTTTTTTTTGGAAATACCCGCAGTGTTTCGCCCACCGCCAAGTCTAACAGTGCCGACAACTCTGCTAGAAACAAGTGGCACAGCCGCTCACCATCGCCGCACGGACACCAGTCTCAATCACCGCAAACACGTCCCTCATCTTCCCCTTCCCGGCAGCCACGTTACCTTACGTCTCTGGTGGCGTTTGGCCGCGCCCTTTCGGAAAACTAAGAAATGCAGCCCTCAAAGGTGGTGCTGGACTGCCTACTACTGCAGGAAATTCTGTCTGTGTAATGGACGGTAAAACAGATAGCGTGCCGTTCCAAGCACTCGTCGAGACTAGAGCTCACGTATCTGTGATGAGTGGTAGCCTACGTATAAGTTTCAAAAAGGTCCTCACCCCAGCAGCTGCTCGAGTGCTTCGTGTGGCCTACGGTGGCGCGCTGTTTGTTCTTGGAATGCGTACTGTGCCTATAGCCGGCCGCCCTACTTCTGTTCTGTTTGCTGTGATCGAAAACTGGCCTCATGACGTTATCCTTGGATTGGACTGTTTATCATTCATTCTGCTCTCATCGACTGCGCGACCGGCGCTCTTCAGTTACAACTGCCTCAATTCGCCGATGCTCCGAGCAGCGCCCCACTGCACTGGTGCTCGCTTCACTATGTGCATTTGTCACTCAAGGCAGTTACTCACGTCGCTTTGACCGCCCACCCACAGGTTGCTGACGGCGATATTGTGCTTCGCCCCATCGTCGAGGTGCTTTTGAACCGGAACCTTGCTGTTCTGCATTCGCCGGTCACAGTTACTAATAACGACGTCGTTCTAGCGCTTCTGACTTTCAGCCTGTGCCCTCAAGTGATTCCGGCCGGCAAGTTCTTGGCCAGTGTTTCTAGTGGTTCCGAATTTGACATCGTTAGTCTGAATGCGGAGAGTGGTTTATTAGCGCCAATTGCAGCTCACAGCTCTAGTTTCTTAAGGGATGATTTCGCGAAAATGATTGCACCTGAACTCACCACTGCACAGGCCACGGACATATGCGTCCTGCTTGAATCGTACAGTGACTTCTTTGATTTCGGCGACAGGCCGAAATAAAAAAAAATCTGTTGAACAGAGCAACATCTGCAGTTCACCACCGTAGAAACACTGGAGATATGAATCCTATTCGTCGGCGCCCCTATCGTGTACTGCATGCTGAACGTCAAGTCGTCCAATCAGAAGTGGACAAAATGCTCCGCTAAGGAGTCATCGAGCTATCGACCAGTCCTTAAGATTCGCTTGTCGTCCTTGTGAAAAAGAGCTGGTACCTGCCATTTTTGCGTCGATTATCGCCACTTAAACAGGATCACGCGAGAAGACGTCTACCCACCACCACCCATCGATGATACCTTGGACTGCTTGCGCAGAGCTAAATACTTCTCGACCATCGATCTTCGATCCAGCTACTGGCAGATTTCAGTTGATAAAATGGACCGCGACAAGACTTCCTTCATCACGCCGGAGGGCCTATATCAGTTCAAAGTGTTGACCTTTGGCCTATGCAATGCGCCTGTGACATTTGAACGTATGATGGACTCTTCTGCGAGGCTACAAGTCGACCACCTGTCTCTGTCAGCTGGACGACGTTATTTGTTTTTTCTCCCAAGTTCGGCAGCCACCTCACCGGACTCGCTCGCCTTCTTGCGGTATTACGAAAAGCTGGCCTCCAACTGAACTCCACGAGTGTAAATTCGGGCGCTGTCAGATTACGGTGTTAGGACACCTCGACGCATCCGGTGTACAACCAGATCCTGAAAATTTCGCGCGGTACGCAATTTCGCTGTTCCACGTTTTGATTTTGACGTGCGCTGTTTTGTCGGCCTGTGTTCTTACATTTGCCGTTTCGTCAAAAACTTCGCCGACGTCGCTCGGCCCTTGACAGAACTTCTAAAGAAGAACACGCCATTCCCGAAGGGGCCTAGAGCAGGTTGACGCGTTCACTGCTCTCATCAGATTTCTGACCACCCCTCCCATACTTGCCCACTTTGATCTATTTCCACCGACCACCCGCCGTGGTTGCTCAGTGGCTATGGTGTTGGGCTGCTGAGCACGAGGTCGCGGGATCGAATCCCGGCCACGGCGGCCGCATTTCGATGGGGGCGAAATGCGAAAACACCCGTGTGCTTAGATTTAGGTGCACGTTAAAGAACCCCAGGTGGTCAAAATTTCCGCAGTCCTCCACTACGGCGTGCCTCATAATCAGAAAGTGGTTTTGGCACGTAAAACACCAAATATTATTATTATTATTATTATTATTTGCACCGACCGAAGTCCACGCTGACGCAAGTGGCCATGGTATTAGCGCTGTTCTCGCCCAATAACAGATTGGTACTGAGTGCGTGATAACTTACGCCAGAGGCCTGCTGTCACCTGCCGAGAGACATTACTCCATGACCGAGCGGAAGTACTTGGCGTTAGTTTGGCCTATCGCCAAGTAAGTTCCGGTCATATTTGTATGGCCGCACGTTTTAGGTTGTTACAGACCACAACGCACTTTGATGGCTGTCTTCCCTCCGGGACCCGACAGGACGGCTTTGTCGCTGGCTTTGCGGCTCAAGGAATTTTCATTTGTTGTCTCGACGTCTCCAGAAGCGCAGTGACTGCCTCTCTCATCACCCCATGGATCCCCGTGATCCTGCTGCGCATGATCCTGTGACCTGCGTGATGTCTTTTACAGACATGACGCACATGCGCGCTGAACACCAACGTGACGAATCCTCACAGTCCCTCATCGCCGGAGTGCAATCTGGCTGCGCTGACGCCATGTGCCACATGTTCGTTCTGCACGACGGCATCTTCTACCACCGCAACATCAGCCTTGACAGCCCTGAGTTGCCCGTCGTCCTTCCTCGTCGTCTGCGATCCGTCGCTCTCAAACAGCTTCACGATGCACCGACGGCGGGACATCTTGGCGTTTTGCGCACATACGATACCGTAAATGACCACCTGACGCTGAAAAAAAAGGCTGTTCGCTAAAGCGTTCAAGTTAACGTGTGGACGTGGATGGATGTACCTGTGGACGGATAATTCCGTATGAAGACGAGAAAGTTGGCTGACAGCAGAGTATTCTGCATCTCAAAGGACAAAGTCCTCTCCGTGTTTAGTCAGGCGACCTAGTTGGTCTCTGGCAATCAACTATTGCAAGCAGAATGTCATAAGACTTTACTACGTATTACTCGACAAAACGTCTCCGACGCTTTTTTTCAAGGCCCAGGTTTATCGGCTGTCGACATTAATGCACGTACTCTAAGAAAACATTGTGACTATATTCATGCTTACCTAGCATCTATTAAACCCCCCTTTTCCTTCATCTTTGTGTCTGAGGGGTGGCTATCACCTGACGATAAAAACTTATTCTGTTTACCACATTACTCCCCAGAGTACTGTCACCGACAATCAAACAGTCACGGCGGTTCTGCTATTTTTCTATCATCTTCTATAAAATACAAACATCGGAATGACCTCTCCCTTCTAGCTGACAACTCTGAATCTGTTTGGCTTAAAATTGATCACCAACGTACACAATCTGATGCTGAAAAAAATACCTTAGCTTGCATATCTCGCTCGCCATTATTGTCGGTCTCAGAATTCTGCTCTGCCCTATACGAAAGCCTAGACAACATATCTTGCGAAAGAAAAAAAAATCATTATTATTATGGGAGATATAAACATTAATCTTCTGGATGAATTCAATCATAACACGGTTGAATACTCGAGTTGCTTTGTAGGCTTTGGTTATGAACAGCTGTTTATATTGCCGACAAGGTGCATCAGAGGTGGCTGAAGCACGCTTAGTGACCATATTTTATCTAAGGACATATGATGTGACGAGCGTGGCATAATACCACTCAACATCACAGACTTCTATCCCATTTTCTGTCACTTGTCTGACGCCTCACCACGCGCTGAGCGTTCTTTGCAAAAGTTCTCGTTTAACAAAATTCAATTCACAGATTCCATCTCTTCTTTTTACTCGTCCATCATAAAGTCCAAATTAAACGCTGAGCTAGGTTTTGTACGCTTTCCATCTGTAATACAGCAATGTATCCATGATGCAACCACTTTTGTTAGAAGTAAGAAGTATCCAGCCCCCCATAACCCGTGGCTCACAGATGGTTTGCTAGGGGGGATGCGCGAGAAAGGCAATAGGTACAAAAAACTAAACGTTGCCCGTTAAACTTCAAATTGCAGAAGCGATGTGGTTGCTAGAAAAATGTCCTAAAGAAATTGTTGAAAGCCAAAAATAAGTACTATGAAATAATAAATATTGAAGCAGAAGGTATCACTAAACAGTGGAATCTCACAAACTCTTTTTTGAACAGAAACTCAAAAGACTCACCAATAAGTGAGATTTCTAGCTCAAGTGGCGCGTACTGAAATCCATCAGACATCGAAAGCGAATTTAATAATTTCTTTTCTGATAATATTAGGCCCCTTCCTACGTGTCCTATAACAACATCCCCGAGAGACAACCACAATCTTTTTTTATGTCCTACCATTCCGGATGAAATATATGTCATATAGCAACTAAAGCTTATAAGCGCAGGTCTTGATTAAATATAACCAGTGCACCTAAAATATGTTGCTGATATTGTGGCTGACCCACTTTCTTATGTAACTAACCTTTTAATTAAATGCGGTGTTTTTCCATCAAGACATCAGAAAGCTAAAATAGTCCCGGTATTTCAAAAAGGTGATAGGGCGTTGATTTCCAACGATCGTCCTATTGCTATAATATCCTTGTTCAGGAAAATTATGGAGAAGTGTTTTGAAAAGCTTCGAAGTATCTAACAAAATTTGACATTAATTGCACCACGCAGTTTGGTTTTCGTGCAGGTTACTTTACTAATCTTGCGCTTCTTTCGCTCACTGATCGAATTAAGCATCACATTGACGAAGGTAAATATGCTGGAGCAGTGTTTATTGGCCTCACCAAGGCGTTTGATTCAATTCTTCATATTATTTTAATTACTGTATTAAACACAATCGTTATAGTAGGACTGGCGCTGGCCTTTGTTAACCATTTTTTAACTAATAGACAAGAGGCTCTTAGCATTTCTAATCACCTTTCCAACTTCCAATTAATTAATAATGGAGTTCCTCAGGGGTCTAAATTAGGCCCTTTAATCTTCACTATCAATAATAATGATATAACTGTCCACCTTTCGCATTGGAACCTTATATTTATGCGGCCTATATTAGTACCCTCACTTCTAAGCTCAATACCGATATGGAAAATATTGTTCGCTGGTCTTGTCGTAGCTCTTTAGGAATTAACCCTAGTAAGACAGCCGTCATGCTATTTCACCCCACTCCAAAGAAAGTATTGAATATTCCGACCATAGCTATCAATATTTATCCCATCAAACTTCCTAGTCATTGTCGTTTTTTCGGGGTTGTGCTCGATTCCAACTTAAAGTGCATTACCCTTATTTCACATCTAAAGCAAAAAATTTGATATGGTATCAAGATTATCATAAACGCACGTCAATACTTTATTTACCAACCTTGCTTCCTCTTTATCATACATTTATTCAGAGTCACTTGACCTACTGCATTGCGACTTGGGGCCATACATATAGCTCTCATCCCCGCAGTGGCGTCTGCGCAAGCAGGCGTTTGGCGTGTTGCGACACCACGGACCCGAGCACACGAGGGTTGGACCCTCCCGCGTGTAGCCGTGCGCGGCTTAGCCGTGTCCGGGGAAAGGGGAATCCGGGAGTTTGAGCCGATGCCGGGTGTTCGGACCTTTAAGGCCCCCCGGCGGAGGCAACACGCCTCTTTGGCCTCTGCTTCACGTAGACGGCACCCCCGGACTGACCCACCCGGGGGAAATCGGTAGTCGCCTTTTCCTGTCTCTCTCTTCTCAAACCTTCGCCTTTATCTCTCACTTTACATCTTTCCTGTCTTCTTCTCTCTTCCATTTACTTCCTTTCTCCACGGCGGCAAGGGTTAACCTTGTGTGGATATCCTACCTTGGGTACACCATATTGGGTTATAGTGATGGCGTACGGCTGGCGTCGTGCAGGCTTGTACACAAGCTCTGCCGCGTCCCCTCGTTGGGCTCCGTGGTGGGCGGTCGGCGCTGTTGCCGAATCTTATATATTCTCATGGAAACTCCCTTCCCCAAACTTCCTGATCGCCCTCCGAAACGAGGGCGCACCGAAGATGTTTTTCAGTTTTTCGGACACGAAATCCAGAATTTTCCCCGGTTCCACGTCATTCACTCTGAAAAGCCAAACAAAGCAGTGCGAAAAATATCACCATTCCTTGTCTCAAAGTCCTTGACTGATGTTTTTGGACCAGGTTACAAGGTGTCCACGATGGCAAGCGGTGACCTCCTCTTGGAGCTCCGCGACCAGAAGCAATACGAGCAACTTCAGAAACTAGTGTCATTCGGGGAGACCCACATAACAGTAACGCCACACCGTACAATGAACACCACCCGCGGTGTTGTTTCCGATGATGATCTGCTTGAGCTGACTGAGGCGGAGCTCCTGGAGGGCTTCAGTGAGCAAAATGTTATCAATGTTAGAAGAATAAAGATAAGGCGAGATGGTAAAGAGATTCAAACGAAGCACTTAATAATCACCTTTGGTTCAACTGTCCTGCCCGAGTCAATCGAGGCCGGGTACATCAAGCTCCGCGTTAGGCCGTACGTGCCCAACCCACTCCGCTGTTTCAAGTGCCAGAGCTTCGGCCACAGTTCGCAGAGTTGCCGAGGCCGCCAAACTTGTGCTAAATGTAGTGCCCAAGAACGCACCACTGAAACGTGTGAGAACGCTCCCCACTGTGTAAACTGTGATGGGGAGCACGCCGCGTACTCGCGGTCGTGCCCCTCCTGGAAGAAGGAAAAAGAAATAGTAACGATCAAAGTGAAAGAGAACATATCGTTCAAAGAGGCACGAAGGCGGGTAGCATACCTGCTAAAGAAAACCTTTGCCGAAGTGGCGCGTCAGGGGGCAGCGTCACAACGGCCTCCGGCGGCTGTCCGACCCTCAATCAGTGAGTCGGCAGCTAAGCCATCTGCCCCCGCGGCGGTTGCAGCTAGCGCTGCTCCGTCATCCGAGGAGAGGGGACCACCGACCCCGAAGGTGGGCGCAGCCGAGGCTGCCTCAACCTCCCCGGCCCCTTCCAGCGCTGGCAACAGCCGGCGCAGCCAAATCGCTCAGGGAGCCCCATCGACCTCCGGGCTGGTGGGCGCAGGGGTCTCGCCTTCCGAGGTGAGACCCTCTCGAAAAACTTCTCGCTCTCAAGAGCGCGTGTCCGGCGCCTCAAAGGAGGCAATGGACACAACACCTATCCCCACGGCGCTCCAAGCGCCTAAGGAGCGGCGAGGCTCCCTCGAACGCTCCAAAAAAGGCAGAACCCCGGTTACAGGGCCTCGCAAGAGCTCTGTAATCTAAGGCATCACTTCCGTTTCCGTAAACACAGCACCAATTCCCTTTAAACATGGATACACAAGTCATACAATGGAATGTCAGAGGTCTTCTGAGAAACCTTGATGATGTACAAGAACTCATCCACCAACACAATCCAAAAGTGCTGTGTTTACAGGAAACACACCTAAAATCAAAACACACAAACTTTCTCCGACAGTATTTAACTTTACGCAAAGATCGCGATGATGGTGTCGCATCATCAGGCGGCGTTGCCATTGTCATCCATAAAAGCATTGCGTGTCAACCTTTACAGCTACAAACGCCTCTTGAAGCAGTGGCGGTTCGAGCTGTTCTTCTAAACAAACTTATCACTATTAGCTCTCTTTACATCCCCCCACATCACAAATTAACGAAACATGAATTCCAATCCTTTATAGATCAATTGCCAGAACCTTATGTTGTTCTGGGTGATTTCAATACACACAGCAGCTTGTGGGGAGACTCTCGTATCGATGCGCGAGGTCGTCTCGTTGAACAATTTCTTTTTTCGTCCGATGCGTGTCTGCTGAATAAGAAGGAACCCACTTATTACTGTCTTGCAAACCATACCTTTTCTTCAATTGATCTGAGCATAGTTTCTCCTTCTATTCTGCCTGAACTTGAATGGGAAGTTACAAAGAACCCTTACGGAAGCGATCACTTCCCCATACTACTACGAACACCTCAAGAAAACGAATATCCACCACAGGCACCTCGGTGGAAGATGGAGACAGCTGATTGGGACAAATTTCGAACTCTTACTGGCATCTCATGGCATGACATCTCCTCGTTAGAAATTGATGCTGCTGTGGAGTATTTTACAGCCTTTATAATAGATGCCGCATCTAAATGCATATTACAAGTAAATGGCCTGTCGTGCAAACGGCGTGTCCCGTGGTGGACCGACGATTGTAGGATCGCACGTAAAAAACAGAACAAAGCGTGGGGTTTGCTACGCGCTTCTCCCACTGCAGAAAATCTTATCAACTTTAAAAAAGTAAAATCCGAAGGCAGGCGAACCCGCCGACAGGCCAGAAGAGAAAGCTGGCAGAAGTTTTTATCGGGCATCAACTCGTACACAGATGAGGCCAAAGTCTGGAGCAGGGTTATTAGGATAATAGGGCGACAAGCACAATCACTCCCTCTGGTAAGCACACAAGGTGATACCCTCCAAGATCAGGCAGACTCACTTGCAGAGCACTTTGAGAGCATCTCGAGCTCAACCCATTATTCTCAGTCCTTTCTGAAATATAAACAAACCGAAGAATGTAAGCCAATAATTAGAAAATCAAGACAGAATGAACCCTATAACCGGCCTTTCAGTATTGCCGAGTTGAGAGCTGCCTTGAATACATGCCAAAGCACTGCACCGGGACCTGACGGAGTCATGTATGACATGATCAGAAACTTACATGCTGACACACAAGTTACACTTCTTACACTTTTCAACACTCTGTGGGCTGCGGGATACCTCCCATCTACATGGAAAGAGGCGATTGTCGTTCCTGTCCTGAAGCACGGAAAAGACCCCTCCTTGGCAGCAAGTTATCGTCCGATAGCTCTTACCAATTGTCTGTGTAAGCTCTTTGAAAAAATGATTAATCGCAGACTCGTACATTTCCTTGAACTCAACAATATACTCGATCTCTATCAGTGTGGCTTCAGACAAGGGCGGTCAACAACCGATCACCTTGTGCGCATTGAAGGAAATATCCGCGATGCATTTATACATAAACAGTATTTCCTATCGATATTCCTTGACATGGAAAAAGCTTATGACACGGCATGGCGTTACGGGATTTTGCGAGACCTGTCGGAAATGGGCATCCGTGGAAATATGCTGAACATAATCGAAAGCTATCTTTCAAATCGTACCTTCCGTGTAAAAGTCGGTAATGCACTGTCACGTCCTTTTACGCAGGAAACTGGTGTACCCCAGGGAGGCGTACTTAGCTGCACTCTCTTTATCGTTAAGATGAATACACTTCGTTCTTCACTGCCCCCAGCCATTTTTTATTCCGTATACGTAGACGATATACAGATAGGCTTCAAATCCTGCAACCTTACAGTATGTGAAAGACAGGTACAGCAGGGCTTAAACAAGGTGTCCAAGTGGGCAGACCAAAATGGATTTAAAATTAACCCGCACAAAAGTTCTTGTGTTCTCTTCACAAGAAAGAGAGGCCTAGTACCTGATCCCTGTGTAGAACTGGGTGGACAACAAATTCCTGTTAACAAAGAACACAAATTTCTAGGTGTTATCCTTGACTCCAGGCTTACCTTCATTTCACACATAAGTCTGAAAGCAAAATGTCTACAAACCATGAACTTACTTAAAGTCCTATCCCACACTACATGGGGTAGCGACAGGAGGTGCCTGTTGAATCTTTACAGGAGCCTAGTTAGATCACGGCTAGATTATGGTGCCGTAGTATATCACTCTGCTGCACCGAGTGCGCTAAAAATGTTAGACCCCGTTCATCATCTGGGCATCCGCCTCGCATCTGGCGCATTTAGAACAAGCCCCGTCGAAAGTCTATATGCAGAGTCAGACGAGTGGTCACTACATATTCAGAGAACATACATTAGCTTCACCTACTTTCTTAAAGTGCGCTCTAATAAGGAACATCCGTGTTTCACGACAGTAAACGACTTAACGTGTGAAACACTCTTCCGTAACAGACCCTCCATGAGACTTCCTTTGTCGCTGCGTGTAAGAGAACTTAGTGAAGAAATGGATGTCCCAATACTCGAACATCGCCTAATGGCTCCTGCTAATCTATTACCGCCCTGGGAGTGGCAGATGATAGAATGTGACACATCCTTTGTAGAGGTCTCGAAGCACGCTCCTGAGCTTGAAATTGCTATGCATTTCCGAGAGCTTCAATCGAAGTACTCCTGCTACGAGTTTTACACAGACGCGTCCAAATCCCATGCTGGTGTATCCTACGCTGCTGTTGGCCACTCTCTTTCTGAATCGGACATGTTGAACCCCCTAACAAGTATCTTCACTGCAGAAGCCTATGCTGTACTGTCTGCAGTAAAACACATAAAGACACTGAAACTTGACAGAGCAATAATATTCACAGACTCGTTAAGTCTTGTAAAAGCACTAATTTCTTTACAAAAGCATACAAATCCTGTCTTCAATGAACTCTACACACACTTATGTAACATCTACTCATTACACAGACATGTTGTAATATGCTGGGTTCCTGGCCATAGAGGAATCGAGGGAAATGTGCTTGCTGACGAGATGGCCAAATCAGTGGCATCGCAGGGTAGCCGTTCTGCTGCAGTCCCTGTCACAGACATGAAGCCTTTCCTCAGAAAGAAACTGCGAAGCCACTGGCAACGCTTGTGGGACGCAGAAACGAGCAATAAGCTTCACGTAATTAAGCCTAAGTTAGGTCTATGGCAGCCAACAACGAAAACACGAAGAACAGACGTCCTTTTCACTAGACTGAGAATAGGACACACATTTGGCACTCATAATTTTCTTTTGACTGGTAACGAGCCTGCTACCTGTGGTAGATGTGGCGACCGGCTGACCGTCCTCCATGTCTTCCTGGAGTGCCGGGAAGCCAAAAAAGACAGGAGAAAACATTTTCCTTTTGTATACAGCCATCACGTCCCTCTGCATCCGGCCATGTTCCTTGGGGTAGAACCGCTTTTTGGTACCAAAGCAGTCCTCGCTTTCTTGAAAGATGTTGTACTACATGTTACAAGCCCATTCATTTCTTAGCGCATTCTCTTTCCAGAGGATATCGCTAGGATAGATTCTCTGTATAGCACATGCCTCTAGGCCCTTGCGTTTCAAGGGTACCGGTGAGGCACTAGTGCTCTAGACAATATTATACATCTAGACAATCACATATTTTATATATTGCATCATCCTTTCTCAATCCATTTTAATGTTCACAGTACTCGCCAATAGTCATTCCCATAACTTTATTACTCGTACATTTTATGGAATTTACATCAACTCTTTTAGGCCCCTTTACAGCCACAGCGCATTAAGACCTTAAACCCATCAGGCACTGCGAACTCATTAATCATTAGCATGGCGCTCTTTGGCCACATCTGGCCCTTGCGCCATTAAACATCAAATATTCATTCATTCATTATAGCTCTCATCTTGCTCCTTTACAATACGTCCACAACCATCCCATCCACATTATTACTTTCCAGTCAGCCCGATGTAGTGTACCTACTCTTTTGGAAGAGCATCGCATTCTCACAATTCATAAAATATTTAAATTAAACATGGAAATCGTTGTCTACAATTCTCTTCGGTCAAATATTCCCCAAACAATCTTTAACACTGAACAACTTGCTAATCCTAATAAAACTCGATTTGCATTAGCTAACAACTCGTTATTACCTAAAATCAGAACTAATTTACGTAAATTCACTTCTGGGTTCACAGCAATGTTTTTCTGGAACTGTATTCCAACGGACATAAAGCTGTCTCCTAGTATGGGTAACTTTAAAAAGAATTTATTCTTGTATTTACATAACTTGTGAATGCTGTGATATAATTTAACATGTTCTGTTTGCTTTATTATGTGTAAACCATTATATCTCTTTAACATTTCACCATATCTAAGTCCACTTGTTTCCTTGTGTATGCATTTGTTAAAACTATGCCTCTTGGCTGCATTTCACTTCCCCTGGCTTCTTTTATTTTTAAATCAGTACAATATGTAATTCTGTACAGTGTTATGCCATGTTCTCAGTTTACTTGTTTTCTAGCATTATTACATGTTAACAATTCTACCTCTTTGCTGCTTTGCATTAACCTGAAATATTTTGTGACTTCTTATTTGTTCAGAACGCAAGTCTGTATACTATTATATAATGCTTCAGTTCTTTTGCTGCCGTGTGTAATTATTTGTAGACAACTCTACAACTTTGCTGCATTGGCTCTAACATAATTTGTTTTGTACTTTCTAATTAGAACAGGAGGCCCCCTGACAGCCTTGAGCTTTGGGACTTCCTTCTGTATATTGTTACTGTGCATTTATTTTCATTGGTGAATAAATGAAATAATTCTTCTTCAACGACGGTAGTTATTCTGGTCGGGTTTCTGCCGCTCCATGCGTCGTTATGTCGCAACTTGCGAATTGTGTCAGCGCCGGAAAAAACCTCGCCTGCCACCTGTCGGAGGACACCATCCAATTGAATTTCCCTCTGAACCGTTCTTTCGCGTAGCCCTTGACCTGCTTGGCCCTTTTCCGACAAAGACTAGAGGGAATAAGTGGATAGCCGTCGCTACTGATTACGCGACACGCTACGCGATAACAAAGGCATTGCTGACAAGTTGCGCAACATACGTCGCCACTTTCTTCCTCCACTACGTCATTCTCCACCACGGTGCACATCGACAGTTGCTTACAGGCCGCGGCCGCTCGTTCTTGTCTCGAGTTGTCGACGACTTCCTCCGCTGTTGTCCCACTGAGCACAAGCTGTCCACCGCCTACCACTCACAAACGAACAGTCTTGCGGAACGTTTCTACCGAACAATCACAGAAATGCTCTTGATGTACGTATCCTGCGATAACTGCTACTGGGTCGCCTTGCTGGCCAACGTGACGTTCGCGTATAACTCGTTCCGACATGGCACCACAGAATATTCAGCCTTTTATGTTTTGTATGCTCGCGACCCCACAGTGCGGTTTCACACCACCCTCCCTTCTGTGCCACGTGTTGCAACTGAGTACGCTCGTGAAGTCATCGATCGCGCTCACATGGCACGTCGAGTCACCCGATCGCGTTTATTAGCCTCGCAGCATATACAAAAAGAGTGTTATGAGCAGTGCCTTTGCGATGTTAAGTTCGCGCCAGGTGCTTGGGTGCTCCTTTGGTCACCATGTCTTCGGGTTGGCCTCTCTCTGGAGCTTCGCTCTCGATACACAGGGCCTTATGAAGTCCTACGTCAAGTTAACGACGTAACTTACTAGATTGCACTGCAACAGTTTGATGCATCCTCAAGTCCGACGCCTGCTGACGCCTGCTGACGTCCCCCTGCGCTGGCTCAATTCTTGTTATGCCGCGGGCTCCCAAAGCTGACCAGTATTCCAAACTATTGTTAACTTCTAACCTAGACAAGATATTCCATACTTAGCACAGAATGGCAGTTCGAACGCTAGCACTGGCAACATAACTCCTTTCGCGATTCCACGCATGACCTCATATTCATTGCGGCCCAAAATTGACCGATGCGGCGTTCCGCTTTCCCTTTACTTTCTGATTATGTTGGTGGCTGTTCGAGTATGTCTACTTTTTTACTCATTGTCCTAGATATTAAAATTCCTTGAATATGGTTGTGACTTCCTGCTGAATTAACACCACAAGATTACTCGATTCATGATTAAATACCACAATTTCCTATTTATCTGTGGTTAGCCTAATGCTTAGATCGGTCGCTGCATTGCCACACCAACTCCTAAGGGTTTGTGTATATCTTGCATTGTCCACTAGTATAACTGTGTCGTCCACATACACCAATTCGAGGACCTCCTGTTGAACCATTTGCTCATAATGCATGTAGTATAACTCAAAAACATATTTCACTGTTTTTCAATTGCCTTTCTATCCCTGAACATCAAGCGTTCACAGCGATAGAGACAGAGGGCGTTCTTACCTCGGTCCTTATCTCTAGGTTGGCGGCCACCGCTGGTACATAAAAGCAATTTCATCATATATTACAACTACCGTTGGCGAAGCAAAGTGGAAGGTGCGGATGCGCACAAATGCACGCACAGGCACAGGAATCTCTTGTGCCGAGAAGAACCGTCACACTCACTGAAGGCAGACCTCTCGGCAGCGTCTTCCCAGAGCAGAAGGAGGCGGAAATGCAAGCACAAAGCCTAAAAACTTTAAGCACTTTGTTGAAACATTCGCGTACTTAGATTTAGGTGCTCGGTAAAGAGCCTCAGGTGGCCCAAATTTGTGGAGTACCCCACTACGGGGTACCCCAAAGTAAGTGCGTTGTATGGCTCGTAAAAAAACATAATTTCTTTGTATTTTCGTCCTGGTAGATTGTGGTATCTAGTTATTATTGCATGTCTGTCAAACTACCTGGAGCAAGAATTGTCTGGTAGATGTGAAAAGATCTTGCAAGCATTGTCTGGGCCGCACACATGTCTGAGCCGCCTTTCTTTTCTTATACAGTCATTCGCTGTCCCGCGCCTAGTGTCGGTTCTGTGCTGTTAAATGTGGGTCATATTTCATGTGGGTCTGAAGGCACACGGCTCTTCACATTTCGCTCCTAGCAGGTAGTCTAACAATCTGAAGGAAGCATCGTGCTGGTATATATAGACATAAAAAAATAGTGGCAAAATATTGGGCACAAAAGACAGATTTCTGCAAGGCTTTCCCTACAACTCGTGTTGACAAATGTACAATACATAAAGAGACTAACAATACATAACCCGTACTTCAAGCTAACGTAATGCTATGGCATAAGAACGCTAGTGCTAAATTGGTTATTATAATATATGCAAACACCACATCAGCGGATACACACAAGAGAAGAGAACACCCTGTCCCGTTCTCTTCTCTTGCTTGTGTCCTTTAAGTTGGCGTCTTTAAATTTATAATGAACAGCTACCAATTAGCCCAACATGAAGTGCTTTTAAGCTTAATTGGTTAGCAGGAATGTAGTGGCAGAGGCAAGATGCAGATGCAGGATGTATTTACAGAACATGTACGAAAAAAGTTAGTTCAAGAGAAGGTGACCGAGGGGCCACACGCGCAAATGTCTCCATCGTCGTCTTCGTCACTCTGGCAAGTGTAGCGTTCCAGTATATAATCCGTAACATCAACCTTGGGCGGCGTACTCGCATTCCTTTTCCTTCCTGTACGAGTAAAGAGGTAGCCGAGCATTATGAATTCAGCAGGCAAGCACACATCGTAAAGTAAACGAAGGATGGCTCAGGGTGCTCACCGAGTTGATGCAGCACCTTGCGGTGCCCAGTGTAACAAGCCACATCTATACTATCCCTTACAGACCAACGCGCCGGCATGGCGCCCACAGGAGGGTCCGACATCGTGGCGAGAAGTGCACGCTTATGTGTCGGCTGCCTAAACGGGTTTTTGGCGATGCTTGCGAAGAAGGAGGTCGGTCGTGGGCAAACTGACGAGCTGTACGGGCCCAAGCAATAGTGCCGCTGGCGCATTCGTTAGATGAGAGCGCAGCCGATGAAAGGAGAGTCTCGGTTGGCGATGCAGAGCGTTGGCCACACGGCAAATAAAACGGCGAATATCCAGTGTTTTCAGGCGGATGAATAATTGTATGCTAATGCAACAACTGGCGAAGTGCTGTCCCAGCCACGATGGTGAGATGAAATATACAGGGACGTCATCACAGCGTATGGTTCAGGCGCTCAATCAATCAATTCGTCTGCGCACGATAAGCGGTTGAGAGCTCGTGCCCAGTGGATCTGGCATGAAGGATGTCACCTGCCACTCCTGAGAGGAGGCACGTCACACGATTAGGGACGAGTTGCTGAAGGGCTCCGTGATGGAGAATCACGATCTATATGAGTAAGTCAGCGATGTCTGCAGAACAGCTTGACGGATATCCCCTGGGGCCCTATAAAGTTAAGCTATTCCAGAATTTTCTCCTGCCCTCAACGATTGGCCAAACACTTTTTTGGACCACCTCGACTTCACCTGGCTGTCACACGGCGTCATGCAAACTGCAGCAGCTCCCTGCTCATATGATATCTACAAACAGTTTATGCATGAGCGGACCATACGAGAGGAAAATATTTATTTCTGATTCTGAGCCTTTTCGCCATTAGCCCTCTGCTATTCGCCAAAAGCTTCCCGCCTGTGCGCATTCGCCTGCCTGTCAGACGACGTCACAAAACCGCGAAAACTCGCCGCATGAATGAGGAATGTGCGCCTTAGGGATGCATTAAAATGCCGAAAAAAGCTGAATTGTCTTCTGAATAGCCGGAGGCTGCAACGTTCCGAAAGGAGTAAAAGATAGCTCACGCACTGGATACCCGTGTCTGCCGGAGAGCATGGGTTTATTTGCGCATAATAAAGCTTTTGCGTGGCCATGTCACATTATCGAGCACTTTTGGCACGTTTACGACGTCGCTTTGCCAACACTTCTTTGTTGAGGAGCCGTTTTAGCAACATTCTTAACATTCCGTTGCCCAGCGCCACAATTTTTGACCAGCCATAGCAAGCTAACGGAAAGCGGACTAATATCAGACACCGGCAGCACCTTTTTCATCTGGTTATTTAGTTGAAGTGCGCTGGCTCAGCTCCATCGAAACCCTTAACACTTGATCGTGCGTCTCGCCTGCTGGCAGCCAATTAGAAAAGAATGACCACTGAATGTGGGCAATGTTATTTGTTTTGAAATTAAAGCAAAGTTAGCTCCTATAAAGGAGAAGAACGTTTGATTTGGTTCTACAGGCAACGCTTCGAGGGCAACGCTTTGCAACGCTACAGGCAACGCTTTGCGTCAGCGGTTACGTAAATTTGACGTGAGGAGATTGGAATAAAAACATATTGGAATAGTTTGGCGTTATAAGGCCCGCGGTAATGGCGAAGGAGTTGACGTAGTCCGTGTCGCCCATGACACATTTATTACCCTAGATTGACGTATGAATTTTTTTTTCTGACATACTGGAGGCCGTGGAACCCAAGCAAGAGTGGAATTCTAAAGTGTAACAAAGTTTAATTACAACATTCAAGTTCAAGCAAAACGAGCAGTAGGAAGCAACTAGTAGCAATACTAATATGAGCTAAAGAACATGGCCACTTATAAGGTCAAAATGACCTATAAAGTCAAGTGTGACGCAAAATAATGAGCGTGCAGTAATGTCAACTGGCCGGCCCGTAGCGCTGAAGGGCGCCTCGCGGTGGTGGCAGCAATAAAAAGCAACGACGTAGTGGAGCACCAAACAGTACATGCCAGGCAAGAAAAACCAACATCAGGTGCGGGCGTACGTGCAGTGCTAACCTAGTTGGCCGGCAGTAGGTACGCTGCAAAGTGAATACAGAACGTTGAATCGTAGATGGCGAGATAGGACAAGCAGAAGCTTTGGGCCGTCTGTGTTAACATTGCTACAATAGAGAACATTGTTGTGTAGCACAAAAAGGAAAACCGAATATTCTGGTGATGGAGTGGGTATGCAGTCGCTGAGAGCCGCAATGTCCGGTCTTGTCGCTGTTCGGTGTGGATATCACTTAAGGATAGACTTTACGCAGGTGCCTGAGTCAGGGCAAATGCGGTCGGGTTCATCGAAAAGATGACGTAACAAGAATTCTGCGTCTTCGTGCAATCATACATACTTGTAGTGGAAACCAGAAAGTATTCATGGAGCCCTAATGCCCTTCAAGTAAGACGTCTAGAGAAATCCTATAGCGTCGATAGCCAGCAAAGGGTATAATAATTATCATCAGCCTATATTATGTCCACTGCAATGTGAAGGCCTCTCCCTGCGATCTGCAATTTGCGCTATCTTGGGCCAATCAATTCCAACAAGCGCCCGCGAATTTACTAATTTCATCGGTCCACCTAGTCTTCTGCCGTACTTGACTGCATTTCGCTTCTCTTTGTATCCATTCTGTAAACATAATGGTCAAACGGTTGTCTAAATTGCGAATTACATGACCTGCCAAGCTCCTTTTTTTTCCTATTAAAGTCGATTAGAATATCGGGTATAGCCGTTCGCTCTGTGCTCCAAACCACTCTCTTTCTGTCTCTTAAAGCTACGCCTAGCCTTCTTCGTTCCATCGCTCCTTGCGCGGTCCTTAACTTGTTCTCAAGCTTCTTTGTCCGTCTACAAGTCTCTTCCCCATATGTCAGAACCAGTAAAATGAACTGATTGTACGCCTTCCTTTTCAATGGAAATGGCAAGTTTCCAGTCACGAGTTGATAATGTATGCCGTTTGAGATCCAATCTATTTTTAGTCTTCAATAAATTTCCTCCTCATGATCAGGGTTTCTGGTGACTAATTGGCCTAGGTAAACCTACTCCTTCACCGACTCTAAAGGCTGACTGGCGATCCTGAATTCTTCTTCATTCATCCTATAATATCTCCCACTCATCATTATAATATTTATTTATTTATTTATTTGTATTACCCTCAACGTCAAGGGGCACTGCAGAGGAGAGTGGTATAAACAGTTTCAAAAGGTTACGATAATGCAGTATGTTACAATAAAAAAGAAGAAATAATCATTGCTGATTTTATACAATGGTAGCTAAGGTAAAAGTAAAAGGAACATAAAGTCAGTTTAGGAAAACTAGACAGTAATAATGTTTGGCGAGTACAAAATATCGGTTACTTATACAATATTAGCTAGTGCTAGTTTAAAGGCACTGTTATCTGTAATTGTAATCGTATCAGTATTGCCCTTAGCTATTAGTGATTATTTGGTGAATATTTTATATAATAACGGGAGTAAGCTAATGCGCCTATAAATGTTCAATTCTTTAACGCCTAGATTTTTGTTGATTAGAATAATGTTTGCAATATTCCAGTTTTCTGGCACCGTTGCATTGAATAGAGACTTCGTATAGAGAATTGCCAGTTTTCCAAGCACTATGTCTCCTCCATCTTTGAATAAACCTACGGTTGTTCCATCTTCTCCTGCCGATTTTCCCCATTTCATGTCTTGCAAGGCCCTTTGATCCTCTCGCTAGTTAAAGGAGGAATCTCTGCAACTTGTTCATTACTCCTTCGAATTGATGTATCGTGACTCATCTGGGTGCTGTAGAGGCCAGTATGGAATTCTTCCGCTGCCTTTTCTATACTTTTGAGATTGCTGATGATATTACTGTGCTTATCTTTCAGTACATACATCTTTGTCCTATGTCAAGTCTGCTTCTCACATATTTCAGGCTGCGTCCATTTTTTACGGTTTCTTCAGTATTTCTCACGTTATAGTTTCGAATATCATCTATTTTCGCCTTGTTGATCAGTTTTGACAGTTCCTCGAATTCTATCTGATCTCTTGAGTTGGAAACTTTCGTTGGTTGTCGTTTCTTCATTAGGTCATTTGTTACTTGGGAGAGCTTGCCCACTGGTTGCCTTGGTGCCTTGGCTCCCATTGCAATTGCTGCCTTTGAAACCAGTCTAGCTACGGTTTCATTCGCTACCTCCATGTCATGTTCGTCTCTCTGTTCTAAGGCTGCATATTAGTGCCAGCCTGAATTTGTCTGCTTTTAACCTTACTGACGCTAGATGGACGTGTTTCTTCTTGACCAATTTTACTAATTCACTCCTTAAACTGAGGTGAATCCTAGCCCTCAATAATTTATTACGGCTCTTTACCCTACCTATCACTTCTACATTACGAACTATGCTTGGATCGGCAAAATGTATGAGGTCCATTTCATTTCTTGCTTGGCCATTAGCGCTTGTCCAGGTCCACTTTCGGTTGCAACGCTTCCTGAAAAAGATATTCATTTTTCGATGCCCACTTGTTTCTGCAAATTCTATCAACATCTCTCCGCTAGCATTTCTAGAATTGACGCCGTAGTTCTCAATTGATTTTTCCCCAGCCTGCTTTTTCCCCACTTTCGCACTTAAGTCGCACATTAGTACAGTTTACTGAGTTTACACTTTTCTCATCGCTAATGCAACATCTTCATCAAACTGATCTACTTTATCGTTATCGTTACTGGTTTTTATATTTCTTACTATGATTGATTACGACTACTGCTACCCTCTGAATATTGCGGTAGAATTCGTCAATGTTGCTAGCTATGTTCTTATAGATTTGAAATCCTACCCTGTATGGTTTCTTATCTGGGGGACCTCCAAGCAGTGGACATGGCCGTTGGTCAGCACTGTATAAGCCTCACCAGTTCTTCTAATCTGGCTGAGCGCGAATATATCCCAAACAATGTCTGATAGTTTCGCAAAGGATCCTGCTAAGCTAACCGAAAGGTTGACATAGTCAGTTTCCGATGGCGGCCTGTCTGAGCCCAGATTCCCAACACCCTCTTATGCATTACAGGTCTGACCGCCGCCTTGGTCAGTTGCTCCGCACCGGCTGGGGACTGAACGCCATGGTTTAGTTGTTCGTGTCATTAGGGAGGGGGTGACCAGGTAGGCCAATCCCTGTTCTGGAAAGGGAGGGTCTTGTAGTTTAGAGGGCCTTCCGAATTTGGTGGTACCTGGGTTAGCATAGCCTCACTCGCTCTCGGCACCTTTTGCCGGTGTCAGGCCTCACTCCAAGCTTGCAGATGTAGTGTTCTGCGGGAGGTTAAATTCACGCTAGCCGCTGTCAGATTTTAAAAAAAAAGAGGATTCGAACTTTCGACTAAGGCTACCGAGCATTCGACACAGCTCAGTTAGATGATCTCGTAAGCGGTGAGGCTATCTTCTCGTCGACAAGTACAACCCAGAAGGCCCTGCATGCCTAAAAATTTCTTTTATTTGTAGGCAAAGGACTTGAGGGTTTGTAACTACAGAAAATGTTTGGCCACACAGTTCAGGCAGAAATTTGGTGACAGCCCGCAATAAAGCCAGACGATTACTCGTTTTTTTGCCGTGCTGTATTTCGTGAAGGATCGCTACAATTTCATGCCGGCTTGTAACTATGAGAAGCTCTATAGGCGACGAGAAATGGAACTCGTCCAGTATTGGGGGTGTAATAGACAGATGATGGCAGCAAGCGAAGCTGCTTGCTTGGTACCGTACACGATAGGAACTTCCTTCTTCGAAAGGTCTGTAAGACGGTGAGAAAAATGCCCAGCGTTCTGGACAAAGCGACGAAAGTTCCAACGTAATCCCATGAAATTGACGACGTATTTGACAGAGGATGGCCTGCTCGCAGCTCGGAATACATGATATGATTCGGCTCGGAATACATGATATGAATGCGAACATATAGAATAGACGTCACTAGTGTTGATTCGATGAATCACGACAAATGATTGGCGTACAAATCGGTCGCTAAAATTTAGGATGTTCATAGAACGGAACGCCTCGGTTGTCATCTTTAGCTTGTGCCTGCGTAAGATCGGGAGCGATCATCTTGTTAATGTCGACGAAAGACGCGGAGTGAATTTGGTAGACGAAGAAGGCGGTGAGAGATCTGCCTGCAAAGCAGCAATCTTGCAGGGGTGGAGCGCACAAATGTTGGCCAACGACTGGACTTGGGCTATAACATTAGTCAACAGGCTGTGGTTGGGAAAGGAAACGATGACTACACTGTATGGCAAGGATGACATCGCAAGCTGACAGATCATCCACTATCGGAAACGAGACGTAGAAGCTATATGTAATGTAGCAAGTAAATGTCAAAACAACCTATGTAGCAGCGTGAGGCTGGCACACGAACGTATTGTCGATAACATAAGCGCGACGGTATGTCGGCCGGCATATAGAGAAGACAGGGCAGCACAAGCTCAATAGTACCGATGGTAGAAACGACGAGGGAAGAATAAGTGTGCTAAAATCTAAAGCATTGTTTATGTTGTGGGCGCAGTTCTCAATGTCGGATGACCACAATTAAAGGCACATGTGCAGCATATCCCAATAACTTCAAGAGTCCCTCCATCAGCGACGCCAAGAATGCGGGAAGCCCCAGGCGTGAGTACTTAAGGAAGGCGACGTCGAAGATCTGCGCTAATTACAGAGATGTGCGCCCTAGTGTCGATGAGCGTAGAAATATTGATGCCATCAGGATTAACGTCTGGAAAGCGTCCTCTCGCCAATGGGGTAAGAAGAGTAGTTTTGGTGAAATTTGCCAACACAGCGTGACCTCCGGGTGCCGCGCTGTTTGTAGGCACGCACAGTGCTCAAGGGCCACGTTGGGCGACAGCCTGAAGGCGAGCGTGATTTGTCACCATAAAGCAACGGGGAGCGCCTATTTATCGTTCCGGAAGCCTTCCCACGACTTTGAGGAAATTCGGAAGTGGTTGCAGTGATGGGATAGCCGTGAGTATTACACGACGTTCGAGGCGGTGAGGACCCAGCTAGCAGAAAAGCGAGTGTAAATGATCGCCTGAAAGACGTACTAAACGATTAAGACAATCAGTTTGGAAGGTAATAAACAGTCGTATGTCTTAGCTAATTTCCGGCCGATATGACTGTTATAAGAAGTTCTCAGATCAATATTCAACAGGTTAAAACAATACTCTCTTGAAAGCGGTTATACAGATGAATCCTTCTACAATGCCGATTTGGTAGTCGTTAACTTTATTGTTTGTTTCTCTCAGTCCCCCTTTTTCCGTCTATCTTTCCTCCCTCTCTTCCCTGCGGCGTTTCGGCGGCGTGTGGCCTGCATGTTGGCGGACTACACGAAGTACAAACAGGATTTTTTTTAATATAGAAAAATACGACCACTAGACAATAATGGTCGCGATACGAGTTTGTAGGCACATGCTAACCACCTTCGCCATTAAGTTAACAGTGTCAAAGTAATGCCCTCACCAATCAATTAAAATGCACAAATACTCGCCAAATTACTAAGTAATTTAGAGCGTTTGCATAAATGGAATAAAAATATGTAAATATGAAAAATCTAATTCAAAACTATACGCATGTCGATTGTAGGAATAAATTGACATTCTGAACACAATAACCATACTGCACACAACAGTTTGAAATCAGGTACTAATATGAGCAAGAAAAACACCATAAACTATGTGTAGCCGAAAAGAAGCCACAAAATTTAAAGGACAACAACAAGCAATTAAGTGAATATGTCCCACAAAATAAAGATCAATGAAGCCCTACACGTCTCCTGCAAAAAAAAAACACAAGTTTCCTTCACATTGGTAGAGAAACACAAGTGAAAGATCATACACCATTTCAAGAGAAATTACCAAGGAATAACTCTGGAGCGAATCGAACTGAGCTACAAACAAGACGAAGTGAAGAGGACAGGCTGACCTCGTCTCTTCCGTAGCACTGTTAAATTCGCTTATAAACGTGCAACAAATAGGCAAGTTCAGCACACCGCTGAAACAACGGCTGCAAAAATTAAAGTGACGCTTATTTACAACGAAAATTTTGAAAAATTCGCGTTCCACCTCAACAACACTCGAAATAATGAGACAGACCTCCATGACCGCAGAGTTCACAAAAGTAAGACGAGGTTAACAGTTTTCATTGTTTCTAGACACATCATGATTAAAAAAAAACAAGAACAAAGACTAACGCTCATGCCTCCACCAGTCCCGACAGATGTCCAGTCTCCAAATTAGTGTACGCCATTCATTTCACTCAGCCCACCACAGATTTCTCATCTTACTGGCAGCCATGTGTCGCATTTTTTCATGTAGAAGCACACTTTGTCAGAAGCACACAGTGTCATTCATGGTACGCAGTAGTTGAATTTCTGCTCACTTGCGTTATTTTTGTGCTGCAGTCTCTCGTGAATGCAGATAGGCACTTCAAAAATATAACAAAAATACACCCCCTGCACCACGCACAGGCAGATATTGATGAAATATGCTGGTAGTGAAGAGTATACTAAGCGAATATGGCGTAACTTTAGCAGGCTTGATTTCATCCGACGTTCCGAACAAGCTTCTTTAGGGATGGCACCTCTGTGTCCGCAGGACGTCAAACAGATTCCCCCTTCCCTCCATTTCAAATTTCACCATGAATTTTCCCTGCACAGAAGGCACCAAAAATTCTTGTGGGCTTCTTCTATTGGAAAGCAGGCTGTTGGGCTAGCTCCTTCAGCAGGTCTTCGAACAGCAAAAACAGTAGTAGGCTTCTGTAAGGCGCATTGCTGCAAACTTTTTAGCAAACTTTCTTGATTTCAAATGTGCTGGAAATAACCACTGCAATATTTCTCGACAATACGCACTACAGTAATATATTGGTCCCACCGCACAACTTTCATGCATTGCACTGTTATTGCCATGCTTCCAACATTACCAGGTCGCAAGTGAAATTCCCTTCTCTTTTTTTTTCTTGAAGAAATGCTTTAAATTTAATTGAAGGGGTTGCACATGCAGATCACAAACTAGTGCAATTGTCAGCTGTTTGCTAGTTTTAAGGGGGCTTTTGTAATGATTGTTCAATGATTGGTACATGCCGGCAGCCTCTTCAAACGTTGAGAGGTAGGTACCACTTAGCATTCAATGAAAGGAATACAGATTGTATTTCAGTTGAAATAGTGCCTGTTTTTAGGTAATTGTGGCACTGCAAAGGGGGCGCAGCTGCAATGTCCTAGCATTGTTACACTACCCACATTTTATATGCAATGATAAACCGAAAGCTCCACTCACTGCCCAGATCACATCGCAAATTCAGAATTGGTGAGTACTTCAGCACATATCGGCAACACCACTCTACCTATAAAACATTCAACACTTGGCAGTGTCAAGCAAGGCACTACGTAATTCAGATGATGCAGATCTTTTGCAAATTGCAAATATATTGCGATTCCTTAAAAGAAGTGACAGTAGACAAGTTCAGCCTTCAGAAATCGCAACAATTTGCACCAAAGCTTTTTCAAGTAGTAACACTAACATTAAAATGTTACATACAATGAGTAGCCTGTTTGAAACCCTGTTTACAATAACATTTTCAAGCACCTGTAAAGAACCTGTATCACATCGCATAAAAAGCTTGCAGAAATGAAGAGGGTAAATAGAATTTTAGAGAACCTCAATGGTGTTACAAGCTGTTTTAAGTATTCACAACTGCACATCAATGTGCAGTATTTAATTAGAAAAAATTGCAAGAGGTAAATAAGTCAGCCAGTGCAATCTTTGGCATACTGGTATTTTATAAAGTAACAAGGAAGCTGATTTATGCTGCACAGAAGTCGTAGCATGCACTGGCGCTTGATGTTACTTGGCTATAAGAAAAAAGCAGTATTCCTGCCCATAACCTATTAACATATTATACTGCCGGTGCTAAAGGCAATTTTTGAAAACGCCTATATGATCCAATACTCTGATTTCACATTGTAATATTGATTCATTGTGTTATATTTGCTCACGCTGGAAATTTTATAGAACGACATTATTATCAAGTAGCAGTTACATGGATTTTCGCCTTCTGGAGTTTAATGTTGATGGCCATTTGAGCAGTGGCATTTACATCTGTAACGGTATACGGTACATGGTCTGTGTCCTTGCACTCACGCACCTCCTCCTATTCATGTAGGTATGGGACTGCGTTGTGAGTTACAAATGAACACATTATTTTTATACCGTTAAATATTGAGCGTTTGCGTGCCTGATAGCAGTGGCTATTACGACTCTATATTGGAATGTTTCTTTTTCAACACCATATTGCCACTGCACAGAATTGCACAAACAAAAACACTAGTGCAACCTCAAAATGTTTTTCTAAATTATAGGCGAAAAATGTGAAATTAAGAAAGAAAGATGCTGTAAATAGCTGGACTACCTGCTTCTGTTACAAACGATAACAAATACTCCAAGTAGTAACGCAACAATGGACGCTCAAGTACTTTTTTCATGCGAAATACAACACCAAACTTCAATACCTTGTAGTAATCAATCCTTGCCAGTAAATGAGTTTTTAGCAGGTGTAAAAGAGTAATTTACAGATACGTAAACTGCTTCACTGGTATATTTTCCCTTCTATTCTTGATGTTAACACGCGTGTATGCTAATTTATGGATCCCACTCCTGCTCTATAGCTGCATAATGGGGCCGCAGTATACGCTACTCAAAAACTACATATTTGCAACCTGCCTGATTTTCGGTTAGTTCAGAGAGTGCCTGCACCACTGCTAGGCACCCGCCTGCTCGCGTTACTATAATGAGCTGTACGGCTGCTGCATTGCTGATCCGATCGTACTGCTTCGTGTAGTGATCATGCCGACAAATGCAATTTTCTGTTGCCGCACAAACGGAAACACTGCGAAAAAGCTAAACTACGCAAAGCCAGGTCTGCAGCTTTTGCGAAAAGTGATAATGTCTAAGCAGGGGCAGACTCCTATCGGGAAAAAAGTTAGTGCCTTTCGCGAGTCCGCAAAAACAGGAGCAAGAAAAGCAATCTCCAGAAGATGAATTAAACCGTGTTGACTACTGTGCTAAGTGCAGTTGAGTAATCTCACTTGACACACGTCCTGCCTTTCCAAGGAGCCAAGTACAACTGACAGTGGTTCTGAAAACACGTCAGTACCACAAAATTATATATATATATATATATATATATATATATATATATAAATATATATATTATGTTGACGCGATTAACTTTGCACGTGATGACACGTGACCCTTAACGCGAGAACGACGAAGTTCGTGGTTGCGCGCGCGCTCTTCGAGGACCAGCCATCGCTAAAGGCAGACGTTTTTTTTACCAATCTGTCGGCGGTCAACTGTTTTAGTCCTAATAGCTGGGTGTCATTTCTGGTGAGGTGCGGGGTACGGTCGATGTTAAGATCTCCGGAACATACCCCAGACCTAAGCCCGGCGAGTAGTTAAGCAGAGCTTACCCCTGTGCACGTACGTGCCAGCCGACGTCTCCAGGGACTCCAGCCACAGCACGGTCTGCTACCCGAATGAACTAGAATTACGAACCAACCACCTCCTGCCACTCCTACAGCATCGCACGTTGTCGTTAATCACATTCGGACGCCGAATCTGTTCCACGGAAGTGCTTCAGAGGACGCCGACGACTGGCTTGACCATTTTGATCGGGTTGCCAACCTCAACGACTGCAACCATGAGTGTAAGCCACGCTATGTGTACTTCGCTCTTGAAGATTCGGCGAAAACACGTTTGAGAACCACGAGGCGACACTGACGTCATGGGAAGAATTTCGTAGGCAGTTCCTCAGTGCCTTCGCCAGGACGGACAGGGAGGAGAGGGCGGACTTAGCGTTGGAGGCAAGAATTCAAGGCCCGAATGAGCGAGTGACGGCGTACGTAGTAGACATGAATCGGCTTTTCAAACGTGCGGACCCTTCTATGACTGAAACAAAGAAGGTGCGCCATCTCATACGCGGCGTCAAAGAGGAAATCTTTGCTGACCTCATTCGAAATCCGCCGACGACACTTGCAGAGTTCCATGACGAAGCCACTACTATGGAAAAAGCCCTTCAAAAGCGGGTGAGGCAAAATAACCCCGATGCCATGATTTCAAGGGAGCTCTCTGCTGTTACCCTCGGTAACGACGTTGGCGCCTCGCGAGAACTCATTAGGGCTGTCGTCAAGGAGGAACTGCAGAAGATGCAGACGACCACTGCCCCTGTGGGAGAACATTCGATTGCGGAAACGGTGCGTGCCGAAGTCCGACAGGCCGTCCAAATTCCTGGACAGTACGAGGCACCACAGCAGGGACGGCACGCCAAAATGAGTTACGCTGAAGCAGTACGCCGTCCGCCACCCTCAAGTGCGTGCAGCATGGTACACCCCACTCAACAAATCGACGTAAGCTTCAGGCCACCTCGCAGCCCACTGCACATCGCCGAAGCAAGGACTAGGAAGAGCGACGTCTGGAGCACCACAGACTACAAGCTCATTTCTTTTCATTGTGGGGAAGCCGGACACATCAACAGAATGTGTCCTTATCGGCATGTGGGGCTCCGTCGATTCTCGCCGAATTCACCTCGTCCACGACCTCGTGAGCGGCCGCCAGAAATTGAGAGTTTCGTCGCGAATCGCCGCAATGTTGATCAGCGATGGCAAGAGCCCCGTTCGTCCTCTCCTGCTCGTTACCGGTCACCATCACCAGGCCAAGCCTTTACTCGCGGCGCTCTGAGACGCCGCTCGCCTAGCCCGGCGGGTCGGAAAAACTGAGTTCAGCGACGTCCGGAGGTGAGGCCGCTGGCGACGACCGTACGCAAGATCCTCCACTACAACGACAACGACGAAAACAGAACAACACAGACGTACAGACGGAGTCAAACACCTTACGAGAGGTAGTAACGTCGAACATTCCCGTCACCATAGACGACGAAGAAATAACGGCGTTAATCGACACTGGAGCGGACACCTCAGTTATGAGCATGGACCTTGCCTGCAAGCTGAAGAAAGTTTCTACCGAGTGGACTGGGTCGCTAATTCGCACTGCAGGAGGCCATCTGCTAACCCCGGTAGGAAGATGCACAGCGCGAGTGAGCATTCGTTGGTATACGTACCTCGGAGATTTCGTTATCCTGCCAAGCTTTTCGAGGGACCCAATTCTGGGAATGGACTTTCTGCAGGCTAATGGAGCTGTAATTAACTTACAAAAGTTGCGGGTAACGTTTTCGACGGCGCAGGCTTTAGCAGGGAGCAGTACTGACCACACGCATGTCAACGCCTTGAGGATTGTTGACGAGAACCTCACGGTGCCGCCAAGGAGCAGCGTAGTGACCCTCGTCACCTGCGACGCATTCGACGGCTATGAGGGTATTGCCGAGGCAAATATCACGCTGCTGCTCGAAAGACACATCTGCATCGCCCGGGGCCTTGTTCGAATACAGCATAAGCACTCGCAAGTTTTGTTGACAAAATTCAGCCATGAGCCATGAGTATGATACTCATGGTACTCATGATACTCATGAGTATCATGAGTATCATAATAAGGCCACGATCAATTTTCGTTTACCATTTAACGAAAATTGATCGTGGCCTTATTGTTAGAGCACCCAGCCTTCGGTTCTCCGCACCTAATTTTCGTTTTACAAACCGTTCGCACTTTAGTATTGCGACAGCATTATGTGGCTCATGAAGCGGCAAATCGGGAGGCTGGGTCGGAGATGGTACAAAAAGGCACGCGGTCAGAGAGGCGGCTTCGTGGCACTGCTTGCGCGCCCTTCGTTGGTTTCTCCCACAGCTGACTCCGATGCCACTCCTCGTGGCAACGCTGTTAGAGTGCGCTTCCCTATGAAACGTGCGCTACAATGGACGAACCTTCTACTTCTACTTGTCAGTCGATAGCGGCGCCCACATCCATACACGTCCACGCAATTAAGCGGCTGAAGGCGGGACACGTGATATGGTATAAAGCAATGTGAAAATAGAGCGAGGTGAGCTGTTATTATTAGCTACAGCAAATTGTCAAGCATAAGAAAATACAAAGTTTTACCTATGTTATTACAGCGTATTTTTAAAAGGTGCAGTTAGCAAAGTGGAACCGGCAGTATTTCGAATTTTCTGATCTACGTTATCTTAATTCTCCGTGTTTAGGTAACGAGTGAGAAACGAAACTGCATACTTTCTTTTGCTATTACACCACAGCAGCGCCGCAGTTCACACCGCAAAAGGATGCAGTGCCGCAGAGTTCGCAGCGGCTAGCTGAAAAATCCATGAGCAGCGCTTGTGCGCTTGTGCTGCCACAATCTAAGCAGCAGGGCTGCCAAAGTTGACGATTTATCGCCAAATTCGTTATTTTAGAGGCTCTTGACGACCGAAAATTGTGCTTGGAGACTTGGCTACTTTCTGGCTACTTTGGGCAGTGGTAATTGATAGTGGCCGAATCAGGCTCCCTTTGACGGCCCTCGCGAACCAATAGTCCCAAATGTCAGATCTTCAAGGCCACGCATTTGTGTGATGTAAGTTTCTGAAGCAAATTCAGAAGCTTAAAATATAGTCACCACATGGTCAGTGGGCCTGTTCAATATGTCAACCGGGGCTGTACATGACTGGCCGAGATGCTTCGTACGCAACGCTCGTTGGCTCAAATCAACGCCTCGGGCTGTTCGGAACTCTCATTGACGGATGATTGAACTGGCCCAAGCAGCTCCCTCTGAGTAGCAGGAATCAACCAATCTAAAATGGCAAGGCTTTTGCGTCCTTCGAAGGACGGAAGCGGTCCGTGGTGTCCTAAATTCGTCCCCAGGGACGGGTACCTCTAGAGAATCTCAAAGAACATGGTTCTTGGCGTCAGAAACAACTGCAACAACCAAAAACAGATTGCAGGTACCAATGTCAATGTGACTATGCGACTGCATACCAGGGAGTGTAGAACGTGTGACGTTGTACAGTTCACACGGCAACGTTTGAAGTTAGGTCATAGTTGCATAGCGCTAATATAACTATCTACGCAAGAACAGTGTTCTTAGATTTTTGTTCTACTGAAACTTGCGATGCCACTTCGGCTATAAGAAAGCACGCAAGTGTGTGGCAGAAATCATCAAAGAACATCTGGTAATGCATTACGATGAATTGATGCAATATTATGCAATAACTACAGCTTTGTTCTGTTATTTTCATTCATCATCAGCGCAGCAGGAAACTACAGGTCTTTCTCGCCTTTTAATCTTTATTTTCGTTTAAAAAATGTGCAAACGTCCGTTTGTGGTACCGTGGTTTCATTGTGGCTAAAAATTAAAGCTTTTGCCCCAGCTAGTGACTTTTGTGGCTACATTTCGGAATTTTTCGGCTACTCTCTCTTCCAAAAACCGGGCAACTCTGCTTAGCAGCAACCGCACTGCACAGTCTCTCTCCAAATTGCGGAACTTTTTCACCATTGCATTTACCGTTATTTGTACTTATTTTCGTCGGGAACAGCCGTGAAGTTTTTGACGCGTGTTTATCTACGAAGTGCGGAGCCCAACCTGTCTTCCACCTCTTTTTGCTCACATAAGCAGTCACTGCATCTTTGGCACATCTCTCGTTTAATTATTTACAGCGCGTTTTAGGCCCGAGTTTCTGGGGGCAAGTTCCGAAATGAATGCGCCTTTATTTTAATTGGCGTCCCTTATACTGCTTAAGGGGCATGTTCACGTCTCCGTACATTTCTTTTATTGTTTGAGTATTGAGGTTTCCGAGAGCTGTTTCAAATCACTTTTGTGAAGTTCCACTGACTGGTGATCCTTAGGATGACATGTTGCCGGAGTTGAGAGAATGTTGCATCTGTGAAGCTCCTGCATTGTTTCTGTTAACACATGGCGTTGGTATTTTTATGAACTTGTTGACACTTTCTTTCATTTGTATAATTTGTATAAAATTTTCTGCATCTTTGAGCTTCCAATGTTAAACACGCGGAGATAATTTAAGGGTAACAAAACCTTCAGTGGCCACATATGCCGCGCTACTGCTCTCTACCTCACTTGTATCATACTGTCTGCTTGCCGGTCACTTTGAAGCTTGCGCACAGCGCGTTGATAGTCCTAGAATAAGTGCATCGGTAAAAGATAAGACCCCAAGCTTCGCCCTTCTTGCATTGACGGGGTTATGGGACCAACGGGGGCTCTCTATGAAAAAGAAATTCAAGGCGATCATTCTTGCGACATTGTAATACAAGAACAATAGCAATTCCCTGCTGTGCCCCTGTTGTGCGTTTCCATTTTGTGCGGAACAATGAGACGAGCTATAATCATCGCAAACCCTCGCGATGCTTCCGTCGATTCTCTTGTGAAGGGTCACTCGTATAATGCACGGCGTCCGTCCTTAACGGCTAATTATAGAGAAAACCCCGGGAAGAATGCGGCCATTGGGATGTGACTTCAGAATCCCGAGATTCTGCTAACCAGGCCACACGTGCGTGTGGTTATAGTTACCTGGCGAGCCTGCGATATACGTCACTCTTCATGAAACGAAGGTCTACCGATCACAGTAGTTTGAAGCGCCTCCCTACATGCCTGATTTATGACCATCCAAGGCGAAATCAATGAAAGAAGGTTACTTCGCATGCGGCAGTGAACAGTTTCTCGTGTCATTATGCTTTGAGTTGTCCTGGTCAAAGATGGCTTAATTCTTACGCAGGATCAACCTGGTCTGCAGGCTTTTTCTTTTTTCTGGGTGTGTGTGTGAAACACAAGATGGTAAAGTATTAGCTGCTGTCCGTGAGCTTTGGTTTTCTAGAAGGGGAATATTCCTTTTATATTAAGGGCATATCTAGTGTTGTGAAGCACAAACCGCCTAAATAAATTTGAGCATGCGGCAATCTTCCGTGGTTACTGAGTGTTTAGTCTAATGTGTTAGAAAGTTGCGGCAATAAGTGCAGCAGTTTGACGGGAGCAAGTTGATCAAAACGAAATGTGGCTTCATATTGTAATTTGTTTAGGCGAGCACACAATTGGGCGTATTGCCTCTGATTCGGCCAGCGAAAAACCCCTTGGACAAGGGCGACTACTCCACAAAGACTTTGTCAACATGACAATTTTTGTAACGCCTTAACAATAGCACTGCCGAAATGTCCCCAGCTATTAGAACTAAAACAGTTTACCACCCACAGATTGGCAAAAAAACGTCTGCCTTTAGCGATGGCTGGTCCTCGGAGAGCGCGCGCGCAACCACGAACTTCGTCGTTCTCGCATTAAGGGTCCCGTGTCATCACGTGCAAAGTTATTTCGCGTCACAATGCTGAAGTGGTTTGTGAGGGCTGCTTTGCCCTAGCGTGTGTAGTACGGCTTCATCCGTACTACATGGACGACTTCAGCACGGGGACGGCGTCGGATCGAACCAGGATGAGAGCTTTGAGGCACCACCTCGTAGTTCACATCACTGAGGCGGCGTACAACTTCATAGGGGCCGAAATATCAGCGCAACAATTTCTCTGAGAGCCCACGGTGTCGGATACGTTTCCACACCCACACGTGGTCACCTGGTAAGTACTGGACATTCCGTCAGTTCCGGTTGTAACGGTAGTCGTCGGTATTCTGCTGGGTGCGGATGCGATTCCTAACAAGCTGGCGAGCTTCCTCGGCTTTCTCGATGGAATCTTCAGTGGTGTCATTCCTTGTGGCTCCGTGGTCTACCGGGAGCATGGCGTCTAAGGGGGTTGTAACGCGACGTCCATAAACAAGCTCTAATGGTGGAAACTCGGTGGTCTCCTGCACAGCGGTATTGTAAGCAAACGTGACGTATGGCGAAATTACATCCCATGTTTTGTGTTCCACATCAATGTACGTGGAGAGCATGTCGGCTAATGTTGTGTTTAGGCGCTCTGTTAAGCCGTTAGTTTGGGGATGATAGGCTGTGGTCTTTCGGTGGTCGGTGTGCGTCAGTGTGACTACTTGTTGCAATAACTCCGCTGTAAACGCTGCACCGCGGTCAGTAAGGAGTACAGCGGGTGCACCTTGGCGAAGCACGATGTTGTGGACGAAGAAGCTGGCGACTTCAGCAGCAGTTCCCCGCGGCACAGCTTTCGTCTCCGCATAGCGAGTTAATAGTCAGTTGCCACGATTATCCGCTTATTTTGCAATGATGACGTGGGGAACGACCCAAGAAGGTCCATTCCCACTTGCTGGAACGGCGCGGGAGGCGAATCCAAAGGCTGAAGGAAACCGGTAGGCTTGACGGGTGGAACTTTACGCCTCTGGCAGTCACGGCACGTTCGCACATAGCGCTGAAGCGACGAAAATAGGTGTGGCCAATAGTATTTTTGCCATATGCGCGCTAATGTCCTCGCGAAGCCTAAGTGGCCGGCACAAGGATCGTCGTGAAACGCCTGTAAAACTTTTTCGCGCAGTGCCGTCGGAACGACGAGAAGGAACGTTTCCTGGCTGTTCTCGAAATTTTTCTTGTACAGGACATTGTTTCGCAGGCAGTACGACGTCAATCCTTCTGAAAGTGGGCGTGGGACAACAACGTCAGCTGCCTCGACATATCGGATGACTGAAAGCAGCTCAGAGTCTGCACGTTGATAGTCAGCCATGCGCACCACGTCGACGACACCAAGAACCGGCAAATCTAGCTCCAAGTCGGAAGACGTCAAGGGAATAGGAGAACGTGACAAGCAGTCAGCGTCGCTATGCTTATGGCCAGATCTGTAGACAACAGTTATGTCGTATTCCTGGAGGCGGAGGCTCCAACGAGCGAGGCGACCTGATGGGTCTCGTAGATTGGCAAGCCAGCAGAGCGAGTGGTGATCACTGATCGCTCGAAATGGCCGGCCGTATAAGCAGGGTCGGAACTTGCTGATGGCCCACACGACTGCTAAGCATTCTTTTTCGGTTGTTGAATAATTAGCTTCTGCTTTTGTCAGACTACGACTCAAGTACGCAATTAGACGTTCTGTGCTATCTTGCCGTTGAACCAGAATGGCCCCGAGTCCTACGTTGCTGGCGTCGGTGTGTATTTCAGTTGCCGCGGTGTCATCAAAATGCGCTAGCACTGGAGCGGATTGAAGGCATTTACGCAATTCGGTGAAGGCCTGCTCTTGGTCTTCCGTCCACGCAAAGGGCACATCTTGTCGCGTCAGTCTCGTGAGCGGTTCAGCAATCCTTGAGAAGCCTTCAACGAAACGACGGTAGCAAGCGCAGAGGCCCAGGAACCGCTGAACAGCCTTTTTGTCTTTAGGACGAGGACACTCGGCAATGGCAGTGAGTTTTTCTGGGCCTGCTTGTACTCCTTGAGAGCTGACCACGTGGCCTAGAAACTTGAGTTCCTGGAAGCCAAAGTAACATTTTTCAGGCTTGATGGTGATGTTGGCCTTGCGTATTGCGGTAAGGACACTTCGTAGCCGGGCGAAATGTTCATCGAACTTGCTGGAAAACACAACGTCGTCTAGTTACACTAGACACGTCTGCCACTTTAGTCTAACGAGTACAGTGTTCGTCATTCGTTGGAACGTAGCAGGAGCGGAAGAAAGATCGAAAGGCAGCACTTTAAATTCGTACAGCCCATCGGGAGTCACGAAGGCGGTTTTTTCACGGTCGCGCTCGTCCACTTCGATTTGCCAGTAGCCTGACTTTAGGTCTAACGAAGTAAAGAACTGAGCATGACGCAGACGGTCCAAAGCTTCATCGATCCGTGGCAGGGGATAAACGTCGCGCTTGGTGACTCGGTTAAGCCGTTTGTAGTCAACGCAGAAGTGGAGTGTGTTGTCTTTCTTTTTTACTAGTACGACAGGCGATGCCCACGGACTTATCAACGGCAGGATGACGTCATTATTTAGCATTTCTTGAACTTGACGCTTAATCGCCTCCCGCTCTATAGGTGACATGCGATATGGATGCTGACGAACAGGCCGCACCGGCTCCTCTGTAACGATCCGGTGTTGCGTAACGGAAGTGCGCTGGACTTTGGATTCCGTGGAAAAACAGCTGGAGAATTCTGTCAGTAGGCCCAGCAGCTGATCCTTCGGTACATCTGCTAAGTCAGCATTAATGTGGACGCGGGTATTCAGGCTGGCATGAGTTTTTGCATCCGGTGAAGTCACTTGTAACGTGCCGATATCGGAGAAGTCAGCAATGTCGCTGAGGAATGCCACAGCTGTACATTGAGGGGCGTGCTGATACTCATGGCTGAATTTTGTCAACAAAACTTGCGAGTGCTTATGCTGTATTCGAACAAGACCCCGGGCGATGTAGATGTGTCTTTCTAGCAGCAACGGGATATTTGCCTCGGCAATACCCTCATAGCCGTCGAATGCGTCGCAGGGGACGAGGGTAACTACGCTGCTCCTTGGCGGCACCGTGAGGTTCTCGTCAACAATCCTCAAGGCGTTGACATGCGTGTGGTCAGTACTGCTCCCTGCTAAAGCCTGCGCCGTCGAAAACGTTACCCGCAACTTTTGTAAGTTAATCACAGCTCCATTAGCCTGCAGAAAGTCCATTCCCAGAATTAGGTCCCTCGAAAAGCTTGGCAGGATAACGAAATCTCCGAGGTACGTATACCAACGAATGCTCACTCGCGCTGTGCATCTTCCTACCGGGGTTAGCAGATGGCCTCCTGCAGTGCGAATTAGCGACCCAGTCCACTCGGTAGAAACTTTCTTCAGCTTGCAGGCAAGGTCCATGCTCATAACTGAGGTGTCCGCTCCAGTGTCGATTAACGCCGTTATTTCTTCGTCGTCTATGGTGACGGGAATGTTCGACGTTACTACCTCTCGTAAGGTGTTTGACTCCGTCTGTACGTCTGCGTCGTTCTGTTTTCGTCGTTGTCGTTGTAGTGGAGGATCTTGCGTACGGTCGTCGCCAGCGGCCTCACCTCCGGACGTCGCTGAACTCAGTTTTTCCGACCCGCCGGGCTAGGCGAGCGGCGTCTCAGAGCGCCGCGAGTAAAGGCTTGGCCTGGTGATGGTGACCGGTAACGAGCAGGAGAGGACGAACGGGGCTCTTGCCATCGCTGATCAACATTGCGGCGATTCGCGACGAAACTCTCAATTTCTGGCGGCCGCTCACGAGGTCGTGGACGAGGTGCATTCGGCGAGAATCGACGGAGCCCCACATGCCGATAAGGACACATTCTGTTGATGTGTCCGGCTTCCCCACAATGAAAAGAAATGAGCTTGTAGTCTGTGGTGCTCCAGACTTCGCACTTCCTAGTCCTTGCTTCGGCGATGTGCAGTGGGCTGCGAGGTGGCCTGAAGCTTACGTCGATTTGTTGAGTGGGGTGTACCATGCTGCACGCACTTGAGGGTGGCGGACGGCGTACTGCTTCAGCGTAACTCATTTTGGCGTGCCGTCCCTGCTGTGGTGCCTCGTACTGTCCAGGAATATGGGCGGCCTGTCGGACTTCGGCACGCACCGTTTCCGCAATCGAATGTTCTCCCACAGGGGCAGTGGTCGTCTGCATCTTCTGCAGTTCCTCCTTGACGACAGCCCTAATGAGTTCTCGCGAGGCGCCAACGTCATTACCGAGGGTAACGGCAGAGAGCTCCCTTTAAATCATGGCATCGCGGTTATTTTGCCTCACCCGCTGTTGAAGGGCCTTATCCATAGTAGTGGCTTCGTCATGGAACTCTGCAAGTGTCGTCGGCGGCCGCGTATGAGATGGCGCACCTTCTTTGTTTCAGTCATAGAAGGGTCCGCACGTATGAAAAGCCGATTCATGTCTACTACGTATGCCGTCACTCGCTCATTCGGGCCTTGAATTCTTGCCTCCAACGCTAACTCCGCCCTCTCCTTCCTGTCCGTCCTGGCGAAGGCACTGAGGAACTGCCTACGAAATACTTCCCATGACGTCAGTGTCGCCTCGTGGTTCTCAAACCGTGTTTTCGCCGAATCTTCAGCAGCGAAGTACACATAGCGTGGCTTACGCTCATGGTTCCAGTCGTTGAGGTTGGCAACCCGATCAAAATGGTCAAGCCAGTCGTCGGCGTCCTCTGAAGCACTTCCGTGGAACAGATTCGGCGTCCGAATGTGATTAACGACAACGTGCGATGCTGTAGGAGTGGCAGGAGGTGGTTGGTTCGTAATTCTAGTTCGTTCGGGTAGCAGACCGTGCTGTGGCTGGAGTCCCTGGAGACGTCGGCTGGCACGTACGTGCACCGGGGTAAGCTCTGCTTAACTACTCGCCGGGCTTAGGTCTGGGGTATGTTCCGGAGATCTTAACATCGACCGTACCCCGCACCTCACCAGAAATGACACCCAGCTATTAGGACTAAAACAGTTGACCGCCGACAGATTGGTAAAAAAAAAACGTCTGCCTTTAGCGATGGCTGGTCCTCGAAGAGCGCGCGCGCAACCACGAACTTCGTCGTTCTCGCGTTAAGAGTCACGTGTCATCACGTGCAAAGCTAATTGCGTCAATATATATATATATATATATATATATATATATATATATATATATATATATATATATATATATATATATATAAATATATATATTTCCAAGGAGCCAAGTACAACTGACAGTGGTTCTGAAAACACGTCAGTACCCCAAAATTATATATATATATATATATATATATATAATTTTGTGGTACTGACGTGTTTTCAGAACCACTGTCAGTTGTACTTGGCTCCTTGGAAAGGCAGGACGTGTGTCAAGTGAGATTACTCAACTGCACTTTGCACAGTAGTCAACACAGTTTAATTCATCTTCTGGAGATTGCTTTTATTGCTCCTGTTTTTGCGGACTCGCGAAAGGCACTAACTTTATTCCCGATAGGAGTCTGCCCCTGCTTAGACATTATCAATTTTCGCAAAAGCTGCAGACCTGGCTTTGCGTAGTTTAGCTTTTTCGCAGTGTTACCGTTTGTGCGGCAACAGAAAATTGCATTTGTCGGCATGATCACTACACGAAGCAGTACGATCGGATCAGCAATGCAGCAGCCGTACAGCTCATTATAGTAACGCGAGCAGGCGGGTGCCTAGCAGTGGTGCAGGCACTCTCTGAACTAACCGAAAATCAGGCAGGTTGCAAATATGTAGTTTTTGAGTAGCGTATACTGCGGCCCCATTATGCAGCTATAGAGCAGGAGTGGGATCCATAAATTAGCATACACGCGTGTTAACATCAGGAATAAAAGGAAAAATATACCAGTGAAGCAGTTTACGTATCTGTAAATTACTCTTTTACACCTACTAAAAACTCATTTACTGGCAAGGATTGATTACTACAAGGTATTGAAGTTTGGTGTTGTATTTCGCATGAAAAAAGTACTTGAGCGTCCATTGTTGCGTTACTATTTGGAGTATTTATTATCTTTTGTAACAGAAGCAGGTAGTCCAGCTATTTACAGCATCTTTCTTTCTTAATTTCACATTTTTCGCCTATAATTTAGAAAAACATTTTGAGGTTGCACTAGTGTTTTTGTTTGTGCAATTCTGTGCAGTGGCAATATGGTGTTGAAAAAGAAACATTCCAATATAGAGTCGTAATAGCCACTGCTATCAGGCACGCAAACGCTCAATATTTAACGGTATAAAAATAATGTGTTCATTTGTAACTCACAACGCAGTCCCATACCTACATGAATAGGAGGAGGTGCGTGAGTGCAAGGACACAGACCATGTACCGTATACCGTTACAGATGTAAATGCCACTGCTCAAATGGCCATCAACATTAAACTCCAGAAGGCGAAAATCCATGTAACTGCTACTTGATAATAATGTCGTTCTATAAAATTTCCAGCGTGAGCAAATATAACACAATGAATCAATATTACAATGTGAAATCAGAGTATTGGATCATATAGGCGTTTTCAAAAATTGCCTTTAGCACCGGCAGTATAATATGTTAATAGGTTATGGGCAGGAATACTGCTTTTTTCTTATAGCCAAGTAACATCAAGCGCCAGTGCATGCTACGACTTCTGTGCAGCATAAATCAGCTTCCTTGTTACTTTATAAAATACCAGTATGCCAAAGATTGCACTGGCTGACTTATTTACCTCTTGCAATTTTTTCTAATTAAATACTGCACATTGATGTGCAGTTGTGAATACTTAAAACAGCTTGTAACACCATTGAGGTTCTCTAAAATTCTATTTACCCTCTTCATTTCTGCAAGCTTTTTATGCGATGTGATACAGGTTCTTTACAGGTGCTTGAAAATGTTATTGTAAACAGGGTTTCAAACAGGCTACTCATTGTATGTAACATTTTAATGTTAGTGTTACTACTTGAAAAAGCTTTGGTGCAAATTGTTGCGATTTCTGAAGGCTGAACTTGTCTACTGTCACTTCTTTTAAGGAATCGCAATATATTTGCAATTTGCAAAAGATCTGCTTCATCTGAATTACGTAGTGCCTTGCTTGACACTGCCAAGTGTTGAATGTTTTATAGGTAGAGTGGTGTTGCCAATATGTGCTGAAGTACTCACCAATTCTGAATTTGCGATGTGATCTGGGCAGTGAGTGGAGCTTTCGGTTTATCATTGCATATAAAATGTGGGTAGTGTAACAATTCTAGGACATTGCAGCTGCGCCCCCTTTGCAGTGCCACAATTACCTAAAAACAGGCACTATTTCAACTGAAATACAATCTGTATTCCTTTCATTGAATGCTAAGTGGTACCTACCTCTCAACATTTGAAGAGGCTGCCGGCATGTACCAATCATTGAACAATCATTACAAAAGCCCCCTTAAAACTAGCAAACAGTTGACAATTGCACTAGTTTGTGATCTGTATGTGCAACCGCTTCAATTAAATTTAAAGCATTTCTTCAAGAAAAAAAGAGAAGGGAATTTCACTTGCGACCTGGTAATGTTGGAAGCATGGCAATAACAGTCCAATGCATGAAAGTTGTGCGATGGGACCAATATATTACTGTAGTGCGTATTGTCGAGAAATATTGCAGTGGTTATTTCCAGCACATTTGAAATCAAGAAAGTTTGCTAAAAAGTTTGCAGCAATGCGCCTTACAGAAGCCTACTACTGTTTTTGCTGTTCGAAGACCTGCTGAAGGAGCTAGCACAACAGCCTGCTTTCCAATAGAAGAAGCCCACAAGAATTTTTGGTGCCTTCTGTGCAGGGAAAATTCATGGTGAAATTTTAAATGGAGGGAAGGGGGAATCTGTTTGACGTCGTGCGGACACAGAGGTGTCATCCCTAAAAAAGCGTGTTCAGAACGTCGGGTGAAATCAAGCCTGCTAAAGTTACGCCATATTAGCTTAGTATAATCTTCACTACCAGCATATTTCATCAATATCTGCCTGTGCGTGGTGGAGGGGGTGTATTTTTCTTATATTTTTGAAGTGCGTATCTGCATTCACGAGAGACTGCAGCACAAAAATAACGCAAGTGAGCAGAGATTCAACTACTGCGTACCAAGAAAGACACTGTGTGCTTCTGACAAAGTGTGCTTCTACATGAAAAAATGCGACACATGGCTGCCAGTAAGATGAGAAATCTGTGGTGGGTTGAGTGAAATGAAGGGCGTACACTAATTTCGAGACTGGACATCTGTCGGGACTGGTGGAGGCATGAGCGTTAGTCTTTGTTCTTGTTTTTTTTAATGATGTGTCTAGAAACAATGAAAACTGTTAACCTCGTCTTACTTTTGTGAACTCTGCGGTCATGGAGGTTTGTCTCATTATTTCGTGTGTTGTTGAGGTGGAACGCGAATTTTTCAAAATTTTCGTTGTAAATAAGCGTCACTTTAATTATTGCAGCCGTTGTTTCAGCGGTGTGCTGAACTTGCCTATTTGTTGCACGTTTATAAGAGAATTGAACAGTGCAACGGAAGAGACGAGGTCAGCCTGTCCTCTTCACTTCGTCTTGTTTGTAGCTCCAGAGTTATTCCTTGGTAATTTCTCTTGAAATGGTGTATGATCTTTCACTTGTGTTTCTCTACCAATGTGAAGGAAACTTGTGTTTTTTTTGCAGGAGACGTGTAGGGCTTCAATGATCTTTATTTTGTGGGACATATTCACTTAATTGCTTGTTGTTGTCCTTTAATTTTAGTGGCTTCTTTTCGGCTACACATAGTTTATGGTGTTTTTCTTGCTCATATTAGTACCTGATTTCAAACTGTTGTGTGCAGTATGGTTATTGTGTTCAGAATGTCAATTTATTCCTACAGTCGACATGCGTATAGTTTTGAATTAGATATTTCATATTTACATATTTTTATTCCATTTATGCAAACGCTCTAAATTACTTAGTAATTTGGCGAGTATTTGCGCATTTTAATTGATTGGTGAGGGCATTACTTTGACACTGTTAACTAAATGGCGAAGGTGGTTAGCATGTGCCTACAAACTCGTTACGCTACCATTATTGTCTAGTGGTCGTATTTTTCTATATTAAAAAAATCCTGTTTGTACTTCGTGTAGTCCGCCAACATGCAGGCCACCCGCCGCCGAAACGCCGCAGGGAAGAGAGGGAGGAAAGATAGACGGAAAAAGGGGGACTGAGAGAAACAAACCTTGTTCCTTGATGAATTTCCCCACGTTGACATTTAAAGCACTGGGCAGAAATCACATTGCGTCAGCATGATAAACAGCCAACGCAATCCTCTTTTTTTATTTAGACAGTCGGATTCCCCGGTCGATGCCAGTTGAAGCAGACCCGACCGTGCAAAGCCACACTACTCTGGACATACATCAAGAGAGTCATTGTCACTGCTGCCGCTTACCCGTACCTTGTTGAATTTCCTCAAGTTGACGTTTAGAGCACTGGGCAGAAATAACATTGCGTCAGCCTCATCAAAGGCCAACGCAATGCTCCTTTTTTTATTTAGGCAGTCAAATTTTCCCGGTTCATGCCTTAGAAGCACACCGGAGAGTGCAAAACCGCACTGCTCTAGCCATGGTCAACGGCCTTCGCAATGCTTTGTTTTATATGGACAGTCGGATTCCCCCGGTCCATGCCAGTTGAAGTACACCGGACTCTGGAAAGATGCACTGCTCTAGACATAACTCACGGGTGTCATAGTCACTCCTGCCGCTTACCCGTGGCTTGATGAATTCCCTCACGTTGACATTTAGAGCACTGGGCAGAAATCACATTGCGTGAGCATTATCAATGGCCAACGCAATGCTCCTTTTTATTTAGACAGTCGGATTTCCCCGGTTCATGCCTGTAGAAGCACACCAGAGTGCGCAAAGCTGCACTGCTCTAGCCATGGTCAATGGCCTTCGCAATGCTTTGTTATAAAGGGAGAGTCGAATTCCCTCGGTTTATAGCAGTTGAAGCACACCGGGCCGTGCCAAGCGGCACTGCTCTCGCCATACCTCAAGGTCGTCATAGTCACTCCTACTGCGTACCCGTACCTTGTTGGACTTCTTCACGTTGACATTTAGAGCACTGGGCAGGAAGAACATTGCGTGAGCATGATCAACAGCCAACACAATGCTCTTTTTTTATTTAGACAGTCAGATTCCCCCGGTTCATGCCTGTAGAAGCACAGCGGAGAGTGCAAAGCCGCACTGCTCTAGCCATGGTCAACAGCTTTCGCAATGCTTTGTTTTAAATGGACAGTCGGATTCCCCCGGTCTATGCCAGTTGAAGCACACCGGACCGTGTAAAGCCGCACTGCTCTAGCCTTACCTCAAGGGAGTCATAGTCACTCCAGCCGCTTCCCCGTACCTTGCTGAATATCCCCACGTTGACATTTAGAGCACTGGGCAGAAATCACATTGCGTCAGCATGATAAACAGCCAACGCAATGCTCTTTTTTATTTAGACAGTCGGATTCCCCGGTCGATGCCAGTTGAAGCAGACCCGACCGTGCAAAGCCACACTACTCTGAACATACTTCAAGAGAGTCATTGTCACTGCTGCCGCTTACCCGTACCTTGTTGAATTTCCTCAAGTTGACGTTTAGAGCACTGGGCAGAAATAACATTGCGTCAGCCTCATCAAAGGCCAACGCAATGCTGCTTTTTTTATTTAGGCAGTCAAATTGCCCCGGTTCATGCCTTAGAAGCACACCGGAGAGTGCAAAACCGCACTGCTCTAACCATGGTCAACGGCCTTCGCAATGCTTTGTTTTAAATGGACAGTCGGATTCCCCCGGTCCATGCCAGTTGAAGTACACCGGACTCTGGAAAGCTGCACTGCTCAAGACATAACTCACGGGACTCATGGTCACTCCTGCCGCTTACCCGTGCCTTGTTGAATTTCCTCACGTTGACATTTAGAGCACTGGGCAGAAATCACATTGCGTCAGCATGGTCAAAAGCCAACGCAATGCTCATTTTTTATTTAGACAGTCGGATTCCCCCGGTTCATGCCTGTAGAAGCACACCGGAGAGCGCACATCCGCACTGCTCTAGCCATGGTCAACGGCCTTCGCAATGCTTTCTTTTAAATGGACAGTCGGATTCCCCCGGTCTATGCCAGTTGAAGCACACCGGATCGTGTAAAGCCGCACTGCTCTAGCCTTACCTCAAGGGAGTCATAGTCACTCCAGCCGCTACCCCGTACCTTGCAGTATTTCCTCATGTTGACATATAGAGCACTGGGCAGAAATCACATTGCGTGAGCATGATCAATGGCCAACGCAATGCTCCTTTTTATTCAGACAGTCGGATTTCCCCGGTTCATGCCTGTAGAAGCACACTAGAGAGCGCAAAACCGCGCTGCTCTAGCCATGGTCAATGACCTTCTCAATCCTTTGTTATAAAGGGAGAGTCGAATTCCCCCGGTTTATAGCAGTTGAAACACACCAGACCGTGCCATGCGGCACTGCTCTAGCCATACCTCAAGGTTGTCATAGTCACTCCTGTCGCTTACCCTTACCCTGCTGGATTTCCTCACTTTGACATTTAGAGCACTGGGCAGAAATCCCATTGCATCAGCATGATCAACGGCCAACTCAATGCTCCTTTTTTATTTAGGCGGTCGGATTCCCCCGGTTCATGCCTGTAGAAGCACACCAGAGAGCACAAAGCCACGCTGCTCTAGCCATGGTCAACGGCCTTCGCAATGCTGTGTTATAAAGGGAGAGTCGAATTCCCCCGGTTTATGGCAGTTGAACCACACCGGACCATGCCAAGCGGCACTGCTCTAGCCATAACTCAAAGTGGTCATAGTCACTCCTACCGCTTACCCGTACCTTGTTGGACTTCTTCACGTTGACATTTGGAGCACTGGGCACAAATCACATTGTGTCAGTATGATCAACGGCCAACGCAATGCTATTTTTATTTAAACAGTCGGATTCTCCCGGTTCATGCCTGTAGAAGCATACCGGAGAGTGCAAAGCCGCAATGCTCTAGCCATGGTCAACGGCCTTCACAATGCTTTGTTTTAATTGGAGAGTCCGATTCACCCGGTTTATGCCAGCTTAAGCACACCGGACCGTGCAAAGCCGCACTGCTCTAGCCATTCCTCAAGGGAGTCAAAATCACTCCAGCCGCTTACCCGTACCTTGTTGGATTTCCCTCTTTGACATTTAGAGCACTGGGCAGAATTCCCATTGCATCAGCATGATCAACGGCCAACTCAATGCTCCTTTTTTATTTAGACAATCGCATTCCCCCGGTTCATGCCTGCCGAAGCACACCGGACAGCACAAAGCCGCACTGCTCTAGCCATGGTCAACGGCCTTCGCAATGCTTTGGCTTAACTAGAGAGTTGGCTTCCCCCGGTTTATGCCAGATAAAGCACACCGTACCATGCAAAGCCGCACTGCTCTAGCCATACCTCAAGGGAGTCATATTCACCCCTGCCACTTACCCATCCCTTGTTGAATTTCCGCATGTTGACATTTAGTGCACTGGGCAGAAATCCCATTGCGGCAGCATGATCAACGGCCACCGCAATGCTCCTTTTTTATTTATACAGCCGGATTGCCCCGGTTCATGCTTGTAAAAGAACACTGGAGAGTGCAAAACTGCACTACTCTAGCTATGGCCAATGGCCCTCGAAATGCTTTGTTTTAAATCGAGAGTCGGATTCCCTCCGGTATATGCCAGTTGAAGCACACCGGACCAAGCAAAGTAGCACTGCTCTAGCCATACATCAATGGCGTTATAGTCACTCCTGCCGCTTACCCGTACGTTGTTGAATTTCCTCACTTTGGCATTTAGAGCACTGGGCAGAAAGCACATTGCGTGAGCATGATCAACAGCCAACACAATGCTCTTTTTTATTTAGACAGTCAGATTCCCCGGTCCATGCCAGTTGAAGCAGACCGGACCGTGCAAAGCCGCACTACTCTGGCCATACCTCAATAGAGTCCTAGTCACTGCTGCCGCTTATCCGTACCTTGTTGAATTTCCTCGCGTTGACATTTAACGCACTGGGCAGAAATCGCATTGCTTGAGCATGATCAATGGCCAATGCAATGCTCCTTTTTATTTAAACAGTCGGATTCCCCCGGCTCATGCCTGTAGAAGCATACCGTAGAGTGAAAAGCCACACTGCTCTAGCCATGGTCTACGGCCTTCACAATGCTTTGTTTAATTGGAGAGTCGGATTCACCCGGTTTATGTCAGTTGAAGTGCACCGGACCATTCAAAGCCGCACGCCTCTAACAATAACTCAAAGGAGTCATAGTCACTCCTCCCACTTACCCGTAGCTTGTTGGACTTCTTCACATTGACATTTGGAGCCCTGGGCACAAATCACATTGCGTCAGATTGATCAACGGCCAACGCAATGCTCCTTTCTATTTAGGCAGTCGGATTCCCCCGGTTCATGCCTGTAGAAGCACACCGCAGAGTGGAAAACCGCACTGCTCTAGCCATGGTCAACGGCCTTCGCAATGCTTTGTTTTAAATGGACAGTCGGATTCCCCCGGTCCATGCCAGTTGAAGCACACCGGAGTCTGGAAAGCTTTACTGCTCTAGACATACCTCACGGGAGTCATAGTCACTCCAGCCGCTTCCCCATACCTTGTTGAATTTCCTCACATTGACAGAGCACTGGGCAGAAATCGCATTGCGTCAGCATGGTCAACAGTCAACGCAATGCTCATTTTTTTTAGACAGTCGGATTCCCCCGGTTCATGCCTGTAGAAGCACACCGGAGAGCGCAAAGCCGCACTGCTCTAGCTATAGTCAACGGCCTTCGCAATGCTTTGTTTTAAATGGACAGTCGGATTTCCCCGGTCCAATGCAGTTGAAGCACACCGGTCTCTAGAAAGCTACACTGCTCTAGCCATACCTCACGGGAGTCATAGTCACTACTGCCGCTTACCCGTACCTTGTTGTATTTTCCCACGTTGACATTTAGAGCACTGGGCAGAAATCACATTGTGTCAGCATAATCAACACCCAACGCAATGCTCCTTTTTATTTAGACAGTCGGATTTCCCCGGTTCATGCCTGTAGAAGCACACCAGAGAGCGCAAAGCCGCACTGCTCTAGCCATGGTCAATGGCCTTCGCAATGCTTTGTTATAAAGGGAGAGTCGAATTCCCCCGGTTTATAGCAGTTGAAGCGCACCGGACCGTGCCAAGCGGCACTGCTCTAGCCATACCTCTAGGGTGTCATAGTCACTCCTACCGCGTACCCCTACCTTGTTGGACTTCTTCACGTTGACATTCGTAGCACTGGGCACAAATCACATTGCGTCAGCATGATTTAACGGCCAACGCAATGTTCCTTTTTTATTTAGGCAGTCGGATTCCCCCGGTTCATGCCTGTAGAAGCACACCAGAGAGCACAAAGCCACGCTGCTCTAGCCACGGTCAACGGCCTTCGCAATGCTGTGTTTTAATTGGAGAGTCCGATTCACCCGGTTTATGCCAGTTGAAGCACACCGGACCGTGCAAAGCCGCACTGCTCTAGCCATTCCTCAAGGGTGTCATTGTCACTCCTGCCGCTTACCCGTCCCTTGCTGAATTTCCTCACTTTGACATTTATAGCACTGGGCAGAAATCCCATTGCGTCAGCATGATGAACGGCCAAGGCAATGCTCCTTTTATTTAGGCAGTCGGATTCCCCCGGTTCATGTCTGTAGAAGCACACCGAAGAGTGCAATGCCGCGCTGCTCTAGCCATGGTCAATGGCCTTCGGAATGCTTTGTTATAAAGGGAGAGTCGAATTCCGCCGGTTTATAGCAGTTGAAGCACACCAGACCGTACCATGCGGCACTACTCTAGCCATACCTCAAGAGAGTCACAGTCACTCCTGCCGCTTACCCGTACCTTGTTGAATTTCCTCACATTGACATATAGAGCAGTGGGCAGAAATCACATTGCGTTAGCATGATCAACAGCCAAAGCAATGCTCTTTTTTATTTAAACAGTCGGATTCCCCGGTCCATGACAGTTGAAGTAGACCGGACCGTGCAAAGCCGCACTACTCTGGCCATACCTCAATAGAGTCATAGTCACTGCTGCCGCTTATCCGTACCTTGTTGAATTTCCTCGCGTTGACATTTAAGGCACTGGGCAGAAATCGCATTGCGTGAACATGATCAATGGCCAATGCAATGCTCCTTTTATTTAGGCAGTCGGATTCCCCCGGTTCATGCCTGTAGAAGCACACCGAAGAGTGCAATGACGCACTGCTCTAGCCATGGTCAACAGCTTTCGCAATGCTTTGTTTAAAATGGACAGTCGGAGTCCCCCGGTCTATGCCAGTTGAAGCACACCGGACCGTGCAAAGCCGCACTGCTCTAGCCATTCCTCAAGGGTGTCATTGTCACTCCTGCCACTTACCCGTACCTTGCTGAATTTCCTCACTTTGACATTTATAGCACTGGGCAGAAATCCCATTGCGTCAGCATGATGAACGGCCAACGCAATGCTCCTTTTATTTAGGCAGTCGGATTCCCCCGCTTCATGCCTGTAGAAGCACACCGAAGAGTGCAATGCCGCACTGCTCTAGCCATGGTCAATAGCTTTCGCAATGCTTTGTTTTAAATAGACAGTCGGATTCCCCCGGTTCATGCCTGTAGAAGCACACTAGAGAGCGCAAAGCCGCGCTGCTCTAGCCATGGTCAATGGCCTTCGCAATGCTTTGTTATAAAGGGAGAGTCAAATTCCCCCGGTTTATAGCAGTTGAAACACACCGGACCATGCCAAGCGGCACTGCTCTAGCCATACCTCGAGGTTGTCATAGTCACTCCTACCGCGTACCCCTACCTTGTTGGACTTCTTCACGTTGACATTCGGAGCACTGGGCACAAATCACATTGCGTCAGCATGATCAACGGCCAACGCAATGTTCCTTTTTATTTAGGCAGTCGGATTCCCCCGGTTCATGCCTGTAGAAGCACACCAGAGAGCACAAAGCCACGCTGCTCTAGCCATGGTCAACGGCCTTCGCAATGCTTTGTTATAAAGGGAGAGTCGAATTCCGCCGGTTTATAGCAGTTGAAGCACACCAGACCGTGCCATGCGGCACTGCTCTAGCCATACCTCAAGGTTGTCATAGTCACTCCTACCGCGTACCCGTACCTTGTTGGACTTCTTCACGTTGACATTTGGAGCACTGGGCAGAAATCACATTGTGCCAGCATGATCAACAGCCAACACAATGCTCTTTTTTATTTAGACAGTCGGATTCCCCCTGTTCATGCCTGGAGAAGCATATCGGAGAGTACAAAGCCGCACTGCTCTAGCTATGGCCAACGGCCCTCGCAATGCTTTGTTTTAAATGGAAAGTTGGATTCCCCCGGTTCATGCCAGCTGAAGCACACCAGACCATGTAAAGCCGCACTGCTCTAGCCATACCAGCAGGGGGTCATAGTCACACCGGCCGCTTACCCGTACCTTGCTGAATTTGCTCACGTTGACATTTAGAGCACTGGGCAGAATACACATTGCATCAGCATGATCGACAGCCAACGCAATGCATTTTTTTATTTACACAGTCGAATTCTCCCAGTGGCTGCCTGTAGAAGCACACCGGATCGTGCAAAGCCGCACTGCTCTAGCCATGGTCAACGGCCCTCGCCATTCTGTTTCAAATGCAGAGTCGGATTCTCCCGGTCCATACCGGTTGAAGCACACCGGACCGTGCAAAGCTGCACTGCTCTAGGCATACCTCAAGGGTCTCATTGTCACTCCTGCTGCTTACCCGTACCTTGTTGAATTTCCCCACGTTGACATTTAGAGCACTGGGCAGAAATCACATTGCGTCACCATGATCAACAGCCAACGCAATGCTCTTTTTTTATTTAGATAGTCGGATTCCCCGGTCGATGGCAGTTGAAGCAGACCGGACCGTGCAAAGCCACACTACTCTGGCCATACTTCAAGAGAGTCATTGTCACTGCTGCCGCTTACCCGTACCTTGTTGAATTTCCTCAAGTTGACGTTTAGAGCACTGGGCAGAAATAACATTGCCTCAGCCTCATCAAAGGCCAACGCAATGCTCCCTTTTTTATTTAGGCAGTCAAATTGCCCCGGTTCATGCCTGTAGAAGCACACCGGAGAGTGCAAAACCGCACTTTTCTAACCATGGTCAACGGCCTTCGCAATGCTTTGTTTTAAATGGACAGTCGGATTCCCCCGGTCCATGCCAGTTGAAGTACACCGGACTCTGGAAAGCTGCACTGCTCTAGACATAAATCACGGGTGTCATAGTCGCTCCTGCCGCTTACCCGTGGCTTGTTGAATTTCCTCACATTGACATTTAGAGCACTGGGCAGAAATCACATTGCGTCAGCATGGTCAAAAGTCAACGCAATGCTCATTTTTTATTTAAACAGTCGGATTCCCCCGGTTCATGCCTGTAGAAGCACACCGGACCGCGCAAAGCTGCACTGCTCTAGCCTTACCTCAAGGGAGTCATAGTCACTCCAGCCGCTTCACCGTACCTTGTTTAATTTCCTCACGTTGACATTTAGAGCACTGGGCAGAATACACATTGCGTCAGCATGATCAACAGCCAACGCAATGCTTTTTTTATTTAGACAGTCGGATTCTCCCAGTTGATGCCTGTAGAAGCACACCGGACCGTGCAAAGCCGCACTGTTCTAGCCATGGTCAACGGCCCTCGCAATGCTGTTTTAAATGCTGAGTCGGATTCCCCCGGTCCATGCCGGTTGAAGCACACCGGACCGTGCAAAGCCGCACTGCTCAATGCATACCTCAAGGGTGCCATTGTCACTCCTGCCGCTTACCCGTACCTTGTTGGACTTCTTCACGTTGACATTTAGAGCACTGGGCAGGAAGCACATTGCGTGAGCATGGTCAACAGCCAACACAATGCTCTTTTTTATTTAGACAATCAGATTCCCCCGGTTCATGCCTGTAGAAGCACACCGGAGAGTGCAAAGCCGCACTGCTCTAGCCATTGTCACCGGCAGTGGCGTAGCAACAGGGAGGGCCGGGGGGCGGGGGCCCCGGGTGCAAGGGGCCAGTGGGAGGGTGTCATATACGCCTGAAGACACCCCTCTTTCCGCCGGCTTGACTGGCCGCAAATTGCAAAGAATACTCCGGTATCCAGTAGCCCGAGCTCATGCACCCGATGCGTTGCGCCGTAGAATTGTCGGCTGCAGCTCTATCAACACCCCATGAAATAATTACACGAATGTGCGGGCTAAAAAATGTAATTCTCAAAATGGTCACTAAACTACTCGCCTTAGCGGAACGTTTCATGTGGGGTGCGCTCGTGCCGTGAGTTCATGCTGGGAGCAGGAGTCGCTAAACATACAGTGAGGCGTTGTAAGGCGTTGGGGCCCTTGGGTCCCTCTTCCGCTCAGAACGCGCAACGAAGACGAACAAAGACAGCAGCAAGAGGGCGTTCAACCAGCGCACCCGGCGCTCGCGTTTACGGCGAAGCGTTCGTTGAGAGCGACGTCGCATAGGTGCGACCGTCAAAAGTCGCGAATGGGATTCTCTGGGCCGTCTTCAGACTCGGTGCGGCCGAAGAGTTCGGCGGCGTATGACTCGACAGGCTGTAGTCGCTGGCCCGCCGCGATGTTTGGCTCGCTTTTACTTCCCCTCTCCCGTTCGCTCCAAGCCGCTGCGAAACACGCAGTTATGTTTCGCACTTTCCTTCTTACCCTCGAAAGTTTCAGAAAACTGTTGTTGCATGACTTCATGTCACAAGTACAGTGTCTGTATCAGCTGCACAGAACTTTATAAAAAAAAGAAAGGTGAATTTTGTAAGGATTTTTCCCGATATTCTATGAAGTTACGTATATTTGTGATTAGTGGGAACTCGGTAGCGTGAAAAATATGGCAGATAAGTAATAACCATATCCTTAATAATCCCTTAATTAGTACTTATAGAGGAAGCACTTCAATTCGGGAATTGAGGATTCTAAGTCATATTATTAACTCAACAAAAACTTCTTAAACAAAACCGTTTTGGGCGCTACAACCTACAGGACTTTGGCACTGAGGGCGGCGCCCACTATGGCAGTACCGAAAGAAATATGAAAGAATGCACCAGTGACGTCGATCTCTCTATCCTCTCCATTGCGAGTGCAGACCAAGAGTAGTGCAAGCTTTCGCTGGCACGGGCTTCATCGCGGTCTTCTTATCTTTTCTTTTTTTATGGTGACGCCAAGAATCGACGCGAAGCGTGCTCTATTCTGTTCCCAATCTTTTGGTGGTACCGCAGCTCGGATAATCACGTTTGTCCGTATAACAACAAATAAAAACAAGGATTTATTGATCACAATGAAGAGAACTCGTAATTGTCATAGCATTGGCGCCCGCGCAGCAGGGAGGCAGGTGGCGTTTTCCGTTTTTCTAATAGGCTGAGGGGATCAGCGTCACTGACACACAATATAATTTTCGTTTTCGTTCAGGGCTGCCCACAGCTAAAATACTGCGCGCCATATAGTGCCTACGACGATTTCTGTGAAGTTGTTGTTGGGCAAGATGTGAATGTCGGCCTCCAATTTTGCAAATGCAACGTTGCCGCTAAAATTGGTAATTAAAACTTTATAAAGATATTTTTCGTTACTTGTCACGTGATCTGTATTTGCCCCGATGCCGCATTTGTATTGGCTGCCAAGGCTTAAAGTCTGACAGAAGATGTGCACATGCGCCTATCACAAGTTATCAGTGCAGCACCCTGTGTTATTCGGCGCAGAAAAAAACTGCGTGTATACCTGCTACATTCGCCATCTCTGGGAAAGAAAGCGAAGGAGAGGGAGACCCGGGGGACGTGCGCGGTATCCAAGGCGGCTGTACTGGTGCTGAAACCCGGAAATTGTCGATATCCTCGCCTTCCTCGACTACACATGGTGGGGGGGGGGTTGACAGAAGATCTATGGGCCCCGGGTGCCAGACGACCTAGCTACGCCACTGGTCACCGGCCTTCGAAATTCTTTGTTTTTAATGGACAGTCAAGTTCCCCCGGTCCATGCCAGTTTAAGCACACCGGACCGTGCAAAGCCGCACTGCTGTAGCCATACCTCAAGAGAGTCATAGTCACTGCTGCCGCTTACCCGTACCTTGTTGAGTTTCCTCAAGTTGACATTTAGAGCAGTGGGTAGAAATCACATTGCGCCAGCATGATCAACAGTCAATGCAATGCTCTTCTTTATTTAGACAGTCGGACTCCCCCTGTTCATGCCTGTAGATGCACACCGGAGAGCACAAAGCTGCACTGCTCTAGGCATGGTCAACGGCCTTCGCATTGCTTTGTTTTAAATGGAGAGTGGGATTCCCCCGGTCCATACCGGTTGAAGCACACCAGCCCGTGCAAAGCCGCACTGTTCTAGGCATACCTCAAGGGTGTCATTGTCACTCCTGCCGCTTACCCGTACCTTGTTGAATTTCCCCACGTTGACATATAGAGCACTGGGCAGAAATCACATTGCGTCAGCATGATCAACAGCCAACGCAATGCTCTTTTTTATTTAGACAGTCGGGTTCCCCGGTCGATGGCAGTTGAAGCAGACCGGACCATGCAATGCCACACTACTCTGGCCATACTTCAAGAGAGTCATTGTCACTGCTGCCGCTTACCCATACCTTGTTGAATTTCCTCAAGTTGACGTTTAGAGCACTGGGAAGAAATAACATTGCCTCAGCCTCATCAAAGGCCAACGCAATGCCCCCTTTTTTATTTAGGCAGTCAAATTGCCCCGGTTCATGCCTGTAGAAGCACACTGGAGAGTGCAAAACCGCACTGCTCTAGCCATGGTCAACGGCCTTCGCAATGCTTTGTTTTAAATGGACAGTCGGATTCCCCCGGTCCATGCCACTTGAAGTACACCGGACTCTGGAAAGCTGCACTTGCTCTAGACATAAATCACGGGTGTCATAGTCGCTCCTGCCGCTTACCCGTGCCTTGTTGAATTTCCTCACCTTGACATTTAGAGCACTGGGCAGAAATCACATTGTGTCAGCATGGTCAAAATCCAACGCAATGCTCATTTTTTATTTAAACAGTCGGATTCTCCCAGTTGATGCCTGTAGAAGCACACCGGACCGTGCAAAGCCGCACTGTTCTAGCCATGGTCAACGGCCCTCGCAATGCTGTTTTAATTGCTGAGTCGGATTCCCCCGGTCCATGCCGGTTGAAGCACACCGGACCGTGCAAAGCCGCACTGCTCAAGGCATACCTCAAGGGTGCCATTGTCACTCCTGCCACTTACCCGTACCTTGTTGGATTTCCTCACTTTGACATTTAGAGCACTGGGCAGAAATCCCATTGCGTCAGCAAGATCAACGGCCAACGCAATGCTCCTTTTTTATTTAGGCAGTCGGATTCCCCCGGTTCATGCCTGTAGAAGCACACCGGAGAGTGCAAAGCCGCAATGCTCTAGCCATGGTCAACAGCCTTCGCTATGCTTTGTTTTAAATGGACAGTCGGATTCTCCCGGTCCAAGCCAGTTGAAGCACACCGGACTCTAGAAAGCTACACTGCTCTAGCCATACCTCACGGGAGTCATAGTCACTACTGCCGCTTACCCGTACCTTTTTGTATTTTCTCACGTTGACATTTAGAGCACTGGGCAGAAATCACATTGTGTCAGCATAATCAACACGCAACGCAATGCTCTTATTTATTTAGAGAGTCGGATTGCCCCGGTTCATGCCTGTAGAAGCATACCGGAGAGTGCAAAGCTGCACTGCTCTAGCCATGGTCAACGGCCTTGACAATGCTCTGTTTTAATTGGAGAGTCGGATTCACCCGGTTTATGCCAGTTGAAGCACACCGGACCGTGCAAAGCCGCACTGATCTAGGCTTACGTCAAGGGAGTCAGTCACTCCAGCCGCTTCCCCGTACTTTGTTGAATTTCCTCACATTGACATTTAGAGCACTGGGCAGAAATCACATTGCGTGAGCATGATCAATGGCCAAGGCAATGCTCCTTTTTATTTAGACAGTCGGATTTCCCCGGTTCATGCCTGTAGAAGCACACCAGAGAGCGCAAAGCCGCACTGCTCTAGCCATGGTCAACGGCCTTCGCAATGCTTTGTTATAAAGGGAGAGTCGAATTCCCCCGTTTTATAGCTGTTGAAGCACACCGCACCGTGCCAAGCGGCACTGCTCTAGCCATACCTCAAGGTTGTCATAGTCACTCCTACCGCGTACCCGTACCTTGTTGCACTTCTTCACGTTGACATTTGGAGCACTGGGCACAAATCACATTGCGTCAGCATGATCAACGGCCAACGCAATGCTCCTTTTTTATTTAAGCAGTCGGATTCCCCCGGTTCATGCCTGTAGAAGCACACCAGAGAGCGCAAAGCCACGCTGCTCTAGCCATGGTCAACGGCCTTCGCAATGCTTTGTTATAAAGGGAGAGTCGAATTCCCCCGGTTTATAGCAGTTGAAGCACACCAGACCGTGCCATGCGGCACTGCTCTAGCCATACCTCAAGGTAGTCATAGTCACTCCTACCGCATACCCGTACCTTGTTGGACTTCTTCACGTTGACATTTGGAGCACTGGGCAGAAATCACATTGTGCCAGCACGATCAACAGCCAACACAATGCTCTTTTTTATTTAGACAGTCGGATTCCCCCTGTTCATGCCTGGAGAAGCATATCGGAGAGTACAAAGCCGCACTGCTCTAGCTATGGCCAACGGCCCTCGCAATGCTTTGTTTTAAATGGAAAGTTGGATTCCCCCGGTTCATGCCAGTTGAAGCACACCAGACCATGCAAAGCCGCACTGCTCTAGCCATACCAGCAGGGGGTCATAGTCACACTGGCCGCTTACCCGTACCTTGCTGAATTTGCTCACGTTGACATTTAGAGCACTGGGCAGAATACACATTGCATCAGCATGATCGACAGCCAACGCAATGCATTTTTTTATTTACACAGTCGAATTCTCCCAGTGGCTGCCTGTAGAAGCACACCGGATCGTGCAAAGCCGCACTGCTCTAGCCATGGTCAACGGCCCTCGCCATTCTGTTTCAAATGCAGAGTCGGATTCTCCCGGTCCATACCGGTTGAAGCACACCGGACCGTGCAAAGCTGCACTGCTCTAGGCATACCTCAAGGGTCTCATTGTCACTCCTGCCGCTTACCCGTACCTTGTTGAATTTCCCCACGTTGACATTTAGAGCACTGGGCAGAAATCACATTGCGTCACCATGATCAACAGCCAACGCAATGCTCTTTTTTTATTTAGATAGTCGGATTCCCCGGTCGATGGCAGTTGAAGCAGACCGGACCGTGCAAAGCCACACTACTCTGGCCCTACTTCAAGAGAGTCATTGTCACTGCTGCCGCTTACCCGTACCTTGTTGAATTTCCTCAAGTTGACGTTTAGAGCACTGGGCAGAAATAACATTGCCTCAGCCTCATCAAAGGCGAACGCAATGCTCCCTTTTTTATTTAGGCAGTCAAATTGCCCCGGTTCATGCCTGTAGAAGCACACCGGAGAGTGCAAAACCGCACTTTTCTAACCATGGTCAACGGCCTTCGCAATGCTTTGTTTTAAATGGACAGTCGGATTCCCCCGGTCCATGCCAGTTGAAGTACACCGGACTCTGGAAAGCTGCACTGCTCTAGACATAAATCACGGGTGTCATAGTCGCTCCTGCCGCTTACCCGTGGCTTGTTGAATTTCCTCACATTGACATTTAGAGCACTGGGCAGAAATCACATTGCGTCAGCATGGTCAAAAGTCAACGCAATGCTCATTTTTTATTTAAACAGTCGGATTCCCCCGGTTCATGCCTGTAGAAGCACACCGGACCGCGCAAAGCTGCACTGCTCTAGCCTTACCTCAAGGGAGTCATAGTCACTCCAGCCGCTTCACCGTACCTTGTTTAATTTCCTCACGTTGACATTTAGAGCACTGGGCAGAATACACATTGCGTCAGCATGATCAACAGCCAACGCAATGCTTTTTTTATTTAGACAGTCGGATTCTCCCAGTTGATGCCTGTAGAAGCACACCGGACCGTGCAAAGCCGCACTGTTCTAGCCATGGTCAACGGCCCTCGCAATGCTGTTTTAAATGCTGAGTCGGATTCCCCCGGTCCATGCCGGTTGAAGCACACCGGACCGTGCAAAGCCGCACTGCTCAATGCATACCTCAAGGGTGCCATTGTCACTCCTGCCGCTTACCCGTACCTTGTTGGACTTCTTCACGTTGACATTTAGAGCACTGGGCAGGAAGCACATTGCGTGAGCATGGTCAACAGCCAACACAATGCTCTTTTTTTATTTAGACAATCAGATTCCCCCGGTTCATGCCTGTAGAAGCACACCGGAGAGTGCAAAGCCGCACTGCTCTAGCCATTGTCACCGGCAGTGGCGTAGCAACAGGGAGGGCCGGGGGGCGGGGGCCCCGGGTGCAAGGGGCCAGTGGGAGGGTGTCATATACGCCTGAAGACACCCCTCTTTCCGCCGGCTTGACTGGCCGCAAATTGCAAAGAATACTCCGGTATCCAGTAGCCCGAGCTCATGCACCCGATGCGTTGCGCCGTAGAATTGTCGGCTGCAGCTCTATCAACACCCCACGAAATAATTACACGAATGTGCGGGCTAAAAATTTTAATTCTCAAAATGGTCACTAAACTACTCGCCTTAGCGGAACGTTTCATGTGGGGTGCGCTCGTGCCGTGAGTTCATGCTGGGAGCAGGAGTCGCTAAACATACAGTGAGGCGTTGTAAGGCGTTGGGGCCCTTGGGTCCCTCTTCCGCTCAGAACGCGCAACGAAGACGAACAAAGACAGCAGCAAGAGGGCGTTCAACCAGCGCACCCGGCGCTCGCGTTTACGGCGAAGCGTTCGTTGAGAGCGACGTCGCATAGGTGCGACCGTCAAAAGTCGCGAATGGGATTCTCTGGGCCGTCTTCAGACTCGGTGCGGCCGAAGAGTTCGGCGGCGTATGACTCGACAGGCTGTAGTCGCTGGCCCGCCGCGATGTTTGGCTCGCTTTTACTTCCCCTCTCCCGTTCGCTCCAAGCCGCTGCGAAACACGCAGTTATGTTTCGCACTTTCCTTCTTACCCTCGAAAGTTTCAGAAAACTGTTGTTGCATGACTTCATGTCACAAGTACAGTGTCTGTATCAGCTGCACAGAACTTTATAAAAAAAAGAAAGGTGAATTTTGTAAGGATTTTTCCCGATATTCTATGAAGTTACGTATATTTGTGATTAGTGGGAACTCGGTAGCGTGAAAAATATGGCAGATAAGTAATAACCATATCCTTAATAATCCCTTAATTAGTACTTATAGAGGAAGCACTTCAATTCGGGAATTGAGGATTCTAAGTCATATTATTAACTCAACAAAAACTTCTTAAACAAAACCGTTTTGGGCGCTACAACCTACAGGACTTTGGCACTGAGGGCGGCGCCCACTATGGCAGTACCGAAAGAAATATGAAAGAATGCACCAGTGACGTCGATCTCTCTATCCTCTCCATTGCGAGTGCAGACCAAGAGTAGTGCAAGCTTTCGCTGGCACGGGCTTCATCGCGGTCTTCTTATCTTTTCTTTTTTTTATGGTGACGCCAAGAATCGACGCGAAGCGTGCTCTATTCTGTTCCCAATCTTTTGGTGGTACCGCAGCTCGGATAATCACGTTTGTCCGTATAACAACAAATAAAAACAAGGATTTATTGATCACAATGAAGAGAACTCGTAATTGTCATAGCATTGGCGCCCGCGCAGCAGGGAGGCAGGTGGCGTTTTCCGTTTTTCTAATAGGCTGAGGGGATCAGCGTCACTGACACACAATATAATTTTCGTTTTCGTTCAGGGCTGCCCACAGCTAAAATACTGCGCGCCATATAGTGCCTACGACGATTTCTGTGAAGTTGTTGTTGGGCAAGATGTGAATGTCGGCCTCCAATTTTGCAAATGCAACGTTGCCGCTAAAATTGGTAATTAAAACTTTATAAAGATATTTTTCGTTACTTGTCACGTGATCTGTATTTGCCCCGATGCCGCATTTGTATTGGCGGCCAAGGCTTAAAGTCTGACAGAAGATGTGCACATGCGCCTATCACAAGTTATCAGTGCAGCACCCTGTGTTATTCGGCGCAGAAAAAAACTGCGTGTATACCTGCTACATTCGCCATCTCTGGGAAAGAAAGCGAAGGAGAGGGAGACCCGGGGGACGTGCGCGGTATCCAAGGCGGCTGTACTGGTGCTGAAACCCGGAAATTGTCGATATCCTCGCCTTCCTCGACTACACATGGTGGGGGGGGGGGGTTGACAGAAGATCTATGGGCCCCGGGTGCCAGACGACCTAGCTACCCCACTGGTCACCGGCCTTCGAAATTCTTTGTTTTTAATGGACAGTCAAGTTCCCCCGGTCCATGCCAGTTTAAGCACACCGGACCGTGCAAAGCCGCACTGCTGTAGCCATACCTCAAGAGAGTCATAGTCACTGCTGCCGCTTACCCGTACCTTGTTGAGTTTCCCCAAGTTGACATTTAGAGCAGTGGGTAGAAATCACATTGCGCCAGCATGATCAACAGTCAATGCAATGCTCTTCTTTATTTAGACAGTCGGACTCCCCCTGTTCATGCCTGTAGATGCACACCGGAGAGCACAAAGCTGCACTGCTCTAGGCATGGTCAACGGCCTTCGCATTGCTTTGTTTTAAATGGAGAGTGGGATTCCCCCGGTCCATACCGGTTGAAGCACACCAGCCCGTGCAAAGCCGCACTGTTCTAGGCATACCTCAAGGGTGTCATTGTCACTCCTGCCGCTTACCCGTACCTTGTTGAATTTCCCCACGTTGACATATAGAGCACTGGGCAGAAATCACATTGCGTCAGCATGATCAACAGCCAACGCAATGCTCTTTTTAATTTAGACAGTCGGATTCCCCGGTCGATGGCAGTTGAAGCAGACCGGACCATGCAATGCCACACTACTCTGGCCATACTTCAAGAGAGTCATTGTCACTGCTGCCGCTTACCCATACCTTGTTGAATTTCCTCAAGTTGACGTTTAGAGCACTGGGAAGAAATAACATTGCCTCAGCCTCATCAAAGGCCAACGCAATGCCCCCTTTTTTATTTAGGCAGTCAAATTGCCCCGGTTCATGCCTGTAGAAGCACACTGGAGAGTGCAAAACCGCACTGCTCTAGCCATGGTCAACGGCCTTCGCAATGCTTTGTTTTAAATGGACAGTCGGATTCCCCCGGTCCATGCCACTTGAAGTACACCGGACTCTGGAAAGCTGCACTTGCTCTAGACATAAATCACGGGTGTCATAGTCGCTCCTGCCGCTTAACCGTGGCTTGTTGAATTTCCTCACCTTGACATTTAGAGCACTGGGCAGAAATCACATTGCGTCAGCATGGTCAAAATCCAACGCAATGCTCATTTTTTATTTAAACAGTCGGATTCTCCCAGTTGATGCCTGTAGAAGCACACCGGACCGTGCAAAGCCGCACTGTTCTAGCCATGGTCAACGGCCCTCACAATGCTGTTTTAATTGCTGAGTCGGATTCCCCCGGTCCATGCCGGTTGAAGCACACCGGACCGTGCAAAGCCGCACTGCTCAAGGCATACCTCAAGGGTGCCATTGTCACTCCTGCCACTTACCCGTACCTTGTTGGATTTCCTCACTTTGACATTTAGAGCACTGGGCAGAAATCCCATTGCGTCAGCAAGATCAACGGCCAACGCAATGCTCCTTTTTTATTTAGGCAGTCGGATTCCCCCGGTTCATGCCTGTAGAAGCACACCGGAGAGTGCAAAGCCGCAATGCTCTAGCCATGGTCAACAGCCTTCGCTATGCTTTGTTTTAAATGGACAGTCGGATTCTCCCGGTCCAAGCCAGTTGAAGCACACCGGACTCTAGAAAGCTACACTGCTCTAGCCATACCTCACGGGAGTCATAGTCACTACTGCCGCTTACCCGTACCTTTTTGTATTTTCTCACGTTGACATTTAGAGCACTGGGCAGAAATCACATTGTGTCAGCATAATCAACACGCAACGCAATGCTCTTATTTATTTAGAGAGTCGGATTGCCCCGGTTCATGCCTGTAGAAGCATACCGGAGAGTGCAAAGCTGCACTGCTCTAGCCATGGTCAACGGCCTTGACAATGCTCTGTTTTAATTGGAGAGTCGGATTCACCCGGTTTATGCCAGTTGAAGCACACCGGACCGTGCAAAGCCGCACTGATCTAGGCTTACGTCAAGGGAGTCAGTCACTCCAGCCGCTTCCCCGTACTTTGTTGAATTTCCTCACATTGACATTTAGAGCACTGGGCAGAAATCACATTGCGTGAGCATGATCAATGGCCAAGGCAATGCTCCTTTTTATTTAGACAGTCGGATTTCCCCGGTTCATGCCTGTAGAAGCACACCAGAGAGCGCAAAGCCGCACTGCTCTAGCCATGGTCAACGGCCTTCGCAATGCTTTGTTATAAAGGGAGAGTCGAATTCCCCCGGTTTATAGCAGTTGAAGCACACCGCACCGTGCCAAGCGGCACTGCTCTAGCCATACCTCAAGGTTGTCATAGTCACTCCTACCGCGTACCCGTACCTTGTTGCACTTCTTCACGTTGACATTTGGAGCACTGGGCACAAATCACATTGCGTCAGCATGATCAACGGCCAACGCAATGCTCCTTTTTTATTTAAACAGTCGGATTCCCCCGGTTCATGCCTGTAGAAGCACACCAGAGAGCGCAAAGCCACGCTGCTCTAGCCATGGTCAACGGCCTTCGCAATGCTTTGTTATAAAGGGAGAGTCGAATTCCCCCGGTTTATAGCAGTTGAAGCACACCAGACCGTGCCATGCGGCACTGCTCTAGCCATACCTCAAGGTTGTCATAGTCACTCCTACCGCGTACCCGTACCTTGTTGGACTTCTTCACGTTGACATTTGGAGCACTGGGCAGAAATCACATTGTGCCAGCATGATCAACAGCCAACACAATGCTCTTTTTTATTTAGACAGTCGGATTCCCCCTGTTCATGCCTGGAGAAGCATATCGGAGAGTACAAAGCCGCACTGCTCTAGCTATGGCCAACGGCCCTCGCAATGCTTTGTTTTAAATGGAAAGTTGGATTCCCCCGGTTCATGCCAGTTGAAGCACACCAGACCATGCAAAGCCGCACTGCTCTAGCCATACCAGCAGGGGGTCATAGTCACACCGGCCGCTTACCCGTACCTTGCTGAATTTGCTCACGTTGACATTTAGAGCACTGGGCAGAATACACATTGCATCAGCATGATCGACAGCCAACGCAATGCATTTTTTTATTTACACAGTCGAATTCTCCCAGTGGCTGCCTGTAGAAGCACACCGGATCGTGCAAAGCCGCACTGCTCTAGCCATGGTCAATGGCCCTCGCCATTCTGTTTCAAATGCAGAGTCGGATTCTCCCGGTCCATACCGGTTGAAGCACACCGGACCGTGCAAAGCTGCACTGCTCTAGGCATACCTCAAGGGTCTCATTGTCACTCCTGCCGCTTACCCGTACCTTGTTGAATTTCCCCACGTTGACATTTAGAGCACTGGGCAGAAATCACATTGCGTCACCATGATCAACAGCCAACGCAATGCTCTTTTTTTATTTAGATAGTCGGATTCCCCGGTCGATGGCAGTTGAAGCAGACCGGACCGTGCAAAGCCAGACTACTCTGGCCATACTTCAAGAGAGTCATTGTCACTGCTGCCGCTTACCCGTACCTTGTTGAATTTCCTCATGTTGACGTTTAGAGCACTGGGCAGAAATAACATTGCCTCAGCCTCATCAAAGGCCAACGCAATGCTCCCTTTTTTATTTAGGCAGTCAAATTGCCCCGGTTCATGCCTGTAGAAGCACACCGGAGAGTGCAAAACCGCACTTTTCTAACCATGGTCAACGGCCTTCGCAATGCTTTGTTTTAAATGGACAGTCGGATTCCCCCGGTCCATGCCAGTTGAAGTACACCGGACTCTGGAAAGCTGCACTGCTCTAGACATAAATCACGGGTGTCATAGTCGCTCCTGCCGCTTACCTGTGGCTTGTTGAATTTCCTCACATTGACATTTAGAGCACTGGGCAGAAATCACATTGCGTCAGCATGGTCAAAAGTCAACGCAATGCTCATTTTTTATTTAAACAGTCGGATTCCCCCGGTTCATGCCTGTAGAAGCACACCGGACCGCGCAAAGCTGCACTGCTCTAGCCTTAACTCAAGGGAGTCATAGTCACTCCAGCCGCTTCACCGTACCTTGTTTAATTTCCTCACGTTGACATTTAGAGCACTGGGCAGAATACACATTGCGTCAGCATGATCAACAGCCAACGCAATGCTTCTTTTATTTAGACAGTCGGATTCTCCCAGTTGATGCCTGTAGAAGCACACCGGACCGTGCAAAGCCGCACTGTTCTAGCCATGGTCAACGGCCCTCGCAATGCTGTTTTAAATGCTGAGTCGGATTCCCCCGGTCCATGCCGGTTGAAGCACACCGGACCGTGCAAAGCCGCACTGCTCAATGCATACCTCAAGGGTGCCATTGTCACTCCTGCCGCTTACCCGTACCTTGTTGGACTTCTTCACGTTGACATTTAGAGCACTGGGCAGGAAGCACATTGCGTGAGCATGGTCAACAGCCAACACAATGCTCTTTTTTTATTTAGACAATCAGATTCCCCCGGTTCATGCCTGTAGAAGCACACCGGAGAGTGCAAAGCCGCACTGCTCTAGCCATTGTCACCGGCAGTGGCGTAGCAACAGGGAGGGCCGGGGGGCGGGGGCCCCGGGTGCAAGGGGCCAGTGGGAGGGTGTCATATACGCCTGAAGACACCCCTCTTTCCGCCGGCTTGACTGGCCGCAAATTGCAAAGAATACTCTGGTATCCAGTAGCCCGAGCTCATGCACCCGATGCGTTGCGCCGTAGAATTGTCGGCTGCAGCTCTATCAACACCCCACGAAATAATTACACGAATGTGCGGGCTAAAAAATTTAATTCTCAAAATGGTCACTAAACTACTCGCCTTAGTGGAACGCTTCATGTGGGGTGCGCTCGTGCCGTGAGTTCATGCTGGGAGCAGGAGTCGCTAAACATACAGTGAGGCGTTGTAAGGCGTTGGGGCCCTTGGGTCCCTCTTCCGCTCAGAACGCGCAACGAAGACGAACAAAGACAGCAGCAAGAGGGCGTTCAACCAGCGCACCCGGCGCTCGCGTTTACGGCGAAGCGTTCGTTGAGAGCGACGTCGCATAGGTGCGGCCGTCAAAAGTCGCGAATGGGATTCTCTGGGCCGTCTTCAGACTCGGTGCGGCCGAAGAGTTCGGCGGCGTATGACTCGACAGGCTGTAGTCGCTGGCCCGCCGCGATGTTTGGCTCGCTTTTACTTCCCCTCTCCGTTCGCTCCAAGCCGCTGCGAAACACGCAGTTATGTTTCGCACTTTCCTTCTTACCCTCGAAAGTTTCAGAAAACTGTTGTTGCATGACTTCATGTCACAAGTACAGTGTCTGTATCAGCTGCACAGAACTTTATAAAAAAAAGAAAGGTGAATTTTGTAAGGATTTTTCCCGATATTCTATGAAGTTACGTATATTTGTGATTAGTGGGAACTCGGTAGCGTGAAAAATATGGCAGATAAGTAATAACCATATCCTTAATAATCCCTTAATTAGTACTTATAGAGGAAGCACTTCAATTCGGGAATTGAGGATTCTAAGTCATATTATTAACTCAACAAAAACTTCTTAAACAAAACCGTTTTGGGCGCTACAACCTACAGGACTTTGGCACTGAGGGCGGCGCCCACTATGGCAGTACCGAAAGAAATATGAAAGAATGCACCAGTGACGTCGATCTCTCTATCCTCTCCATTGCGAGTGCAGACCAAGAGTAGTGCAAGCTTTCGCTGGCACGGGCTTCATCGCGGTCTTCTTATCTTTTCTTTTTTTTATGGTGACGCCAAGAATCGACGCGATGCGTGCTCTATTCTGTTCCCAATCTTTTGGTGGTACCGCAGCTCGGATAATCACGTTTGTCCGTATAACAACAAATAAAAACAAGGATTTATTGATCACAATGAAGAGAACTCGTAATTGTCATAGCATTGGCGCCCGCGCAGCAGGGAGTCAGGTGGCGTTTTCCGTTTTTCTAATAGGCTGAGGGGATCAGCGTCACTGACACACAATATAATTTTCGTTTTCGTTCAGGGCTGCCCACAGCTAAAATACTGCGCGCCATATAGTGCCTACGACGATTTCTGTGAAGTTGTTGTTGGGCAAGATGTGAATGTCGGCCTCCAATTTTGCAAATGCAACGTTGCCGCTAAAATTGGTAATTAAAACTTTATAAAGATATTTTTCGTTACTTGTCACGTGATCTGTATTTGCCCCGATGCCGCATTTGTATTGGCTGCCAAGGCTTAAAGTCTGACAGAAGATGTGCACATGCGCCTATCACAAGTTATCAGTGCAGCACCCTGTGTTATTCGGCGCAGAAAAAAACTGCGTGTATACCTGCTACATTCGCCATCTCTGGGAAAGAAAGCGAAGGAGAGGGAGACCCGGGGGACGTGCGCGGTATCCAAGGCGGCTGTACTGGTGCTGAAACCCGGAAATTGTCGATATCCTCGCCTTCCTCGACTACACATGGTGGGGGGGGGGGGGTTGACAGAAGATCTATGGGCCCCGGGTGCCAGACGACCTAGCTACGCCACTGGTCACCGGCCTTCGAAATTCTTTGTTTTTAATGGACAGTCAAGTTCCCCCGGTCCATGCCAGTTTAAGCACACCGGACCGTGCAAAGCCGCACTGCTGTAGCCATACCTCAAGAGAGTCATAGTCACTGCTGCCGCTTACCCGTACCTTGCTGAGTTTCCTCAAGTTGACATTTAGAGCAGTGGGTAGAAATCACATTGCGCCAGCATGATCAACAGTCAATGCAATGCTCTTCTTTATTTAGACAGTCGGACTCCCCCTGTTCATGCCTGTAGATGCACACCGGAGAGTGCAAAGCCGCAATGCTCTAGCCATGGTCAACAGCCTTCGCTATGCTTTGTTTTAAATGGACAGTCGGATTCTCCCGGTCCAAGCCAGTTGAAGCACACCGGACCCTAGAAAGCTACACTGCTCTAGCCATACCTCACGAGAGTCATAGTCACTACTGCCGCTTACCCGTACCTTTCTGTATTTTCTCACGTTGACATTTAGAGCACTGGGCAGAAATCACATTGTGTCAGCATAATCAACACGCAACGCAATGCTCTTATTTATTTAGAGAGTCGGATTGCCCCGGTTCATGCCTGTAGAAGCATACCGGAGAGTGCAAAGCTGCACTGCTCTAGCCATGGTCAACGGCCTTGACAATGCTCTGTTTTAATTGGAGAGTCGGATTCACCCGGTTTATGCCAGTTGAAGCACACCGGACCGTGCAAAGCCGCACTGATCTAGGCTTACGTCAAGGGAGTCAGTCACTCCAGCCGCTTCCCCGTACTTTGTTGAATTTCCTCACATTGACATTTAGAGCACTGGGCAGAAATCACATTGCGTGAGCATGATCAATGGCCAAGGCAATGCTCCTTTTTATTTAGACAGTCGGATTTCCCCGGTTCATGCCTGTAGAAGCACACCAGAGAGCGCAAAGCCGCACTGCTCTAGCCATGGTCAACGGCCTTCGCAATGCTTTGTTATAAAGGGAGAGTCGAATTCCCCGGTTTATAGCAGTTGAAGCACACCGCACCGTGCCAAGCGGCACTGCTCTAGCCATACCTCAAGGTTGTCATAGTCACTCCTACCGCGTACCCGTACCTTGTTGCACTTCTTCACGTTGACATTTGGAGCACTGGGCACAAATCACATTGCGTCAGCAAGATCAACGGCCAACGCAATGCTCCTTTTTTATTTAAGCAGTCGGATTCCCCCGGTTCATCCCTGTAGAAGCACACCAGAGAGCGCAAAGCCACGCTGCTCTAGCCATGGTCAACGGCCTTCGCAATGCTTTGTTATAAAGGGAGAGTCGAATTCCCCCGGTTTATAGCAGTTGAAGCACACCGGTCCGTGCCAAGCGGCACTGCTCTAGCCATACCTCAAGGTTGTCATAGTCACTCCTACCGCGTACCCGTACCTTCTTGCACTTCTTCACGTTGACATTTGGAGCACTCGGCACAAATCACATTGCGTCAGCATGATCAACGGCCAACGCAATGCTCCTTTTTTATTTAAGCAGTCGGATTCCCCCGGTTCATGCCTGTAGAAGCACAACAGAGAGCGCAAAGCCACGCTGCTCTAGCCATGGTCAACGGCCTTCGCAATGCTTTGTTATAAAGGGAGAGTCGAATTCCCCCGGTTTATGGCAGTTGAACCACACCGCACCATGCCAAGCGGCACTGCTCTAGCCATACATAAAGGTTGTCATAGTCACTCCTACCGCTTACCCATACCTTGCTGGACTTCCTCACGTTGACATTTGGAGCACTGCGCACAAATCACATTGTGTCAGTATGATCAACGGCCAACGCAATGCTCTTTTTTATTTAGACAGTCGGATTCCCGCGGTTCATGCCTGTAGAAGCATACCGGAGAGGGCAAAGCCACACTGCTCTAGCCATGGTCAACGGCCTTCACAATGCTTTATTTTAATTGGAGAGTCCGATTCACCCGGTTTATGCCAGTTGAAGCACACCGGACCGTGCAAAGCCGCACTGCTTTACCAATACCACAAGGGGGTCATTGTCACTCCTGCCGCTTACCCGCACCTTTATGAATTTCCTCACGTTGACATTTAGAGCACTGGGCAGAAATCACATTGCGTCAGCAGGAGCAACAGCCAACGCAATGCTCTTCTTTTATTTAGACAGTCGGATTCCACCGGTTCATGCCTGTAGAAGCACACCGGAGAGTGCAAAGCCACACTGCTCTAGCCATGGTCAACGGCTTTCGCAATGCTTTGTTTTAAATGGACAGTCCGATTCCCTCGGTCCATGCCAGTTGAAGCACAACGGACCGTGCAAAGCCGCACTGCTCTAGCCTTACCTCAAGGGAGTCAGTCACTCCAGCTGATCACTCCATTCTCTGAGCATCTTGACCAATAAGTGCAGCGCATGCCAACGGTGGAATCTTCCATCCTGCATTAGCAAAATAAGAGAATCATGAGAGTTCAGTCTGTGCAATTACACATGTACTGTGCCGAAAATTTGATAAGGCAACAAGCTTGTGAATGTAAGAAACCTAATTATTGTAACGGCACAATGCACAGCTCCGGCGACTGGGCAAGACAAGTGAAAGGTAGGAGAAATTTCTATTTTGCAAATTTAGGAATTGCGTGTTACTCTGAACACTAAACCACTGTGTCATTGTAAATACAACATGGCACATACAGCAGCAAAAGCAAAAATATATGAAGTAGCCTTTTCGCCATAGAAAATAAGAGTGAATAAAATTTAAAGACACTACCCATGACACCTTTCAACAACAGACTTTTGTCCAGGAGTGTGTATGTGACATCAATATAAAATTGACATTATGAAATCTGCAATATATCTGTGCATTACACTTTATAAGTACTGCAGCTGACAACCTTACGGTGTATGGCACATTAAAAGACTGAGATGCACAAGACATGAAGAAATAACTGTTTTTACACTTTATTACACTAGGAGACAAAGCGTACTGTTTTACAGAGTGCACACAAAATGAAAATGAGGAAACCTGCCCTGGCATTCTCATTTGCCCTGTGATACATGCATCCAGCCCCACGATCGCCAACTCTCCAATACAGTTGGTTATATCCTTTCTGTATCCTAAAATTTATTGTGTATTTCTTATTTACTAATTTAGTAAGAATTTTCATTTCGGCATACTTTTCTGGAGAATTTAGCACGTGTTGTCAACTATATTCCTTAGAGCACGCCGCCTCCTTTCAATGGGTTAGCTTGGCAATACGCTCACGAGTAGTATTCCCTTATTTAAGCTTATGCTCCTTCCTCACGCTCCCAATTTCTACTTCATGCTCTAAAGTGTGGTGCCCCTCCTATGCAGTTTATGTTAATCTGCGACTATTTACATGGTGCTTCTTTCTGTAGCCTCTCAACTAGAGCCTGAAATTTCTTGTCTGCTAACGCAATCATCTTTACCGCCGGAAACCTATTGCTCGGTTACCACTCAAAGGGGGGGGATTGTATAGAATTCAATTCATATTTTGAATTCGATTCATTCACTCTGAGGTACATATTCAATGAACCTCAGAGCCACAACCATTTCTCATCCTGCGTTGCTACTTCCCACGTGAGTCGCAATGGATGTAACTTGGCTATTGGCGACCCGCCCTCTCTCGCTTAAAAGTACATTTTCCCAGATGGAAAATGACCACAAGCATCGCTTTTGATTAAATAAGTGCTCATGTGCATGTTTTTTTTCTTGTTCGCAATGGCTACGTTCAACATGGTCAATTTGTCTGAAAACTGTCAAGCCCCAACCAATACATAGTTTCAAAATTACGAAACATTCATTTTTCAAGACTTGTCTCAAATTACGTATTCGACAAATTTTCATGATGCAAAGGAGGGAAGGTTCTAGAGACAATGATAGGCCTGCTATATCCTGCAAAACTGTGTGAAATTAAATATGCTTGCAATTTTCATTAGCAGCTAGCTCAGTACAAAAAATAGGTGCATTCCATGCAGAAATGTTTTTAAATGCCCACAAGAGGTCCTGGTTTCTTGTAATTTATTCAAATCCCTTGCAGTCTAGATTGCAATCCGGCGCATTTTGATTTTGATATTGTATTCAAACTAAAAACAGCTCAACTTTTATGGTTTTGAGAATTAAATGGGAAATAAATTAAAGGTAGAAGAGTGTAATGCAATGAGCAAATTACAAGCTCATTGCAGAGAGTAAACAAATATTCCTTTGCTTCAAATAAATTGGTAGCAGGAAGGTCATACGAAATAAGCACTGAATGCACAATAAAGAATATGATGCTGCAATGCCTCATTTTATTAATATCCTTGCACAAGGAATCCTCATTATGAAAGGCCATCAAGAAAATGCAAGTGTATACTTTGGATCAGCAGTCATACCTGCAGTATGCACTGTACCATCGGCAATATTTAAAACCACAAACTACTGCACATGATATGAAATTTAGGCCGCCAAGAAGCCTCAGAGTTTTAAATTATAACTTGACCTAATATATTACACTATACACCTATATCTACTTACAATGTTGCCTTCCAAACTGCTTCCAAGAAGACATTAACCATCTGTCTGAAGACGAATGCAAGTGGCTTGCTCTTGATGGAGGGCACCAAGGCTGGGCATTGTGCAACTGCTATCATCTGCGTGACCTGCGGGAAATGAAGCTATAAGTTCAAGATAAGCAAATGCTATTAGAACAAAAGACAAGATCACTGGCGATGAGCCTTGTTTTGGTTTGCATGGGAAAAGCGAGAAATATGTACTTTGTGCTGCTTACTGAAAAAGAAGCAAACTTCCTTCCAGATGTTGCAGTCATGCATTTAGATTGTCATACAGCTGCATGTTTGTTTGCTCATATGCTGCTGTCGCTACTGCGCCAGCATGCTTTGCATAGCTTATTGTTTCAAGTTATTTGATTATTTTGTTTTCTTGTCAATGTTTGGCAAACAGCATAAGCAAAGAAGTAGCTAATTTACACACATACACCATTGTGAGGAGCGAATTCACACACACGCACGCATGCACGAGGCGCACACAACACACACACACACACACACACAAGCCTCTATCACATGAGCAACTTTCCACGCTTGACACACTGCACTTTTTATCTTTTGATGCTCCTACTGCTAAGGCATAAAAAAGTCTGTGTGAACAACCCCCAACTCCTCAACCTAACACTTTCTCGAGTGCCAGGACAAGCCTTATAGCTTCCCCAGTGCTCCAAACTGTAGTTACGAATTTCAATAGGGCTATAGGCGACAGCTCTCGAAGGGCATGCAAACTGCCCGGAGAGACCTAACACTTGTATATGATACCTCTAAAACACAACACTTCAAATTTTCGAAATTCATTAAAGCTCCTGAAGACAATTGCTATATACGTAAAACGGTCTCAAATATCTACCATTCACAATTTCAGCTGTTGTCTGCATCAACGGAAATGTGAGCTAATGGGAAATCCACGTCATTAAGATCAGAATTAGTGTAATGGCGAAACACACTACCTGATTTCTTAAACATTTATTTATACTCTAGATGTAACGTTCCTTTCACAATAACAATCAAGGAAATCGATTCATCAGGGCAGAGGAGGGAAAAAAGAGGTAGCATATATCTGACAGTTTCCCACTGGTGCTCCGGAGAAACGGCGGCTCATACAGCAGTTATCCAGGGTGGCTTGAAACCAAACTCGGCTTTCAGGCGGGAACACTCGCCGCACCAAATTGGAAGAGTTTTATTGCGAGTAAAACTCTACCGGCCACATGCAATACATACACACGCACACAAAACGCACTCGCACGCACACACAAGTATACACACTCTCAAAGCGCAGACACTAAAGCACGCACGTGCACATTGATAAGCACAAACAAGCACACATACATGCAGGCAGACACGCTAACACGTGCACGCATACACAGCGACCAACAGAAACACACGCACGAAACACGTACGCGCTAGACACAAGCAAACACACCGGCCCATACAAACCGGCATGTGTGCGCGCGCACGCACACACACACAGCGAGCCGAGCGCACGCACACACAAACACACACACAAACACAAAATGAGCTGAGCTGAGCGCACGCACGCACAAACACACACACAAATGAAGCCGAGCGCGAGCAAGCACAGACAAAGCGAGCCGAAAACGTGCTGAAGGCGTCCGGCAAGGTGCAACAGCAGCATGCGGCCGCACCAGGGAGAACCAATTCCGCACCGGTTCTTTCGAAAGGTGCAAAGCCAGTCGTCTTTTTCTACGCGACGCAAAAGTGGTCGACCACATTTAACTGAAGTGCGAACGACCGTATTACAGGAAGCCGCGTTGAACGCAAAAGAGGATCACATCTGTGAACGTTCAAGCGCTGAGAAACAAAGCGTCACTATAGAGGCGCAACACGCCCGATGTAGGTTTGACAAACATTAGGCACACGGGTATGATTGAGGTAGTTTGCCCTACTAGGAGTGCAGCTGCTCTTGTTCCTACATTAGTGAATTTTGCTACGAGATCACAGTGAGATACTTCTAGAGCGAACAAAACAAATGCCGAATAAACGGGCACTTGCCTGAAATTGCCATTATGCCAGTACTGCGACTACCGACCGGGCACGTTGCAACTTCTCGTTTCAGCCTTCGTGGACCAATCTTCCAGTGCCTACGAACGCTTTGTCCTAAAGTGGGGCACGAGTAATACACAAACCACGCACCACATTTTTTTCTACACCGCGGACAAAACTAATCACACGTTTAAAATTATTTTGCACAGCGCAAGACGCGAACACAGACGAAAACGGGACAATGCATTTCATGTAGCAAGAGAATGCAATGATGGCGCAGCATCCGCCTTGCCGTCCTGCCGCGCGCCGAAGTGACGGTACAGCGTCGTCCCATCACTTCCGGTCGCTTTTCATTGGGCAGGGTGCGGCCGCGCAAATTGAACATTTATTCTGACAGGTTTTCTTGCTCGCATGGTCGCCTCTTTGCTGCTGCTTCGTTGTGGTCTCTAACTAGAGCGGTGAGGTGGGTAGCTGCTTCTACGTTTCGTGCGGAGCATTGTTTTGTTAGGTGGGGGGTATAGTACACAATGACTGAGGGTATAGTACACAAATCGGTTCCATGAAAGAGACGATCGGCGCTCTTCTGCTGGCGCGATTACATTATTCGCTGCGTCCGAACGAAGCAACCATGCGAGGTCACGGCGTAGTTTCAGCGATATCCTGGCTCGATAAAGACGCTCACATCTTGGTCGTGCGATAGTGACGCGTAAGCATTCATGAGGAGACTGAAGACTGCGTTTGCAAGATCGTATGCTGTGAATAAGAAAGTACAGCTTTGAGGACACCAGACCTTAATATATAGGCTGAGCCTTACAAACTCTATCTGAGGATGCGCTTAGAAAGCAAATCAGTAGCTTAGTAAACCTCTGAATAAATTAGGCAAGGTACGCGGAAATTCGGGTTTGAGAACTTCCAACGTAATCTCGCCTCTATAAATGTCTTCTTTATGGCTTCACCATGCAAATTCTACGTTGATGCCATTGTACAGCAGAGGCTCTTCTAACAGCACGTCCCTGTTTGTTCAGAAATGTATCCAAACAGCTTCTTCCATTTCGCCGCTTTTTAGTGCTATTAAGGTCACCGAAATATTTGTGCAGAATCACGCAAGTTGCTCGCGTGTTTTCGTTCTGCTACTGAAGTTTTTCTAGAAGTGTTTAATTGCATGTTACTATTACTGTGAGCATAGAATATAATGATAATTCAAATTTTAAGTGAAAGGGCGTACTTTTTCTGCATGATACATTTTTGGAGTGGCCGTCATGCCAGCAACATCAGAATCCTTGCAAAAAATTGAAAGTCACTAAGGAATGCGAAAACGTAATCACTTCACGTACCTACACTTGCAAATGTCACGCGACCGTGATACTTCAGTTCATACATTGTCACGTGTCCTGCACCATTCTACCTTACTCTCTAGTAATCCATCGTGCTATTGTTTTTACCAAACTTAATGCAATTTATTCCACCCTTATTCACATATTTTCACATTAATTACCCATAATTGCTCACAATTAACGTTGTTGTATTTACTGCCTTCTGTATCACTACTGACGTCATAAAAGACGGTGATGACGTCACATGTTATTTATTTATTATAGATACTGTGGGAATTTATAAGCTATTCTTTGTCATCTGTACATGATCATCATCCTGTGGAGTTCATATGAAGTTCTTCATCAATGCTTGTGGGGCTGGCTCTCGAGTGTGATCCGTGCTGTGGGCGTGGTCGGTTCGCCACATCTTTGACGCGGAATAAGCGTCGTGATAACTGCTGCGTCACAATACTTTCAAGGCCTAGTAGGCACAACAGAAAGAAGTGGTGGAAATATACAATACTTGCAGTGCAAGGCAAGAATAAAAAATCAAACTGTAAGACAACTTGAACGGCGATCTTGAATGAGTGGTGTCACAAATTGAGACTGTGGAGACGGGAAGGCGGTTCTATTCAGTGGCTGTTCTTGGCAAAAAGGAAGGATCGCACATCAATTTTGTGTTGATGGTCCATGCAAGACAAGAACTTGGTGTGGTGAAAAGATTTTTTTTACGAGAAGGGTTAAAGTAGCACATTCTATGAAAAAGCGAGAGACGAAACTACTTGCGACGCAACCAAAGGTCAGGTAGACCTAGTGTTCTTTTCATGGACGTGACGCAAGAATGACGTGAATAATTTGGGAAAATGAAATGGGCGGCGCGGTTCTCAATGCTTTCTGAATGCTTTCAAGGAAAACGGCAAGATTGGCATGAGCAGGGTCTCATATGCATTGTTGTTGCGCAGAGCGCCAGCGTTTCTACCTGAAAGGACATAAAATGCTTTCGCATTTAAAATGCAATGCATAAACACATTGCTTAATGTGCAGACTTGTACACGTTACCCAGATGTATGCATCAATGCATTCCCCACCCTTCAGTCGTCGGTTTAACACCTTTCTTCGAGCAAAGTCACACCTTACGTGTGGATACCCCCTTATGATAGAGTGTTTTGGCGGAAAAGGGTGCTGAAAAGGTGTAGGCTTGGGTGTAAATGACTAAAACACCGCTTTTAACAGACATAAGGGTGTTAAAATGTTGAGAGTGTAGGCACGCACTGAAAACTAATCCCGTGGTTACATAATTCGGCACTGTGATGAAGTTCGGCGATTTCCAGCACGAGCAGGTAGTATGGTCCTTTCTTTAAAAAGCATTTTAGCGCATGCAGTGCCGATGTGGCATCGCAGAATACCATCCATTTATAAGGTGTCTGCGTTCTAATAAAACGGACAGCCTCCCATATTTCCGCAAGTTCCGCAGCCGTACATGTGGATTTGTGGTTTAATTGAAATCGCCAAGTAATTCCAAGTTGTGGGATGACAAATGCGGTCGTTGTGGCAGATGGCGTGACCGAAACATCGGTACATACTTGCACAGTCCCACTATATAACATAAGTATATTGGACAGCGAGAGCTGTTTCAAGCCAATCGAGGAAACGTTGAATTTCTTCATAATTCCGGGTATCTGAAGCCTCACTAGTGGCCTTGGCAATGTCCATGGAGGTTTCTCGGAGATGTTGGTGGCCTGGAACCTTACAGGTATAATGATTGCGTGACATGCAATTGCTTTAAAAACACACAATCAAGCTTGGTTCTTGAAAGTGTTGACGGAGGATGGTGTGACTGTCTGGTCAGCAGGCGTAGATAGTTTCGTACAGGTTCACAAGACCTATATATGTCGATTGGACAAGCTCGTGCTTCCGCTATTGTGCCGAATTGTGCCTTAGTTGAAGTGCAGCGTGGCAAGCAAAGGTATATCCCCAGTGCTTGTGCCTGAACACTCTCCAGCGTGTGTATACAAGATGATCCCATGTTAGATAGCACATGCATGCTGTAGCGTATGTAGCCCACAAGAAGTGTCTGGTACACATGTAGCAAACGTCGGTCAGAGGGGGCCCACTCAGTCGAGATATTACACGAAGAACGTGTATGAAGTCGGTCAGTTTTGTCCTAAGCGCAGGAACATGTTTGGTCCAAGAAAGACTGCGGTCTATTATCACGCCAAAAATCTGTTGTGGGGGAATAAGGGGAGCGCCGTTCTGTCGACAACAATTGGATATTGTAACATTGATTTGCGTGGGAATGCCAACACTGCACGCTTAGTTGGTGAGAGTTGCACGCCTCTACGGCACAAGCACTTCGCCGTGATTGTAGCCGCGCGTTGAAGCCTTGCACGCACTTGTGGACGTGTGACCCCATTGACCACATACAAATGTCATCCGTGTACATGCTGTTATGCGTTGTTTCAGGTAGTTCGTCTGTAAGGCCCACCAGTGTGATATTGAACAATATTGGACTAAGGACGCCACCCTGCCAAACACCCCTGCGAACGTCCTGTCTATCAGTCTTGCCATCCGAAGTGGATATGAAAATGGTGCTGCCACTTAGGTAACTGTGCAGCCATGAATACATACGGCCACCAACTCCAATATCCTCAAGCACCCGAAGAAACGAATGTTAGAAGACGTTTTCATAGGCACCTTTAATATCCAGAAATATTGCATATACCAGACGACGGCGTCTCTTTGCCTGTTGAACAGAAGACACTAGATCGATCACAGCGTGAATAGACGATCGGCTTCTTCTGAATCTATTGATAAAATCAGGAAGTCCACCACTTTTCTCGAGTAGCCATTCCAGTCTGTTCAGTACCATCCGCTCCATCACTTTACTGACACAGCTTGCCAAGGCCATTGGCCCATGATGAGAGAGATCATGTTGGCATTTCCTGCATTGTAGCAAAGCCTCCAGACGACTGCACTTCCATTATCCAGGCACAGTCGCCATGGTCCCATGCAGCGTTGTAGAGCGTCAGGAGAATTTCTCGAGCTTCTACTCCAAGATGGCAAATCGCGGAGTATGTAATTCCATCTAGTCCTGGACAAGATGACCCGAGAAAAGTAGCTATCGCAGCGTTGAACTCGTGCATACTAAAAGGCGTATCCAGACGGTGATCACTATATTGTGGAGAAGTCGATGGTGCTTGCCTTAGTTTACCATTGGAGGAACTCACAAGTAATTGGCAGAAGTCATCGACGACCTCAACTTGACGCCGGCCTTGACATATGGCCACAACGCTGAACGGGTGCAGTTGTTGTGGAGGCGATCGAAGGCTTCGCGCAATGTTCCAAATTCTATATCGAGGGTTTCTCGGATCCGTAGTGCCATAGAATGGTCTCCAGCATTATTTGTCGTGCTCGTCAAAATGACGCACGACATGACGCTGAGCCCGGCGTGATGTAGCGCCGTTTATAGATTATTTGGTCCTTCTGTATTTCCATTATGCTCGACGCCGTATCGCGCGAAGTCGCTCGTACTGGTCATTTATAGGTGATCTAGGTGAAGGTGTGCTGAGGTGTTTTGTTGTGTGGCGTAAAATTGTCGCTATGACATCTTCAATATTGGACGGTGATTAGACGGCTTGACATGCGGTGTTCACAGATTCTCAAAACGTTGGCCAATCGATAGAACGCACAGTGTACGGATTGGGGGATGTAACCATTCCAGCTGAATCTATGTTGGTAGGTGGTAACTTCCATGGGTATCGAGATCAGTACACCCGTGTAGCAGAGTGCAGGCTCGTTGAGAGAAACGCAACGTCAAGACAACTGATGTAGTAGGAACCTCGAAGGTTTGTTGGCGAGCCATCATTGATGCCCATGAAGCCTTGATTAAGCATGTAGTCAGCCAAGTCTCTACCGCGGGCGTTCGTCAAAGCAGAGCTCCACATGTGGTGGTGGGCGTTAATGTCGCGGATAACTATGTGGGGACCCGGAGAAGTTTGCAGTATGGACAGGAAATATGAACAGTCTCTGCTTGATGTTGGGGGTATATATCCTCCAATTACTGAGAATGTACGCCACTCGTACTTCAGCGTTATGCAAAGTTATTCGTTAGGAGCATGTGGAGGAATGTCTTCCTGAAGGCACATAAAATTCCGACGAACAAATGTGAGCACTTTGTTTAACTTGTAGTCATTTCTTGACCACAGTGGCACATATCAGATATGCGTAGTAAAGACGCCATATTTGGTTCACGTATTACAGCCACGGGAATCTTGTATTTGAACATCCATTGCCGAAAGTCGGCGGGGCGGCCTCTTAGGCCTCTGGTATTCCTCTGCATTACTACATATCTTCGTAATTGGCATTCGAAAAATAGCGTCATGACGCCTTATTTAGAGCCGTGAGGAGAGGTTCCGAAGCGTAAAGAACATGTAGCGTGGTTTTAGCAACCGGCGTCTGTAGTCCATCTTGTAACCGCACAAAAACAAGGGACAAAGAAGGAAGGTTACATGATGCATTCCAATAACGACCACCAACTAGCCCGCTTATCCCTGTTAAGTCTGTAGTCTACAGAGAAGTGAACGCATCGTACTTATGAGGTGTTTCAGCTTATTTCGTACATTTTTATTTTCTATCTTATCATTCTCAACAACCTTTGCAGGCACATCACCCGATGCATTCAAACCTGTTTGTTTGCATGGGAGCGACAGCCATTCAATGTCAGTCGGTCGGCGGAAGCGTCGTTTTATGCTGCGCATGTGTTCCACGTACTCCTGCCGAAGATCGTATATCGAGGCTGCATCTTGATCGCAGAAGCAAACTTGGCAACCGAGGTGTTTGGCATGCGGCTGATGGTCCATCTGCTCGGGAAATACCCTTGTCTTGCTGTCTGTGACGGGATCGGCGCCTGCGGTGGCGTATCGATGTAGCAGCCTGTGAAGTTGTGCCGTACCATCTTTCGAAGCACTGACATTTCGTCCTTGATTGTATGGCAGTCTTTTGAAGTCGCTTCAAGTGGACCGGCGCAATTCGGACACTTTAGGTCAGTAGCGTCACAGCTATTATTCTGATGGGCCCCTCGAAATAATTGGCATGACACGCCGCCCCCGCAAGCTGCGCTTAAGTGTCCTATTGTGAAACACTTCCGACGCTGCACCAGTTTTGGCACGCAAGGGCGCACACGGTGTCTTACGTATCCTACTTTTAAATAGTCAGGTAATGTTGCCGAGTCAAGGATTAGTCTAATACACCAGGATTGACCAAAGCGGTGAATCTGCAATATTCGCGCGGTAGAATTCAAAAGCTCCTCGAGGTCAGTGTCTGTGATTTTTTTGTCCACGTCAGAGATAACAGCAGTCGAGTTTCCTTTTCCATACGCAAAAAAGGAGCGCACTGGGATGTTTCCTAGTAGCGTGGCAGCATTTAGCGTATCCAGAATTGACTTGTTCTTCTCGTCAACGAAGAGGATGTTCTTCCATGCGCTAGTTCTGATCTCACTCACTTACCCTGGAGAAATTCGCTCAAAATACTCTGTTAAGCTCTGCCTGTTCAATGTATTCTTATTGTCTGTAGCTGTGGTAGGGACGTAAGCAACAGTTAATTATTGCTTACCATTGTCCTGCCTGGGCAACGATTCACTGTCTGTTGATGTCCTCCTGAGATTTCTCTTCAAGTGTCGACCCGTGAAAAGTGTAAAATCATTATCGGATTCCATTTCTTCAAACGTTGAGCTGTCGGAATATTCAAGAACAATAGCGGAAAGGCAGTTCGGTTTCTTGTTTTCGATGAAGCCACTGGTTGATGACCTGGGTCAAACGCTTTGTTGGGATTCCCATCTCCCATCCCGGAGGATGACGTTGGGCCCTTTGCACAGTCTCTGATGACGAAAAATGTCAGGCACGCAGGAAAATGAAGAAATCAAAGCTACAGGCGTTCTTTTCCGAGGCAGTTCTTCAGCGATTGGTATTAACAATATTTAACATTATTGCTATTTTACACTATGTGTATGCGCCACTGATGTCGCGTCCTGGAGACGTTGTTCTTGGTGTTACATCGAAGGCCGAACCTTCCGAAAAGAAATGCCCAGAACCACTTTCTGTCGAGTCGAGACACATTTACGGCAATGTAAATCACAATGACTATTGTATCAGGGTCCACCTGGAGGATCCACCCACATGCGTTGTTCATAAATTCTTTGAGGTTCTTCTTTGACTTTTTGGGATGAAGGTACATGGTGGCGACAACCATCTCGTCATCAGCCTGTACGGTGACCGCACCAGCTTGAACCACGGGAAACTGCCTTCGCCGGAAAATCAATCCGGTCTTTCTATCCAGGGCGAGGGTGAAGGTAGGCTACTCGATGGGCACCCCGTCGGCCATGATCTTGAACCAACGTCTTCGAGCAGCATGCGCGAGCGGCATGGCTTTTATTCGAGCCAGACGGCCAGTATGTGGTACATGAAATTTCACCGAAATTCGCAATGCATCGCGCGCCTCGCCTTCCATGTGCTCGATATCTCCGAGTACACCGAATCCACCGTTCACGAGTGCGTCGTTCCCGTCGATGTTGATCATCACTACGTAGGGCATGCCCCGAGCGCGCAGTATCGTTTTTCCACATGCGTCATACCGGTCACCTTGGTTTGTGCGTCAACCCAGTCCTCGTCGGACCTGTATGCGAGGTACACGTAATAATACTAATAATACTAATAATAATAATAATAATAATAATAATAATAATAATAATAATAATAATAATAATAATAATAATAATAATAATAATAATAATAATAATAATAATAATAATAATAATAATAATAATAAAGTCTATTGCAAGATAAACATGCACTATAAGAGCCAGCCCGCTTAAGCAATCATGCTTCTGAGCGCGTCTGGGCAGTAAAGCATGGTTGCATCAGTGCAGAGGCATGCACAAATTAGGCATTTAAACAAGCTTTTAAACAATAATCTTACAAGCAGATATCGTCCACATCCCTAGGAAACATAGGTTTTGAACTTTTGCATGTCGCGAATCCCCTAACCAAGAAACGAGACATTACAAAAAGACAGAGCATAAACGCGAGATTATCTTTTTTCTACTTTATACATAAAGAAAGAACAGAAAATTCTTTAGAAGATACTTCATGCATACAAATATCTTTTTTTAGATTGGACAGTATAGCATACCATGTGGATTCATTCAATTGACTGCACAAACAACAATATGAATTGCTTGAGTTGTCAAACAGAGGTGAGTGCGGTATTCATTTCAAGTTTTACAAAGCTTTAAGGTACATAACAGTTACGGGTTCTCTTTCCGTAATGAGTGTACACGCGAGGAACAATAAACTTTTCAGTTTTTCGTAATGCCGTGTGTTTATATTTTTAAATCTGAAAGAACCGGGGATATATTTTTTACGAAAAATTTTGAATAGTAACGGCTTTTTCCTTAAGAATATGTCGAAAGGATTCATGCTAAAATATAGCATTTTCACTATGAAACTGTGTTCCGTATTACAGGCTAGAAGCGATTTTTCTCAGAATACTATTTAACACATGTATTAATATATACATGTGGAGCCGCATAAGGTACGACCATATCTTATTACCGACTCCCATAACTTTTTATAATCTACTTTTCTTATAGATGCATCGCCCCGTAGGGGCGTCTGCGTCAGCAGGCGTTTGGTGCGTTGCGACACCACGTACCCGAGCACACGAGGGTTGGACCCTCCCGCGTGTAGCCGTGCGCGGCTTAGCCGTGTCCGGGGAAAGGGGGATCCTGGAGGTTGAGCCGATGCCGGGTGTTCGGACCGTTAAGGCCCCCCGGCGGAGGCAACACACCTCTTTGGCCTCTGCTTCACGTAGACGGCACCCCCGGACTGACACACCCGGGGGAAATCGGCAGTCGCCTTTTCCTGTGCTCCTCTCCAATCTTCGTCTTTCTCTCTCGCCTTTTTCATCTTTCCTGTCTTCTCTTCACTTCTTATTACTTCCGTATTTCCTGGCGGCAAGGGTTAACCTTGTGCATTTTGCCCAACTTCGGGTATAGGTATTTGGTTATAGTGGGGATGTACCGCTGGCGTTCGCAGAACGGAATACTTTTCGTCCTGTGTCGCTCCCTGGTTGGGCTCCATGGTGGGTGGCGGTCATCTCTGCCGAATATGTTACTTTTACTTATGGAATAAACTTTCCCTCCACACCCTGATCGCTCCTTCAAGAGGGGGTGCACCGAAGATTCCTTCATGTTCTTCATGAGCCACAAAGAAACATTCCCAAAATACCATGTCATTCACAGTCAACATGGAAGCAAGACAGTCCGAACAATATCTCCTTTTGTTGTGGCAAAATCATTGGCAAACTCCATCGGCCCAGGTTACAAAGTAACTAAAATGGGAAGCGGCGATCTTCTTGAACTTCGTGACAAGACACAGTACAGTAAATTGTCAAAACTAATTGCTTTTGGGGACATTCCAGTTTCAGTAGGCCCACACAGATCTTTGAACACTGTCCGCAGTGTCGTATCTTAAGATGACCTGCTTGATCTTAGTGAAAGTGAGCTACTTGAGGAATGGCAAGGTCAAAATGTAGTAAAGGTCCAGAGAATAACGATTAGACGCGACGGCAAGGAAATCCCCACAAAACACATAATCTTAACTTTTGGAACTAGCACTTTACCAGACTCAATAGAAACAGGATACTGCAAACTCCGTGTAAGACCATACATCCCTAACCCACGCCGATGTTTCAAGTGTCAGCGGTTTGGGCACGGTTCACAAAGCTGCCGAGGGCGCACTACTTGTGCAAAGTGTGCATCAAACGAGCACTCATCTGACACTTGCACTTCCACCACCCATTGTGCTAACTGTGACGGGGATCACCCAGCGTACTCCCGTTCTTGCCCATCCTGGAAAAAAGAAAAAGAAATCATCGAAATCAAAATCAAACTGAACCTTTCCTCCCAAGAGGCGCGCAAGCGCTTCTCGATGAACCAGTCTAGTCCGTCTTACACCGCTGTGGCGCGCCGGGGGTCAGCGCTACATCCCTCGGCGGCCGCCCAAGTCACACGGAATGTGACGGCGGTCACGCCATCAGCCCCCCCGGCTGGAACAGCCAGCGCTGTACCGGCCCCCACAAAGGAGGACCAGCAGACCCTCGGGCCTGTTGGACCCAAGGCCACTGCGCGTGCAGATAGGCCCACTACCCCCGCGAACGTGCCCGCTGCGCAGGCGCTATCCACCGCCTCAGACGAGGTGATGGATACAAATACCAATCCGGCGTCTCAGACGCCGAAGGAACGACGCAGCTCCCTTGAGCTCGCCCGGAAGTTAGAGAGATCGCGTTTCACGGGGCCTGGAAAGGTCTCGTGAGATAATCTTATCCATATTTCTTAGACACACAGCACAAAACACATACATTATGGATACACAGTTAATACAATGGAACATCAGGGGTTTACTCCACAACCTAGACGACATTAAGGAACTTTTACATAGGTACACCACAAAGGTGCTGTGTGTCCAAGAAACACATCTTAAACCTTCACAAACAAACTTTCTCCGACAGTATGCCATTTTCCGGAAAGACCGCAACGAGGCCCTTGCCTCGTCGGGCGGTGTGGCAATAATAGTAGATAAGTGTGTTGCTTGCCTGCAGTTACCCCTTAAAACGCCCCTAGAGGCAGTGGTAGTCAGAGAAGGGCTTTTTAGTAAGCTGCTGACAATTGCATCTTTATACATTCCTCCCAACTGTCAACTCTCCAAAACTGAATTTGATAGCTTTATTGCGCAACCCCCGGAACCCTACATTGTCGTTGGAGACTTAAATGCCCATCATACCTTGTGGGGCGACTCTAGGTGTGATGCCAGAGGGCGTCTGATTGAAAATTTCCTATTCAGTACGGGTGCATGCTTGCTAAATAAGAAGGAGCCAACTTTTTACAGCGTTGCACTCAAGACATTTTCATCTATAGATCTATTCATTGTTTCAAGTACAGTCGTGCCGTACTTGGAGTGGAATGTACATAAGGACCCATACGGGAGTGATCATTTTCCGATTGTTTTAAAATTAAGGAAACGGGACGAATGTTCTCCACATGTACCCCAGTGGAAAGTTGACTCAGCCAACTGGCAGCGATACGGAGAACTATCATATATGACCTGGGATGATATTCGTGCACTCAGTATTGACGATGCAGTCTCATATTTAACCGCATTTATTCTCGACGTAGCGTCAATATGTATCCCGCAAACAAATGCCTCGCCTAATAAACGACGTGTTCCCTGGTGGAATGACGAATGTAAGGAAGCACGAAAGAAACAGAATATGGCTTGGAATCAGCTCCGTGACTCTCCAACTATCGAAACCCTTATCAGCTTTAAGAAAATAAAATCAGAAGGAAGAAGAACGCGCCGCCGTGCCAAAAGGGATAGCTGGGAAAAATATATTTCCGGCATTAATTCGTATACAGACGAAAGAAAAGCCTGGAACAGGGTAAACAAATTAAAAGGCCGTGAAACTCATCCACTACCATTTGTAAACACACAAGCAGACACTCTTGAGGAACAAGCTGATTGCCTAGGAGCATATTTCGAGCACATTTCCAGTACATCTCATTATACAGATACATTCCTAAAATACCAGCGACTAGCAGAACAGCTGCATTAGAGTCGGAAGGGCACATCCAATGAAGCATACAATCGTCCATTTGGAATGGCTGAGTTCCAGGCTTCACTGAACTGTTGCAACAAGTCCGCTCCAGGAAGTGACAGAATATTGTATGAGATGATCAGACACTTACACCCTGAAACTCAAAAAACACTACTGTCGCTCTTCAATTCCATGTTCTCTGCCGGCTACATTCCTTCTGCCTGGAAAGAAGGAATTGTAATCCCTATTCTCAAAGAGGGCAAGGACCCTTCCTCGCCCAGCAGTTATAGGCCTATAGCTCTGACAAGTTGTCTATGTAAATTATTTGAGAAAATGATTAACCGCCGCCTCATCCATTTCCTTGAAAGCAACAAGATACTCGATCCCATTCAATGCGGTTTTAGGGAGGGTAGATCCACAGCAGATCACCTTGTCCGCATAGAGACAAATATCCGAGATGCCTTTGTCCACAAACAATTTTTTCTATCAGTATTTTTAGATATGGAAAAGGCATACGACACAACCTGGCGCTATAGAATCCTCCGTGACCTGTCTGAAATGGGAGTTCGAGGCAACTTGCTGAACGTGATTCAGAGTTACCTCTCCAATCGCACGTTCCGTGTTAGAGTTCGTAACGCTCTGTCTCGTCCATTTGCGCAAGGGGCTGGTGTTCCACAGGGTGGTGTGCTGAGCTGCACTCTTTTCATTGTCAAAATGAACTCAATCCAGACTGCCATACCACGTAGCATGTTTTATTCTGTATATGTGGATGACATCCAGATAGGTTTCAAATCATGTAACCTAAATATCTGCGAGCGGCAAGTACAGCTTTGCATAAATAAATTATGTGTGTGGGCGGACAAATACGGTTTCAAGCTAAACCCACAAAAAAGTACATGCGTCCTGTTTTCTAACAAGAGAGGTATACTTGCGGACCCCGCAATAGATCTAAATGGAGAGCGGCTATCTGTGAGCCATGAACACAAATTTCTAGGAATCATTTTAGACAGTAAGCTTAATTTTGTACCCCACCTGAAGTATCTGAAATCAAAGTGCCTCAAGACTATGAATCTTCTGAAACTCTCACCACGTACATCTTGGGGAAGCGACAGACGGTGCCTTCTAAAACTTTACAAAAGTCTAATATTAACACGGCTTGACTACGGATCAATAGTCTATAATTCTGCTGCACCAAGCGCTTTGGAAATGCTAGATCCTATTCACCACCTAGGTATCCGCCTTGCTACAGGCGCCTTTAGGACTAGCCCTGTGCAAAGCCTCTACGTCGAGTCAAACGAATGGTCATTACACTACCAAAGGACATATTTAACTTTCTCCTACGCCTTGAAAGCTAGATCAGATGTTAAACATCCTTGTCATTCAACTATATGCGACTTGTCCACTGCTAGGCTGTTTCGTAACCGCCCGGCCACTGGGCCTCCTCTGTGCCTCCGGTTGGAAGCACTCTCAGAAAATACAGGGATCCCTCTTTTACACAATGTCCTAATGGCTCCTACACGGCTTCCACCGCCTTGGGAGTGGCAGACTATAAGATGTGACATCTCTTTCTTAGAAATATCCAAACAAGCACCTGAGGCTCACATACAATCTCATTTTCTTGAACTTAAAGAGAAGTATTCCTGTGACAAATATTACACAGATGCTTCGAAGTTTCCAGCTGGTGTTGCTTACGCAGCTCTCGGACCCTCATTTTCAACATCAGGGCCACTAAACCCACACACCAGTATCTTTACGGCAGAAGCGTACGGTATACTTTCGGCTGTTAAACACATAAGGCGCAGAAATGTCGCTAAGGCTGTTGTCTTTACAGACTCGTTAAGTATCGTGAGAGCCCTGATTAGCTTACGAAAGCATAAGAATCCCGTTTTGAATGAGCTGTATAGTTTGTTGTGCTCCGCATATATCGGCAACCAAGCGATTATTCTATGCTGGGTACCTGGCCATAAAGGTATAAAAGGCAACGTAGCTGCTGACGAAAACGCTACGTCAGTGAGTTATGCGACACAGATGGAAATATCGCCATTCCTGCCGTAGACCTAAAGCCCTTTCTGCGCCGTAAATTGAGGAAACATTGGCAATCAGAGTGGGATACACAAACATTGAATAAGTTACATATTATAAAACCAAGATGGCGGAATTGGATAAGTGACAAAACAGCACGGTACAAGGAAGTACTTCTTTGCCGATTAAGAATAGGACACACTTACAGTACTCACTCCTACCTCTTGACTGGCGGGGATCCTCCTACTTGTAGTAGGTGCGGCGATGGCCTGACAGTCATCCATGCTCTTATCCAGTGCCCTGCAATAGAAACGGAGAGGAAAAAGTATTTCCCTTCTGCATATCGCGAAAATATACCACTCCATCCTGCATTTTTTCTTAGTGACGAACCGTTTTTCAAACTGCAAACAGTCTTAGATTTTTTAGACGAAACCGACATCCTGAAAATCATTTGGCGAGACAATCTTTAGCACGTGACTAAAAGCCCTGCATTCAAGGGCTCTCTTAAAACTCTGGAGTCAATGTTGTTTTATTGCACAGTGTTTTAACGACAGCCCATTGCCATAGCCCACATCACTGCCTAGTCGCCGTCATTATTTTAGCAACTATGCCACTTACAGCTACAGATTTTAGGCCCTTTTACAGCCATACCACATCTAGCATGATGAGTTCATTGTGCATGTCATCCACAATACATCGTCAACATTACCACCTGTCATGGCGCTCTTTGGCAAAACCTGGCCCTTGCGCCATAAAACACCACACATCATCATCATCATCATCATCTTATAGATGCATCGCATAACGATATCAGGGAATATAGATAAGCGCACCCATTCTGAACCTCATTGCGACTTCAGCTATATGGATATTCCAAGATAGTGTTTTGTCGCATGTTATTATTAAATATTTTGTACTACCCACTAACTTCACTGGGGTACATGAAAAATTCTAATAGCCTGTGTGGTGCAAGTTAATTGGCTTGGAAATTTTTACTACTATAGCTGGACTGTGGAAACATGTAAGGTTTGTTTTGGCTTTGTTAATGACTATTGTATTAATAGAAAACAAAGAGAGCACACGTTATGTATCCGTTTGAAGTGCATCTCCAAGTTCGCTATAAGTATTGCCACGCAGTAGAAGGGCAGTGTCATTTCCTATAAGTACAGCTTGAATTGGAGCGGTAAACTGGCTAGTTCAATAATATTTTCACGTGGTAGTCATGGTAAAGAACACAGTAGTAATACTGTGAAAACAGGCTACATTAAAAGCACAACGATAGCTGCGAAGACAGTCCAGTCGGAGATCGTCGAAATGTGATCAGCGGGTCATGCGCGTCGGCTTTTACACGTCAGTCATCGAAGGTTCCTGAGTTATCGGTGGTGTCCGCGTGTCGTCCAGAAAGTTCTTCCCCGTTGGCGTCGCACGATGAAATCAGATTACACAAGGTTCGGTGAAAACAGACAGCGGAAAGAACCATCGATAACTTTCGAGAGACTTGCGTTACATGCAGGCACGTCCTGCGCTGTACGCGAACATTTGTTAGGCGGCGAAACGTGGTCAGCCACGTTCCGATAAGGATGACCAACTACACGTGTCAATATAATGTTTAATAAGAGGGATCCTAGGATGGGCACTCTTGAGGAATTGTTTATTTAATATCTAAGAACTTGCTATAATAGTACTCCATTTTTACGTGCGCTTTTCGTTCTTTGAAACAATTATGAAAGAATGAGCGGTATGGCTGTCTGAAACCAAATTTATCTATCTTATATAGCTGAAGTTCAAGATTGATTGTATGAGTACTGCCTTTTTGACCTTCTGGTTATTAGGACTAGATAAGTTGCTTTATTACCAACTTTTTTCCTAATGGCTTGGCACATTGTACCCCTTGTTTTCATGAAAAAAGGTATAATATTAATACTATTATTATTATTATTATTATTATTAATACCTAGCATTACCGATCATTACCTAGCACACTAGAATTTCCAGACTTTGCCACGTTTAAGGCAAACTTTGGCCGAAACGAAGATCATGAATTCACGTTGATACAGTTGAATATTCGTAGTCTCGCAAATATTTGGAACAATTCAAGATTTTAGCAGAAGAGTCTGTAGGTTTTGTGGATATATTTTTATTCTCACCGAGATAAATGCTCCAGAGTCCTGTTTAGATACGTTCACAGGGAACGGTTATCGTGCCAGTTTTATTGTACGCCCGGTACGCCGTGGTGGAGGGATCGCTGTCATTGTGAGTGAAAAATAATATGTATCAGCTGTTGACATTACATTTATGCATGCGGAATGTTTGGCTCTAAACGTGAATTTATTACGCGCGGCTTTTACATTACTCGCGGTATACAGACCGCCATCTGGTAGCATGACAAGATTTGTAATTGAACTCGAGGAAATACTTCTCAGGTACAATGATGCTGAGTTGTTTTGCCTAACAGGTGATTTGAACATTGATATAATAAGCACAAACAAAATTTCTATTTCAGATTACCTGTCCTCACTTTCAGCCTATGGAATTGAAAGCACGATCACTGCCCCCACACGTGAAGATTGCTTGAGCGGTCGTCAAGTCATGTCTTGACCACATCGCTGTTCGTGCGCCGAATCACACCTTGACCTCATGTATAATTTTTCAGCGGCTAGCGGATCATTGTTTAACCGCCTGTCGTTTTTCTCCTCACTCTGGAACTGTTTCATCAAGTTTAAGTGATGTTAATAAAATACGCGTGTCAATAACAGATGAAAGAAAGTTGGATGCATGAGTGGCATCTTTTCACTGGGCAAGTTTAATTGCGGACGATTCAGCAAAGGTAGTGTACTTAAATATGTGCCGTAAACTTGACGAGCTCAAAAAATTTGTACGCGAAAAATTGGGCGTAAAAGAATGCGGAATCATGATTGGCTTAGTCGTGAAATTTTACGGGCAATCGTGAACAGAGACTGGCTTTGGAGACGTTACAAGCAAGCTCCTAAAAATGCAGACCTTCGCTCAGATTACAGAGCCGCCAGAAACTAAGTTGCAGCACTTATTCGATCAGCTCGACGGCTGTACTGTCAACAGCAATTCAAACGAGCATTTAAAGATTCTACAAAGTTGTGGTCCCTGAGTAACCATTTTCGTGGACAAGACAGGAATGTGCCTTGTTTTGATATTTCAGTAGAAGAGCCTGTTTCAAAACCTGATAGTCTCAATAAGCTTTTTACGCTCGCCGCAGAAATGGCAGCAGCTCGACAAGGTGCAATATGCAACACGCCGTGGTTGCTCAGTGGCTATGGTGTTAGGCTGCTGAGCACGAGGTCGCGGGATCGAATCCCGGCCACGGCGGCCGCATTTCGATGGAGGCCAAATGCGGATGGTGGGAACACTGTCCTAGAAAGGTTGGCCGCCCTATATATACAATGCCTCATGACCTCGAACGTACCGGAATCTTCGAAGAACGCTAACATAATCCTAATCCATAAGAAAGGGGACGCCAAAGACTTGAAAAATTATAGACCGATCGGCTTACTGTCCGTTGCCTACAAAGTATTTACTAAGTTAATCGCAAACAGAATCAGGAATACCTTAGACTTCTGTCAACCAAAGGACCAGGCAGGATTCCGTAAAGGCTACTCAACAATAGATAATATTCACACTATCAATCAGCTGATAGAGAAATGTTCGGAATATAACCAACCCTTATATATAGCTTTCATTGATTACGAGAAAGCGTTTGACTCTGTCGAAACCTCAGCAGTCATGGAAGCATTACGGAATCAGGGTGTAGACGAGCCGTATGTAAAAATACTGAAAGATATCTATAGCGGCTCCACAGCCACCGTAGTCCTCCATAACGAAAGCAACAAAATCCCAATAAATAAAGGCGTCAGGCAGGGAGACACGATCTCTCCAATGCTATTCACAGCGTGTTTACAGGAGGTATTCAGAGACCTGGATTGGGAAGAACTGGGGATAAAAGTTAATGGAGAATACGTTAGTAACTTGCGATTCGCTGATGATATTGCCTTGCTTAGTCAGTCAGGAGACCAATTGCAATGCATGCTCACTGACCTGGAGAGGCAAAGCAGAAGGGTGGGTCTGAAAATTAATCTACAGAAAACTAAAGTAATGTTTAACAGTCTCGGAAGAGAACAGCAGTTTACGATAGGTAGCGAGGCACTGGAAGTGGTAAGGGAATGCATCTACTTAGGGCAGGTAGTGACCACGGATCCGGATCATGAGACTGAAATAACCAGAAGAATACGAATGGGCTGGCATGCGTTTGGCAGGCATTCTCACATCATGAACAGCACGTTACCACTATCCCTCAAGAGGAAAGTGTATAACAGCTGTGTCTTACCAGTACTCACCTACGGGGCAGAAACCTGGAGGCTTACGAAAAGGGTTCTGCTAAAATGGAGGACGACGCAACGAGCTATGGAAAGAAGAATGATAGGTGTAACGTTAAGGGATAAGAAAAGAGCAGATTGGGTGAGGGAACAAACGCGGGTAAATGACATCTTAGTTGAAATCAAGAAATATAAATGGGCATGGGCCGGACATGTAATGAGGAGGGAAGATAACCGATGGTCATTAAGGGTTACGGACTGAATTCCAAGGGAAGGGAAGCGTAGTAGGGGGCGGCAGTAAGTTAGGTGGGCGGATGACATTAAGCCGTTTGTAGGGACAACATGGCCACAATTAGTACATGACCGGGGTAGTTGGAGAAGTATGGGAGAGGCCTTTGCCCTGCAGTGGGCGTAACTAGGCTGATGATGATGATGATGAAATGCGAAAACCCCCGTGTACTTAGATTTTGGTGCACGTTAAAGAACCCCAGGTGGTCGAAATTTCCGGAGTCCTCCACTACGGCGTGCCTCATAATCAGAAAGTGGTTCTGGCACGTAAAACACCGTTATTTAATTTAAGGCGTAATATGCACTTTAAAAGAATCTTTGTCAGTTTGCGCACATCTTCCTAAGTTATCAAAGGAAGATCGTGCCAGATTAGTGTTTTGCTTCAAGCGGAGTAAGGCCGCTGGAATAGACGGCTTATTGGCGGCACTGTTGCTACGGAACTTTAACCCCCTTTCGGACATTATGCTCTTTCTGATTAACAATTTCTTAGAACATGCCGTCTTGCCAAAAACGTAAAAACATAAATTAAGGGGTTTTACTTGCCAAAACCACTTTCTGATTATGAGGCACGCCGTAGCGTGGGAAATTTAGACCACTTCGGGTTCTATAACGTGCACCTAAATCTAAGTACACGGGTGTTTGCACATTTCGCCCCCATCGAGGTTCGGCCGTCGTGGCCGGGATTTGATCCCGCGGCCTCGTGCTTAGCAGCCCAACACCATAGCCCCTAAGAAACCACGGCGGGTGCCAGATAAGTTGAAGACCGCTATTCAGAAGAACGCAGTTGAGAACTATCGACTGATCTCTGTTTTGCCGATGCGTTCCCAAATACTGGAGAAATTTCTATTTGAAAGCATGATGTCCTTTTTAAACAAAGTTGCTTCATTTCAAACCGTCAAATCGGTTTCATCCCAGGAAGGGGCATCATACATCTTGTTGAGGAATTTGCAGACCAGTTGTGCGCACCATGTGAGGAAAACTCGTTTAGCTGCGCTCTTTTTCTAGAAGCAAGAAAGCTTTTGATACTGTTCACCATAGTATTCCTTTAGAAAAACTGTACTTACTGGGCTTTGGGGGACCCTTTCATGCCATTCTCAAGAATTTTGTTAGTGGCCGTTCTCAAATTCTTATTTTAAACAACCAATGATAATATAGTAGCAAACAGCCTCTGAAGGCTGGTGTACCACACGGATCCATTCTATCGCCACTACTTTTTAATATTGTTAATGCTACGTGTAGCTGAAGCCCAATGCTATATACACTCTATTTACAGGGACGCTAACGGAAGGCCGAAATGGCGACGCTAAATCAAGCTGGCCCACGTTGTCTTCCTCCTCCTCAGTGCAGCCACACTGTGGCGGCTGTTCGGTTGCATCACCCCTGACAGTAAAAGCACCGCCCCATTGCTTAATCTACACATCCGCGGTTAAAGGTTTGTGGTACGGCTTTAGTCTTGCCACGTGAACGATGTCACTTGCAGCCGACGATGACGCTGAGAGGTCGGCGGGGATGACTTCATACGTGACATCGGTCACTTGTCGCACCACACGGTATGGGCCAGTGTAGCGCAACAGCAGCTTTTCGGAAAGGCCCACACGTCGAATGGGTGACCACAGAAGCATAAGAGAACCCGCAGTAAAGTGCACATCGCGATGGTGGCAATCATAGAGGCGTCTCTAATGCTCCTGTGAAGCCTCTAGACGGGTGCGGGTGAGCTGGCGCGCGTGGTCGGCGTGTGTGATCGCGCCGCGGGCGTATTCAGTGGCTGAACGTGTGGTCGAGGGCAACAAAGTGTCTAAGGGCAACGTGGGTTCTCGGCCATATAGGAGATAGAACGGTGAATAGCCGGCGGAGTCGTGACGCGATGAGTTATACGCGAACGTCACATATGGTAAGTGATGATCCCAGTCGTGGTGGTAAGTCGCGACGGACTTCGAAAGCATGTCGGTGATGGTCCGGTTGAGGCGCCCCGCGAGGCCGTTGGTCTGTGGGTGGTAGGACGTGCTGAACTTGTGCTTGCTCGAGCAGGAGCAGAGGATGTCCTCGACGACTGCCGACAGAAAGCTGTGGCCACGGTCAGTGAGTAATTGGCGCGTAGCACCGTGCACTAAAATTATGTCATACAACAGAAAGTCAGCAACGTCAGTAGCACAACTTGTCGGGAGGGCTCTAGTGATTGCGTACCGCGTAGCATAATCAGTAGCGACGGTGACCCATTTATTTCCGCCGCCCGAGAGAGGAACCGGTCCAAGCAGGTCTAGGGCAACACGGAAAAAGGGTTCCGGTTGGATGTCGATCGGCGGAGACATCCAGCTGGAGGTGTGGAGGGCTTCTTCCGGCGCTGACAGGGCTCACAAGCGGCAACGTAGCGCCTCACAGAGCGGGCGAGACCCAGCCTATAGAATCGACGTCGTACACGGTCATATGTGCGAGAGACGCCCAAGTGTCCAGCCAAGGGAGCGTTGTGAAGTTGTTGGAGGACAGGCGAACGCAGGTGCGATGGAATTACGAGTAGAGGGTTAAGGCCGCGTGGATCGAGATTGCGGTGGTATAATGTGCCCACCTTAAGGAGAAACATCCGGAGAGAGGCGTCTCCAGGCGTTGAATCCACATGGTCGATGAGGGCTCGTAATGAAGGATCGCGGCGTTGCTCGTTGCCGATTTCAAGCAACTGGGACACAGAGAAAACGCAAGCGATGGCGTTCGCATCACTTGGTTCGTCGACGGGGTAGCGGGACAAACAATCGGCATCCTGGTGCAAGCGTCCCGTCTTATATACCACGAAGAAGGTATATTCTTGCAGGCGTTATGCCCAGCGAGCGAGTCGTCTCGTGGGATCCTTAAGCGAGGATAGCCAGCAGAGCGCGTGGTGATCAGTGAAGACACAGAAGGGGCGTCTGTACAAGTATGGACGAAACTTCGCAACAGCCCCCATAAGAGCGAGGCACTCGCGTTCTGTGATTGAATAATTGCGCACGGAGGGTGATAGAAGTCGGCTGGCATAGGCTATAAGGCGATCATGTACACGCTCGTGTTGTTCTAACACTGCTCCTATGCCGTGACCTCTGGCATCAGTTCGAACTTCCGTTCAGGCAGACGGGTCAAAGTGGGCCAGAATTGGACGCGTGGTAAGGAGACTAGTGAGCTCCGAAGAAGATGCGGCATGGTCAGGTCCCCAAGAAAATGGGGCGTCCTTACTCAAGAGGTCGGTAAAGGGACGTGCGATGGTCGCAAAATCCTTCACAAACCATGGGAAATAAGAGCATAGCCCTACAAAACTACGAAGGTCCTTGATAGACTTCAGAACAGGAAAATTCGTCACGGCGCGAATTTTGTCCGGATCGGGTCGCACGCCTGTGGCGTCTACGAGGTGTCCAAGGATGGCGATTTGGCGCCGAACGAAATGGCATTTTGACGAGTTAAACTGGAGACCGGCTCGGCGGAACACGTCAAGAATCGCTGAAAGACGGTCTAGATGCGTGTCGAATGTGGGCGAATAAACTATGACGTCGTCCAGATATCACAAACAGGTGGACCGCTTGAACCCCTGAAGCAAGGAGTCCATCATTCGTTCGAAGGTGGCGGGCGCGTTACAGAGACCGAAAGGCAGTCTTTTCTCGGTCCATGTCATCGACGGACGTAAGTCGATAGAAGAAAAATAGGTGGCACCGTACAGGCAGTCTAGAGCGTCATCTATACGTGGCAAAGGGTACACATCTTTTTTTGTGATTTTGTTCAGGTGGCGATAATCTACAGAAAAGCGCCACGTTCCATCCTCCTTTTTAACAAGTACGACGGGAGATGCCCAGGGACTACAGGAAGGCTCGATAAGGTCCTTTGCAAGCATCTTTGTGACTTCCTGTTGGATAATAGCTCGTTCCGACGCAGAAACACGGTATCGACGTCGGTGAATAGGGTTCGCATCGCCAGTATTTATGCGATGGGTCACGACGGACGTTTGACCGAAGGGTCTATTGTCAAAGTCAAAAATGTCGCGATAGCCTTCAAGAACGCGGCAAAGAGCTTCAGCTTGAGCAGGTGTAAGGTCAGAGGAGACCATCTTCTTAATGTCGACGTCAGTACCGTGCGATGATGTCACGGCATGGCCTGAGCTGTGACGATCTTCCACTGTGAATGGCTCGATCTCAACATCCTGCAAAGCGCTAATGATAGCCAATGAAATCTCCTGAGGCAGAACTTGCGTGGTTTGCGCGAAATTGACAAGCGGAAGGCAGGTGCGGTTGCCAGTAATTGTCAGCACAGTGTGCGGCACGGTAACACCATGCGTAAGTATAACTGTCGGAATTGGTGCGACAACGCAATTACCCTCAGGTACAGCTGGTGAGGACAGCAAACCGACGTGTGTCACAGAGTGAGGCGGTAGGCGAATAAAAGTCATGCAGCTCAAACGGCTTGGAGGCGGGTCCACAGGGCCGGCAAGAAGAGGCAAGTCAAGGCGAAGGGAACCACCCGAACAGTCAATGAGGGCAGAATGATTGGCAAGAAAATCCAGACCCAGAATGAGTTCGTGAGGGCAATGCTCGATGACGGTGAAGAGAACGATGGCGTGTCTGTCAGCAATGGTGAGTCGGGCAGAGCACATGCCAACATTAGCGGCAGCACCTCCGTCGGCGCCTTGTACAACTCGGTGCAGGGCGAGCGTCAGAACATTCTTGAGCCGACGCCGAAGAACAGCACTCATAATGGACACATGCGCCCCGGTGTCAATCAACGCGCACACAGGAACATTGTCGACGAGAACGTCCAAAAGATTCTTGTTCGTGGGTAATGTGAAGCGAGGATTTCGTGCGAATGTGGTCATTGCAGCTTCACCTCCAGAAGCTGCACTCTCTAGTTTTCCGCTCGGGGTGCGGCGAATAGGTCGGAGAAGGAGCACGGTGAGACGGGGGCGAGCGAGATTGACGACGGGAGGGAGAAAGCGAGCGGGAGTAGCGGGGTCTTGTCAAAGGCGTCGCATGGTCAGATGATGGGGCGGGCATAGAAGGGGTGAAGGAAAAGGATGCGCTAGAGGGGCGAGGGTGATAATCAGGAGAATAGCGTGTCGGAGAAGTCCAGCGGTTGCGGCAGGGACGAGCGATATGTCCAATGCGTCGGCAGTGAAACAGATCGGCTCGTCGTCCACGGTTCGCCATTCGGAGGTGTTGCGCTGTTCATAAGAGAAGTAAGAAGCGCGCGGTGGGGACGTGCGTGGAGAAAGAGGTTCCGAGTTTAAGGAACGAATGAATTGCAGGCCGACATTGGACAACTCTTGACGGATGACGGCCTGGATCAAGGAGATTGTCACCGGAGAATGATCAGGTGACGCGAATGAAGGGGCCGCCGGTTGTGCTGCTTCGACCTCACGAAGAATGATGCGGGTCAAGTTGTCACATCGCGACGGCTGGTGGAAGAGGTCGTCACAGGATGACGTAGCAGATGTGTTGGGAAGTCGCGTGATGTGCTGGGATACCCGGCGGCTTTTAGCATGCTCAAGACGGCGGCACTCCTTGAGGATCGTATCGATGCTGGTGACGTTCGTAAACACCAGTAAATTGAAGACGTCGTCAGCAATGCCTTTGAGGACTTGATTAACCTATTCGTCCTCAGACATTGTCGGGTCAGCCTTGGCACAAATGGCCAAGACGTCGAGAATATACGACACGTAGGACTCGGTCGACGTCTGTACACGTGTGGAAAGGGCTTCCTTGGCATTGACTTGTTGACCGAACGGAAGGCCAAAAAGGTCGCGGAGCTTCTCTTTGAAGAGATCCCAGTTCGAGATCTCCTCTTCATGAGTCTGGAACCATGCAAGTGGAGTTTTGTCGAGGTAGAAAAGAACGTTCGCAAGCATTATAGTCGGATCCCACCTGTGACTGGTGCTGACACGTTCGTATAAGTGGAGCCAGTCGTCAACATCAGGAATGCCGACTCCGTTGAAAACACCAGGATCCCGAGGTGGGGAAACGGCGACGCAGCTCGGCGCTGCTGGCGGAGACCCTTGCGTAGATGAAGTGCCGCCAGCAGGAGCCGAAGTTACCCTGTCGCCGTTGCCACCGTTGCGAAGCTTCGTGACGGGTACGGGGAACGTCCACCTCCACCAAATTAATGTTATGTGCAGCTGAAGCCCAATGCTATATACACTCTATTTACAGGGACGCTAACGGAAGGCTCAAATGGCGACGCTATATCAAGCGGGCCCACGTTGTCTTCCTCCTCCTCTGTGCAGCCACACGGTGGCGGCTGTTCCCTAGCAATGTATTTACAAATGACTTGAGCTTAATAACTTCCAAGTGTGTAATATTTCAGTACGCGGACGACAATGTTTTGCTCACAAGACATATAAACGACGAGACAGCGGTTAATATGTTGCATCAAAACGCGATTCATGTAATGAAATGGTTCGCTGAGAACGCAATTTCAGTTAACACACAGAAAACCAAAATAATATGTTTTAGAAATCCGCTAAAGAGCCCTTATAGGCAAACAAGTATTTTTACATGATCATGATTCTCTCTCTTTTCGTTGCGTAACCTTTGAATATGTAAATGCGTACAAATATCTAGGGGTGGTTTTCGATAGCAGTTTATCATGGCCTGACCACTTGGCTTACGTTTGTACCAGGCTAGGGAAGGTTTCATGGTTACTCTTAATTATCAGATCTCTGGCTCCAATGTATGTGAAGAAAACTGTAATTTATGCACTTGCGTATAGTGTTCTTAGATACGGAATCGCCTTATTTGCGTCATGTCCTTCCCGATGGCATTGCCGATTTGACAGCTTCTTAATAAACATGTTCAAGACCATTGCACATAATTGTCAAATCCCATCCGGGGCGGACAATTACAGCTTCCTACGTCTTTCTTCATTTCATTCTCTTTTCGTACAAACATTCGTTCATCGCCACATTTGGAATTAAGACTTTTTAATTAAATATGATCCTACACGAAGGTGGCGAAAAACCATTCGATATTATGTACCACGGAGCGTAACGATGTATGAAAAGGCAAGACGGTGTGCTTGTGTGCCGGACATTTTTAATGGGTTACCAAAAGAGCTTTTTGCTGTAAAGTCTATGCGGAACCTAAAAACGCATTTGAGAACATTGTGTTGATTGCTGCATTCTTTTAAAGTTGTGCTTCGAAGAATTAGATTATGTATTTTAAGTTTTGTTTCCTTGGAGTTAGCACTGATGTCTTTGGTATTGGTTGTGCGATTGCCTTGTTTTTCTATTTCTTTAGCTGAACCTATTGTTCCTTTCAACAAATGATCTGTTTGTTCTTGCCATTTTGTTAGCTCTGTCGTAAACTGCCGGGCCCAGTCCTTCAAGCCCCCTGTTGCTTTGACTGGCCTGAACCTGTCTGTAACCTCTACACAGTGGCAATAAATATTATTATTATTATTATTATTATTATTATTATTATTATTCCCCAATAGTAACATCTGCAAATATCTTCGGTGAACTTGGTTACCGAACTTCCATTCATTACTTATAGAAACAGTAGTCGTTAAACATATCTGGAATTCCCCTTTCAAACAAAAAAGTGCCGCCGCAAGGGAGCTTAGAAAACATGTCCGTTATGTAGTTCCGCCTTCAGCGATAAGGTATGGCGTGGCGAGACGCTCTGCGTATGTGCCTGACATATTTAACAAATTATCAGAATAAATTTTTAACGCGACATGAAAACGCAAGCTAAAACACATCTTAAAGCAGCTACAGTAAAATTAGCCTATTGTACATTTTTTTGCATCGCAAAATTTACCTCTTAAACTTTTCGTTTATGCACATAACCAAATGTTATCTTGTTCCTTCGATTTCTTGCCATTCCTGTTATTTTTCATTTTTTTCTTCATGCCTTATCAATTTATGTATATTTTTGCCGTGTCTAACCTATTCAATGGCACGGTCCTAGAAGCCAACCAAGGTTTAGACCGGCCAGCTTCTGTTGTTTTGTATATCTTGTGGCAATAAGGACTATTATTATTATTATTATTATTATTATTATTATTATTATTATTATTATTATTATTATTATTATTATTATTATTATTATTATTATTATTATTATTATTATTATTATTATTATTATTGTGCCTTTTGAAGGCATTGAAAAACGTGGTTTATTCGCTGAAACATGGTTGCTTCAACATTTGTACTAGCTGCTGTTCATCGTTTCTAAAAAAATGTGCATCTTGGCATCAATTATTCATTCTTGCTATAGGTTGTGCTTCTTGTTCTTGTTAGGAGGAAGCTTTAGCTTGGGCCCAAATCCGTCGCGGCCAATTCAAATACATGTAAAACGCAAAAACGCTTTTCTGAGATAACGCCTGGTCTCATGTTAACGAAATGTATTGCATTTGAAAGAGAAAGCTAAATTGTAGTTAATGTTGGAAGCAGAATTTCTGTTTAGGGCTTGAGTTTTGTTAAAACAATCTTCACGTATTCGACCGTTTGAAAAAAATACAAGCACGAAGTTTACAAATTTGTACCTCTGCATCAAGAACAGATATCGCGGTCCTGTTGGTGGCATCCATTATATCATTCAAAGCGGACAAATTCGATGTGTGACTTTGCATCTTACGTGAATTTGTTACGTTGGTTACAAGGGTTCTGCAAATGCTGTATTACCATATTGCTAAATTTTTTTATATTCATGTGTGACATGCCAGTTGTGTCCGCTTTAGGCGTTCTATAATATGCAATTCACAGAATTGTATTATCATTTTTTGTTGCGGAGTTACAGAGTTGTAAACTTCATAGTTTCGTTTTTTGAATATTTTCGATTTTTGCCAATGTTTAATAAAAAATTGACGGCCTAACTCGAAAATTCAAATACAACAGTCACAAGAGTTTATGCTTTTCTTTTAAATGCGACGAACGTCGTCAAATTTGATACAGTGGTTGCCGCGAAATATGTATTCTCCTTTTAACATGTATTCAGATAGGAGCACCCGAGCCAAAGCTTCCTCTTAAGCTTCCTAACTGTTAATCGTCCTGCATTATCTTGTTATATGTCTAAGGTACATATATCACGCTGCCAAGAGTTGGTTTCATCACCTGTCACGATGTCTGAAGGCAGCCTTTGTATTGCCTGTCAAAAAAAGTCTGCCTAGTGATGGACGGATTATGGCGTGTTGTGAAAGCAAATATTTATATCATCTCTGACAGACTTGCTCGGCTGTCGCCCCTAATACCTTTAACACCCCGGGACAGGCCAAACGTGAGGGTTGGGTATGCGAGACCTGCCGAGCGAACAAAAAGCAACCTTCTTCATCCCACTAGGATTCAGCACCGGCGGTAGGCAATGCCGACGCTGTTTTAGCTCTTCTTGCTAAAATCAAGGACGTAAAAAATGCTGAGAAGTACTACCGGCACTGCATGTAAAAGTTGACTCACTGTTGCTTCTGAAAGCACAATCCTTAAAGCTGACGAAGACCGTCTCTGACCTTGAAGACGCCGTCACTTTCTTGTCAAAGTGGTACGAGAGCACACGTGAACAGCTCATGTTGTCTGAAGATTGCCGCAAGGGCCAGAGACAAAGCAATTCAGAAGCTAAATGAGACGGTCCATGTTAAGGCTTAGCATTTGCAACGATTGCAGCATAATCAAAATGAATCTGAAGAGCACAGCAGGAAGGAAAATCAGAAAATTCGGGGTTTGCCGGTTGCCGATCAGGAATACTTGAAGAAAATACTCCATGGTCTGGCTGACAAAATTGATTTACCCAAATTTACTGTTGATGCTCACGTCGTTTCTGTCCACCGACTTTGTGGCGAAAAAGACTCTATCCCTACAGTCTTGGTTCGTTTCTCAACAGTAAACATGAAAGAAAAGTGGATCAAGGCTCGTGGAAAACATCGACAGCTCTGTCAATGCAAAGTGCTTTCGTAGCTCTACTTTATTGACAATCTAACCAAGGCCAATCGGCATCTGTTTTAGCTTGCCGGGTCGAAGGCAAGCAAAACAAGTACAAGTTTGTTTGGGTGAGCATCCAAAATCTTTGCTAAGAAGGACGAAGACTCTCCAGTCACTTGCATTACCAATGAAACGGAGGTTGAAAAATCCAATGAATTTGACTCCATCTATATTGCTTGATTTTCAGAGCTTTCGAGCTTTTAAGGACAGCTTCGGTCCGAATTCGGAAGTAGACTTTACTTTGGTCAATATAAATATTCGCAGTCTACGTAAATACTGGGAGTAGCTTTACAATATTGCAGAAGGTGCAACAAATTTTGTAAATGAATTTGGGCTAACCTAAACAAATATTCCCGAATCGAGCGCGCAGTTATTTATCATAAAAGGTTACAGTTCAGAATTGATCGCTCGTTTGCGCCGTCGAGGGGGTGGTATTGCAGTTTTTTGTGAATGAAAAGTACACAGTATGTTGCATCGATATAAATGTTGCTCGTACGGAATGCCTGCGTATAAATGGAAGCTTCTGTCAGACCACTCTTACATTGTTAGCGGTCTACCGGCCTCCGGCAAGCAGCGTCATTCGCTTTATACTAGAATTAGAGACTGTTTTGAAGTGTTTCAGTTAGGAGGTGTTTTGCCTCACCGGTGACATAAATACTGACGTAATATGCCCAGGCAAAGCTCAAGTGTCAGATTATCTATCTGCCCTTTCTGCTTTTGGCCTTGAAAGCATGGTCCCCACCTCCACCCGTCAAGAATTTGTGAATGGCCGAACAACGCATTCTTGCTTAGACCACATCTCTCTACGAGCGCCTAATCACGATCTGAATTCATGCGGGATTACGCAACGCTTAGCAGACCACTACTTCACTGTCTGTCGTTATATCTTGAGGCGCCTTTTTAACACACCTGACGGTTGGAAAGCAAATAGCTCAGATAGGCGAACGCGCGCTGCCCTTGTTGATCAACGCAAATTGGATAAGATGATTGGCAGGTACGAATTGTCTTCACTGATTGTTTCCGGGTTACCAGGGTTGAGTTATGAACAATTTTGTTCGGAAATACGCAGCTTTCAGGAAGCCTGCACTCGAATGGCTGTAACTAAACAGAGAAGAAATCATAACTGGCTTGCCTTGGATATCATCAATGAAATCGCCTACCGAGATTTGCCGTGGAAATGGCTTAAGCGAACTCTAAGCAATGCTGAGCTTCGCGCTAGCTAAAGAGTCGCAAGGAATGAAGTCGTCCCCCTATAGGATGCGCTAAACTACAATACTTGCAGCGTTAGTTTCAATTATCTGTTCGAAACCCGGCGAAGACATGGTCACTGATAAACCACCTACGCGATAAAGGCACTACCAATTCAAAGCAAGCCGCCGCTTTCCCGTGTGTTCTTGCACAGACAGCCACCATCTTCAATCAACATATCGTGCGCTATTCGGGAGCAACCTCACCGGTGTCAGCTGGCCGCTCTGGAAAAAAGAATCACTTCGGCTTCTGCGTTCTTATCGACGATAACATTCTGCCCACTCACAATAATAGTTGCTGGGTTTAGACAACATAAGCCAGCGGGTATAGACGGTATTTCCGTATTTTTGCTTCAATGATACTTCAAAGCGCTTTAGCGTATTCTTCTTGTCATACATAATGGATTCCTAGAGACAGCTACAATGCCGGCAGAATCAAACACGGCTATTGTATCTCAATTATTTAAAAGAGGAAGGAAACGTATTGTCGACAGGTATCGACCTATGTTGACATTGCCTAACATGTCACAAATAATAGAAAAAGTTTGTTAGAAACCATGACGTCATTTCCAGAAAAATTTTCAGTTATATCAAGCCGTCAGTTTGATTTTGTCGTGGGACGGGTCACCATTGCTCTGCTCGAGGAATTTTCAGACAAATTAAACAGAGCTTTAGAACAAAACATGTTTGCATATGCATTGTTTCTCAATATTTCTAAAGCATTCGATACTGTAAACCACGAACTCCTCCTTGAAAATCTATACCTGCTTGGTTTATGGTGGCAATTTTACCAGTTCCTAAAAACTATTTGTCGGGACGCTCGCATGTGCTATCTTTAGACAACCAGTTATTCATCAATAGCAAAATACGTTTGAAAGCTCAAGTGCCTCAAGGCTCTATTTTGTCTCCTCTGATTTTTAAGATATTCATAAGTTATCTTTCTTCAGCTGTATCAAAGTGTGTGATATTTCAGTACGCAGATGATACCGCCCTTTTAACTAAATGTATCTGTTGCTCAAAAGCAGTTGCGTTAGTTCAAGAGAGTGTGTACGATGCAGGGACCTAGTATGCTAACAATTGTTTGTCAATAAACAAGGAAAAAACTAAAATTTTATGTTCTAGAAATCCACTTAAAACAACTGTTACAAGTTTATCCTTCTTTATGGACTGTCGTAATTGCCAATCGTGTCAGTGTGCCCCCGTAGAATATGTGAACTCCATTAAATACCTTGGTATTTGCTTTGACAGTGACCTCTCACGGAATGATCACATTACTGATCTTTGCGGCAGGCTCAGAAGTGTTTCATCGCTCCTTTTTAACATTAAATGCATTGTTCCGTTTCCTGTAAAAATCACTATCATGCAGGCCTTAGCAATACAGTGTGTTACGTTATGGCACAACATTGTTCGGGTTTTGCTCATCTCGATGGCTGTGACGAATTGACCGAATTCTAAAATATATGTTGAAGCCAATTGCGTATAAGTCTTCCTCGGCCAACAATGTGAACTTGTTAATACATCTGGGTCTTTCGTCATTTAAAACTGTTCGCTCATACGGTTGTGGTAAGGCACTTTTGGAACCCTGATTTCAAACAGGAATATATTGGTCCCCGTGCTCTGAGGAAAACATAGTGCTTTATAGTACCGCGCTGCAACACATTTGGTAAAGCCCATACGTATGCTTATGCCCCAAGAATACTCAATGTCCTACCTGATCATATATTGACTGCAAGAACGAAACGAAACTTGAAAAAAAAAAATTAAGGCACCTAAGATAGGTATAAGAAATATGTAATACTACATGTTCTCTTTTCTTGTTTGTTGTATTTCTTTTGTCACTGATTTTAGCTTAGCTTCTGCTTCATTTTGTTGTGATAAGTTTCACCAGCTTTTCATTTATGTACATGTTGTCATTTTGTCTTTGTTTGTCGCCATGCCGGGCCAAGACACGCGAGCCACTTCCTTGGCTTTGACGGGCCTGCCTTCTAGTGTACGATTATTGCTGATGGCAACAATAAGTATTATATTCTATTATTATTATTATTATTATTATTATTATTATTATTTGCCTTGACAATTCTGCAGCGCCATGTCCCACAAGCCCTTGTAGGCTTAGACAGGCCTGATTAGAATGCTGTATTTGTGTTATGGCATTAAATATATTAGTATTATCATTATTATTAGTAGTAGTAGTATTATGTTATAAAAAATTTTGGGTGTGGTTGAAAATACCTTTGCGTCAATGGGCGTGGCAAAAAGAGAGGCCTGTAAATGTAAGCAATGCAGAACACCTGCAAGCGATTACAGCTTATTGGCAGCTGCTATTCCTGAAGTAACTGCAGTGGCTGGTGATCCTGGGTCTTTCGAAGAGGAATTAAATGCTCTCAGAGAAGAACTAAGGGGTATTAAGGACATGATGGTTGTTCTTTTACCTCTACGAGAAAAGCTCGAAGAGCTCCTAGCTCTGAAATCAAAAATAGATGAAGTGCTATCCGTGAAAGAGACTGTAGTTGAGCTGCAAAACTCTGTACAGTTTCTGTCTTCCGCCTATGACTCTGTTGTGATAGAGACAAAAGAGTCTGATTCGGCCTTAAAAAGCCTAGAAACTCAAGTTGTGTCGCTGACGGAAACGGTGAATACCGAATCCACTGAGATTGCTCAGTTGCGGGCTGGTATTAATGGCTGTGAGCAGTATAACAGACTATCGAACCTTGAGCTGCACGGGCTTCCATTTTCATCGGGAGAAAACTTGCGAACTGCTGTCGCGAATCTCGCACAGAAGCTAGAAGTAATAGATTTTGAACCCCGGGACATAGTTGCGATCCACTGTCTGCCTGCCAGAAAAGATAAAACGCCTATCGTGCTCATTAGATTTCCATCCCCGTTTTTGCGGCACACTTGGCTGGCGTATCGTGGCAAGCTTCGTGCCTTGGCACAGAAGAAAAATGTACCTGCTATGTATCACAATGAAAACCTCACCCAAGCTACTAAGTAACTTTTTTGCAAAACTCAGTCTAAAGGCAAAAAAAAGACAGCTATAAGTTTGTCTGGCTAAAGAATGCAAAGATATTTGCACGAAAGGTCGACGGAGACCCTGTCAGCAGGATTGCCTCGGTCACAGACATCGATAAGATGCTTTAAACTCATAGCGATAGACGAAATTTCTCTCCCGGACTTCTGCTCATTGGGATCTATTTTCGAAAACTGTGATAAGCCTTCTTTTTCAGTCATTCACAAAAACATAAGGAGCATAAGAAAATACTGGGATCAGGTTCTTGTCGATGTTGCCCACGTCATGGAGTTAGTGGATGCATTTGTACTCTCGGAGATGAATCTTCAAGTTGATATGTTGTCGCAGATTCATCTACCGAATTACCAAGAACACTTTTCTGCGAGAATGGCCAGGAGCGGTGGTGGAATAGCAGTATTCATCAAGTCTAAATGGGTAACTACAATTAACACGCTTACTTCTACGGGGATGGAAAGCCTCGCCTTCCGCTTGGAAAATTCTAACGTGGCCTTGTTGTTAGTTGCTATTTGTCGCCCCCCCCCCCTCCGAACATGTGCAAACAAATTTGAATGAACTAAAGTAAAATCTCGGTTGTCGACCTCCTAATTCGAATGTTTGTCCCATTGGAGACATTACCATAGACATTTTGAACTCGGAGAAATCCATGGTTAACAATTACTTGAATATCTTAGCTGACTAAGGCATTCAGTCGGTTATTAGCGAGGCTACACGAGAGGAGCTTCTTTTGTCTCGTGTTGTGACTGCCTGTATTGACCACGTGATGGTCCGTTCAATAGATTTTTCAAATATAAGTTCCGTTCGAGTAACGAAAAAGCTGGCAGACCACTATTTTATAGGATGCCAGCTTTCATTCCCAAGTTCCCAGCCATCCCAAAGTAAATAATCGCAATATATTGAAATATTTGATTTGCTTTAATTTTGACCGACTAGTATCCCACTATAACTGGAACGCAATGCTAACAAATAGCTGTCCGAACAATGTATATAATAATTTATAGCGGGGATTTCCTATTTAAAGAAGGCAGGTAGAAAAACAGTCTTGGTCCGAAAGGGAAGAGCAAACCTATACTGGGTGAGCAACCGGATAATAAAAGCTACTGAAGAAAAGGAAAACTTATGGAAGCAGTGTCGACAGCAACCTGATGACGAAATACTAAAATGTCTCTATCGAGAAGCCCGGATCAAAGTTACAGCACTTATGCGCTGTTGTAAGGGGCACTACTATCGCAATAAATTTTTTCCTCGCATTATAAACCCGCTAAAATGTGGTCCCTGGTAAATGAGCTTAGAGGCTCTTATCCAGGTACGTATTTGGAACCGATAAAAAACGTTTCGGATCTATCAATCAAATTCTGGCGGGACAGCTTCATTGATTTCTTTTCTTCTGTTTGCGCTGATAATGATGGACCAAATAATCCTGTTCGTCTCAATGTGAGTCTTAGTTCAATACTAGTTTCGGCATTTCTTCCACCAATAAATAAAGAATACTTGTATTGATTGTTGCGTCGATCTAGGAAAAGCCGTGCTGTCGGACTTAATGGCATATCAGCAGATGTCGCCATATATGTCAAGCATCATATATGCTTGACATATATCTCAACGTCAGAGTTCTGGCCGATCCTCTTCTTTTTATCTTTAATAGAATCATTGATGCTTGCATAATACCAAATGCACTAAAGAGAGCACGCGTGATATCGATATGTAAAGGCGGATATGCTTCGCAGCCAGAGAACTATCGCCCTACCTCTGTGCTTCCTTTCTTAGCGCAACTGTTGGAAAGACACGTGCTTGAAACGATTGAGGGGTTCGTTTTAAAACATACCGTCTTATCATTTTCCCAGTAGTTCTTATCATCTTCCCATGTCTGGTAGAAGCACGCATGTGCTTTTTGAAGAACTGTCGGATCTTCTATATCAAACATTTGGATTTAACCAGGTAGCCTGTGGGCTTTTCTTAGATATATCTAAGGCTTTCGATTCGGTAAGCCACAGTATTCCATGTGCTAAACTACATAATGATGGTTTTGGGGGGCTGTTCCATGCATTTATACAAAATGACCTGTTAAATCGGTCCCAGATTGTATGTATTGGCGACTAAAAGAGTTCTTTGCGGTTTCTTAACTCAGGGGTTCCACAGGGTTCCGTTTTGTCTGCGCGTCTTTTTAATTTGTACGTTTGTGACTTGGCACAGGTAATAACTTCATGTACGATTTTCCAGTATGCGGATGATACGTTGCTTGTTTCTAAACACATGCAGTATGAAGCAGCTGTCGCTTTATTTTAGAGACATAAAAATGTGATCAACTGGTTTAAAAAACGTATTAAAGTCAGTGCTCGAAAAACTGGATTATTATGCTTTAGAAATCTGTTAAAGGCTCCTCTAACAAGTCAACAAGTCTTCCTTCACGGTTCCGATGCTTAGACTGTGTTTGTGCCCCTGTACAATATGCGGATAGTGTCACGCACCTTGGCGTATACTTTGCGACTGACTTATCATGGAATATTCAAATGGCTCGAATTTGTGCGCGGTTACGTGATGTTGCATGTGTCCTTTACCGTATAAGGAGTTATGCACCTACCAAGATTAAAAAAGTGATAGCGCATGCTTTAGGCTACTCGCATATAAGGCACAACATTTGCTGTTTCTTTAATTGGAGCGGATTTTGGAAACATAATATTGACAACCTACTAAAAAGCATACTAAAAAGTGTTGCGTATAACGAAACTACAGATAACTTATTTCGAGATTTAGAAATGCCCAATTTTGTGTCTTTGTTTCGTTCAACAATTGTGATGCGTTATTTGTGGAGCAATGCTTTCCGAGAACCTGTTCATAAAAGTGTTGCTTTGCGTAGTCACCCCAGATATGTAGTTCCTCGGTCAAGAACTCGTTAGGGAAAAGGACAAAGAAGGTACTATATCCCCCACCTGTTTAATAACCTTCCCAGTGCCGTACTGGTTGAGACACATTTGTCGGCATTGAAAAAGGCCCTCAAGGCAATGATAGAATAGTTTTCACATGTATAAAGTCTCTCTTGTTGTAGTGCGATCTTTACCAAAAAGAATATAAGACTGTTTACGCTGCTTTCACGATTTTTTTTTCTTTTTTTGTTCTCGATAGGTTGTAACTTTGTTTACATAATGTGCCTTGTTAACTCCGTTTTAATGGGTGTTGTGTACTACGTGTTTTCGTTTGAACATTAAGTGTTGTTTACTGGGCATTTTTACCTGAAGAACCTGTGATACGCTTTTCTTATTATTATTTATTAGTTTGACATTTAGTTTGTCTGTAATAAGGTACACAATGCATTGCCCTGACTGCCAGGTTTCTGCCATACACGCCCACAGAAGGCTTCGGAAGACCTAGCAAAATTATATGAAAAACTAATTATTTGTAATAACAATTATTATTATAATTTTTTGGAACCCCGATTTCAAACAGGAATATATTGCTCCCCGTGCACTGCGGAAAACATTGCGTTTTATAGTACCGCACTGCAAGACATGATTTCGTAAAGCTGGTAGGTATGCTGATGTCCCAAGAATATTCCATGACCTTCCTGACCATATATTTACGGCAACTTCGCAACGAAACTTGAAAAAAAAAATGTTGAATGCACTGTAAGATATATATTGTCACGTGGTCGTGACGGCAAAGAACACAGTAGCAATACTGTGAAAGGCAAAACTAACTTTTATTGGGCGAACCTGTGCCCACAAAACAGGCTACACTTAAAGCACAACGAGAGCGGCGAACACAGTCGGCGATCGTCGAAAATCTGATGAGCGGGTGCAGCGCGTAAGCTTTTATACAGCAGTCATCGAATATTCCAGACTAATCGTTGGGAGCCGCGTGCCTTCCACAAAGTTCTACACCATTCGCGTCACGCGATGAAATCAGACAACAGAAGGTCCCGCGACAACATACAGCGGATAGAAGCATCGATAACTTTCCAGAAACTTCGGATACATGCAGGCGCGTCCCGCGCTGTGCGATAAGATTTGTTAGGTGGCGAAACGTGGTCGCCCGATAAATATAAGTACACGTGTCAATACCCCCCTCTTAAAAAGCATCGACCCGATGCTGCAAACAAACGAAAGTAATAAGGAAAAGTACTCGTAGCAAAGAAGACAACAAAATAAGGAAGTTCTTCAGCGTCCGTAAAAGGGTTTAAGGCGCACCACGTGGACCACTTCAGATCGTGCGCGGCGCCACTGTGAATGCGAAATGCCGTCTGGCACGACCTCATATTCCAGTGCGCCAATACGTCGGATAACCTTGTAGGGTCCGAAATAGCGTCGCAGTAGCTTCTCACTTAGTCCTCGTCGGCGTATCGGGGTCCATACCCAAACACGGTCGCCAGGCTGGTACTCGACGAAGCGTCGTCGCAGGTTGTACTGTCGGTACGCTGCTGGTTCTTGATCCGTAAGCGGGCGAGCTGTCGAACTTCTTCGGCGCGCTGGAGATAGGAAGCGACGTCAATATTTTCCTCGTCAGTGACGTGCGGCAGCGTAGCGTCGAGCGTCGTCGTCGGGTTCCTGCCGTAAACCAGCTTAAATGACGTGATCTGTGTTGTTTCTTGTACCGCCGTGTTATAAGCGAATGTTACGTACGGCAGGACCGCATCCCACGTCTTGTGCTCCACGTCGACGTACATTGCTAGCATGTCGGCGAGGGTCTTGTTCAGGCGCTCCGTGAGACCATTCGTCTGCGGATGGTAGGCAGTTGTCCTCCTGTGACTTGTCTGGCTGTATTGCAGAATGGCTTGCGTGAGCTCTGCTGTAAAAGCCAATCCTCTGTCGGTGATGAGGACTTCTGGAGCACCATGTCGCAGCAGAATGTTCTCGACGAAAAATTTCGCCACTTCGGCTGCGCTGCCTTTCGGTAGAGCTTTAGTTTCAGCGAAGCGGGTGAGATAGTCCGTCGCTACGACGATCCATTTATTTCCGGAAGTTGATGTCGGAAACGGTCCCAACAAGTCCATCCCGATCTGCTGAAAAGGTCGGTGAGGAGGCTTGATGGGCGGTAGTAATCCCGCTGGCCTTGTCGGTGGTGTCTTGCGTCGCTGACAGTCTCGGCATGTCTTGACATAACGGGCGACATCGGCGGTTAGGTGCGGCCAGTAATACTTTTCTTGCATCCTCGATAGCGTTCGGGAGAAACCGAGGTGCTCAGCGGTCGGATCGTCATGTAGGGCGTGCAGTACTTCTGGACGCAGCGCCGACGGAACAACAAGAAGGTAGTTGGCGCGGACTGGTGAGAAGTTCTTCTTCACGAGTAGGTTGTTTTGAAGCGTGAACGAAGGTAATCCACGCTTAAATGCCCTAGGGACAACGTCGGTGTGCCCTTCCAAATACTCGACTAGGGCTTTTAGCTCCGGGTCCCCTCGTTGTTGTTCGGCGAAATCTTCCGCGCTTATTATGCCAAGGAAGGCGCCGTCATCCTCGTCATCTTGCGGTGCGAGTCATTGGGGGCGCGTGATAGGCAATCGGCATCTGAGTGTTTTCTTCCGGACTTGTATGTTACAGTGATGTCATATTCTTGTAGTCTGAGGCTCCACCGTGCCAGCCGTCCTGAAGGGTCCTTTAAGTTAGCTAGCCAACGCAACGCTTGATGGTCGCTGACCACTTTGAATGGCCTGCCATATAGTTAAGGGCGAAATTTCGCTGTAGCCCAAACGATGGCGAGGCATTCCTTTTCGGTTGTAGAATAATTGCCTTCCGCTTTTGACAACGACCGGCTAGCGTAAGCTATCACGTGTTCATGTCCATCTTTTCTCTGGACTAGGACGGCACCGAGGCCTAGGCTACTGGCGTCAGTGTGAATTTCGGTATCGGCGTGCACGTCGAAGTGCGCAAGTACGGGCGGCGACTGCATGCGTCATTTGAGTTCTTGAAATGCGTCGGCCTGCGGCATTTGCCACTTGAACTCGACATCACATTTGGTTAGATGGGTTAGCGGCTCCGCGATGCGTGAAAAGTCCTTGACAAAGCGCCTGTAGTAGGCACACATGCCAAGGAATCTACGCACTGCCTTCTTGTCGATGGGCTGCGGGAACTTTGCGATGGCAGCTGTCTTCTGCGGGTCGGGGCGGACTCCAGATTTGCTGATGAGCTCTTGGTAAGCGAAGTGGCACTTTTCCGGCTTCAGAGTAAGTCCTGATGACATGATGGCCTCTAGTACTGTTGCAAGCCGCCTAAGGTGATTGTCAAAATTGCCGGCGAAGACAACGACGTCATCCAAGTAAACGAGACAGGTCTGCCACTTCAATCCTGCTAAAACCGTGTCCATCACCCGTTGGAACGTTGCGGGCGCCGAGCACAGTCCAAATGGCCTAACCTTGAACTCGTAGAGGCCGTCCGGGGTGATGAAGGCGGTCTTTTCGCGATCTCTTTCGTCGACTTCTATTTGCCAATAGCCAGACTTGAGGTCCATCGACGAGAAGTATTTAGCGTTGCAGAGCCGATCCAATGCGTCGTCTATCCGTGGGAGGGGGTACGTCCTTCTTCATGATCTTGTTCAGACGACGATAATCCGCGCAGAAACGTAGGGTTCCGTCCTTTTTCTTCACCAGGACAACAGGGGACGCCCACGGGCTTTTCGACGGCTGGATGATGTCGTCGCGCAGTATTTCGTCGACTTGTTCTCTTATAGCTTCACGTTCTCGCGGCGAAACTCGGTAAGGGCTCTGGCGGAGTGGTCGAGTGCACTCCTCGGTGATTATGCGATGCTTGGCGACTGGTGTTTGTTGAATCCTCGATGATGTCGAAAAGCAGGCTTTGTATCGTCGGAGCAGACTTCTGAGCTGTTGCTGCTTGCCCATGGGGAGACTTGGATTAATGTCATAGTTTGGTTCGGGAACCATGGTCGCCGGGGCAGATGCGACGGAATCCGAGAGGACAAACGCATTACTGGTTTCCAGAATTTCCTCAATGTACCCGATCGTCGTGCCCTTGTTGATGTGCTTGAACTTCTGGCTGAAGTTTGTCAGCAACGCTTCAGTTTTCCCTCCATGCAGTCGAGCGATCCCTCTTGCGACGCAAATTTCACAGTCTAGAAATAGACGTTGGTCGCCTTCGATGACGCCTTCTACGTCAGCGGGTGTTTCTGTGCCGACCGAAATAACAATGCTGGAGCGAGGCGGGATACTCACTTGATCTTCGAGCACACTTAAGGCATGGTGACTACGAGAGCTCTCCGGCGGCATTGCTCGATCTTCCGACAGCGTTATGGACTTCGACTTCAGGTCGATGATTGCGCCGTGTTGGTTCAGGAAGTCCATACCGAGAATGACGTCTCGTGAACACTGTTGGAGGATAACGAAGGTGGCAGGGTAAGTCCGGTTATGAATGGTTATTCTTGCCGTGCATATTCCAGTCGGCGTGATGAGGTGTCCTCCAGCGGTCCGAATTTGAGGGCCTTCCCATGTGGTCTTAATCTTCTTCAACTCTTCTTCAAGTAATCGGCCCCTATGTCCACTATGGCGGTAACTGCGTGGCCGTCGAGAAGCACGTCGAGGTCGGTGGTTCTTTGTCTGGCGTTGCAGTTAGGTCTTGGCGTCGGATCACGGCTGCGTCGCGTTAAACTGAAGCTGGAACGTCGCGTCGTCACGTAGTCTTTTGTCGGTGTAGTCTTGGATTTCTGACTTCGTCGGGACGGCGGCGTGTCATTATTATGTCGTGGAGATGGTCTCTTCGGCGTCTCCGTCGGCGTCGGAGGATCTTCGTCAGTTCGACGAACAGCAACCGCACCTCCATCGGTTGCTGCTTTTAGTTTTCCGGATATGGGCTCGCAAACCGGCCCCGGGCTGGGCCAGTGTATGATCGGCGTTGCGGCGACAGGTAACGGCCTGGTGACGGTGAACGGGACGGTCGTCGAGGGCTCCACTGAGTGGCGGCGAGGTAGTCGGCGATATCGCGAGGTCGTTCGCCAATCTGTGGTCGCGGCGCGTTCACGCGAACCCTCGGAGTCCCATCTCCCGGTATGGGCATCGGCGGTAGATGTGCCCGGCTTCTTCGCAGTGATAGCAAAGCGGGCGATGGTCAGGGGCGCGCCAAACGTCAGTCTTCCTTGGAATGCCGCGTGGGGTGACGGGTTGGCGTGTTGGCGGCGGGGTTCGTGGTGGACGACGGAACTGTGTCGTCACTGGGCCGTGCCGTGGGCGCGGAGGGGGAACGTGACGGCGGGCTACAGCGGCGTATGTCATCGCTTGTGGCTGAGGCTGCAGCGATTCAGGGGCTACTCCGAGTTGTTGTTGGAGCTCCTCACGTACGGCGTCGGCAATCGAAGCCACTTGAGGCTACGGTGACGGGAACAGCTTTTGTAATTCCTCCCGCACTACCGCTCGGATAGTCTCGCGCAGGTCGTCGGTGGCCAGTGACTGAATTTCTGTGTAGTTGGTATAGTTCGTGCGGCGGTTGAATTGCCGGTTCCGCGTTTCGAGTGTCTTCTCGATGCTGGTGGCCTCGTGAAGAAACTCTTCTACAGTCTTCGGTGGACTTCGTATCATTGCGCCGAAAAGTTCTTCCTTCACGCCACGCATGAGAAGGCGGACTTTCTTCTCTTCGGGCATATTCGGGTCGGCGTGGCGGAACAGGCGGTTCATTTCTTCCGTGAATATGGCGACGTTCTCGTTAGGTAGCTGCACTCAGGCGTCCAGCATAGCCTCGGCCCTTTCCTTGCGCACGACGCTTGTAAAGGTGCGAGGAAGCCGGTACGGAACAGGTCCCATGTTGTCAATGTCGACTCCCTGTTCTCGAACCAAGTTCTCGCGGCGTCTTCTAGGGCGAAGTATACATGCCGCCACTTGTCGTCGGAGTCCCAGTCGTTGAAAGTCGCGATTCGCTCGTGCGTCTCCAGCCAGGATTCCGGGTCTTCAGTTGCTGCTCCATGGAAGGTCTGTGGGTCCCGAGGTTGTTGCAGGACAACGGGGGTCGCTGGGGCAGCCATTGGGGTTGTCTTCGCCACGATCTTCTTGGTCTTGTCAGGTAGAAGTCCGTGTTCCGGGGGCAGCTGTTGTAGACGACGGCTTACTCGATGGTCCGTGACTACGTTCGTGCTCTCTTTACGGTCTGGGCTTGGATCACGGCTTGTCGGGGGCGTCCGGTACATGGACCAAAAGCACCTCCACCAGATGTCACGTGGTCGTGACGGCAAAGAACACAGTAGCAATACTGTGAAAGGCAAAACTAGCTTTTATTGGGCGAACCTGTGCCCACAAAACAGGCTACACTTAAAGCACAACGAGAGCGGCGAACACAGTCGGCGATCGTCGAAAATCTGATCAGCGAGTCCAGCGCGTCAGCTTTTATACAGCAGTCATTGGATATTCCAGACTAATCGTTGGGACCCGCGTGCCTTCCACAAAGTTCTACACCATTCGCGTCACGCGATGAAATCAGATAACACAAGGTCCGGCGACAACATACAGCGGATAGAAGCATCGATAACTTTCCAGAAACTTCGGATACATGCAGGCGCGTTCCGCGCTGTGCGATAAGATTTGTTAGGTGGCGAAACGTGGTCGCCCGATAAATATAAGTACACGTGTCAATATAATACTACACTTCTCTTTTCTTGTTTCTTGTATTTCTTTTGTCACTGATTTCAGCTGAGTTTCTGTTTCATTTTTGTGTGATAAACTTCACGAGCTTTTCATTTCTGTAGATGTTGCCATTCTGACTTTGTTTGCCGACATGCCGGGCCAAGTCACGCAAGCCACTTCCTTTGCTTTGACGGGCCTGCCTTCTGATGTACGATTATTGTAAGATGGCAAGAATAATAATTATTATATTATATTAATATTATTATAATATGCATGGTCCCGTCGCCGGCGACACGTCCTACTGTGACCGAATATCAGCGTGAGACTTATGCCGACGCGTTCGGGCACCCTATCCCTGCGGCAGCGCCGCTACACACCATAACCCCGTGCGTCGTTCTTTACTCAGCGCAGGTGGTTCCTTATTTTTGAGAGGCTCGATCAGCCGTGCGTAAATCGGCCGTTTGGCGCATGCCCTACCGACGATCGCTCTGTTACCACTGTGGTGAGGCGGGTCATGTCTACCGAGAGGGCTAGTACCATCGCCTTGGACTCCAGAGGTTTCCTATTTATTCCGCTCGACCCCGTTTCGGGCAACGGCCACGTGAGATTAAAGATTTTATCGCCCTACAGTGCGTGCCACCGTCATCAAGGCGGCAGTGGCGATCGCCGTGTCACCATGACCATTCTATCTGAGATGTCGAAGTCGGATGTCAGAAGGACAATCTCCGAGCCCTCACCAGGAAATATGACGTCATCGACCTTTCGAGGTGACGGCGCTGTTACTCGACGTGCGGAAGGCCTCCAATCGACGCGACGTTAGACCGAGGGAGACTTGACGACGCCGGTGTCTAAGGCTGGAGACAACCTTTCAATGAAAGCACCGGAGCTCATCGACGATTGAAATGTTACTGCTTTAGTAGACACTGTCGCTGACTACTCGACTATCAGCTGAAAGCTGGCTAACATTTTAAAGAATGTTATTACGCTTTGTACAGAGGCGCACGCACGGACAGCAGGCGGACATGGCGTCAAACCACTTGGTGTGCGCACTTCAAGTTTGCAAATTCAAAATTCTACGTTTACTATAGGTCCCGTTGTTCTCCCAGAATCCTCCCATGAATTCATACTTGGAATGGATTTTCTTCAAGAGTATGGCGCAATTGTCGACTTCCGCCGACGCTGTGTTTATTTTTCTGCAAAGAAAGCGACGACGCAAGACGCCTGCCGCCACGGAGCCGCTCTTCGAATTTGCGACGATAGGGACACGGTACTACCGCATGCTAGTATAATGATTACGGTAACGTATTAGGGCACATGTGACGACGATGTACTCGCAGAGTGCAACGTCTCCCTTCTACTTACCCTCGGAATCAGCGTGGCTGGATGAATGATTGACGTTGTGGATGGTCAAGCTGAGGTCTTGATCACTAATTTCACAGATGAGCACCGATGCCTCTTACGTGCCACTTCCATCGCTTACGTTGAAGCCTTGCAGTACGTCATTGAGTGTTTCGCTCGTGGAGAAAGCGGCAGCGGTGAAAAAATGGGTTACCAATATGGACATCAACAACGAGCTGTCGCAGGACAATATGGAGGAACTGCGAGGACTCTTGTGTGAATTCAAGGACGGCTTCGCTCGGTCGCCTAGAATAAGCCAGACGCCGATCACGCAGAACAGGATAACTACTTACGACGATGCGCGTCGCACTCACCAGTAACCGTATTGTGAAGAAAGAACGTGAAGCAATTCAACAAGTGAAGGGGATGACTGCTGATGGCGTCATCCAACCTTCAAGCAGTCTGTGGTCGTCCCCGGTTGTCCCGTTAAAGAAGGACGGAACTCTCCGCTCCTGTGTTTAATACAGAAAACACAACAACGTCACAAGGAAAAGGACCGTTGCCGCGCATAGATGACTCTCTCGACCAGCTACGGCGAGCCAAGTATTTTTGCTCCCTCGCCTTTAAAAGTGTGTACTGGAAGATTGAGGTAGACGAGTGCGATTCGGAAAAAAGAGCTTTTGTCATTCCGGATGGAGTTTAAGAGCTCCGAGTTCTTCCGTTCGGGCTGTGCTCTGCTCCGGCGACTTTCCGACATATGATGGATACTGTGCTAGCCCACCTAAACTGGCAAACCTGTCTCGTGTACCTGGATGAAATAGTAGTATTTTCAGACAGCTTCACCGGACATGTTAAGCGAGTGCGGCAAGTACTCGAGGTAATGCGATCGGCCAACCTACCGTTAAAGGCTCAGCAGTGTCCTTCGGTTGTGAAGAACTGAGGTTCCTAGGACATGTCGTGAATGCGGTAGGGGTCCGTCAAGATCCCAATAAATATGCCGCTGTGGCTGCTGTCCAAGCTCCTACCACCAAGAAAAACGTTCGACGCTTCCTGGTACTGTGCTCATACTATCGGGGCTTTACACAAAATTTTCGTAAAAGTGTTGAGCCACTTACTCGTCACACTTGTGGCCAGTAAGGGGGTCGGCAATTTTCGAAAAAAATCACGTAAAGCGCCAACAATATGCGCAGAATCCCACTATCCATCGAACCATTTACTCGTATCACTAGAGACGATACGCCGTTCATCTATCTGGAGCTCTGAACAAGAAGCGGCGTTCATTGAGCATTGGCACCGCCTGGCATCGTCCTCTGTTCTTGTTAATTTCGACGAGACAGCCGAAACTGAAATTCCTACCTAGGCCAGTAATGTTGGTCAGGATGCCGTTCTCGTACAGCGGCAGGAGAGCGGCAAAATGGACACAGCCTACTCCAGTCACACCCTATCACGACCCGAGTGCAATTATGCTACAACCGAGAAAGAGTGTGGTTTTGTCGTATGAACGCTTGCCAAGTTCTTACCTGATCTCTATGGCCGCCGATTCCGGGTCGTGATGGATCATCACTCCTTACACGGCTGGACTACTGGCACGGTGGAGCCTGCGCCTGCAGGAATGCGACAGGACCATCGTGTACAAGTCAGGCCGCACGCACGACGATGTCGACATATCGTCACGTGTGCCTGTTCAACCTTCCGATCATCACACTGAGGATGACAGCGCTTTTCTCGGTGCCATAAATGAGGCAGATGTATCCGCAAAGCAACGAGAAGTTTGTGAGTTGCGACCTATTATTGAACAACGTATCTCTGACCCCGAAAAGTGCTCGCGGATTGTCGTCGGTTTGTTTATGACGGGGCATTTTATACACGACGAATTCTGAACCAGCAAGAAAACCTATCTTTTGTTCGTACCAGCAGAGCTTCGGGACGAAACCATGTTGGCATGTCACGACGAGCGTGCGTCTGGCCACTTAGGTTTCACTCGAACTCTTGCTGGGGTACGGAAATTGTGCTACCGGCCCAAACTTGCCACTTGTGTTAAATACACGTCCAAACCTGGCGCGAACGCTAGCGCCGAAAGTCGCCCAATGTGAAACCTGCGGGTTTGCTGAATCCTATCGAGTCGCTTCGAGGGCACTTCGATGAAGTCGGCATGAACTTCCTGGGCGCGTTTCCGTTGTCTACTTGTGGAAACAAGGTAATTATCATCGCCACAAAGTATTTAGCCCGCTATACTGTAACGAAGGTTCTTCCTAAAGGCACAGATTTTCAGATTGCACAATTTTCATACAGAACATCGTACTCCATCATGGCGCCCCAACCTGTGTCGCCATGTATCGGGGGCGGCGTTTACGGCAAGGATGCTTGAAGAAGTTTTTCAACTGGATGACACCACGCACCTAAAGATTATAACCTATCATCCTCAAGCAAATGGGTTGAACAAAAGTGTTTTCGTTAAGACTTTTGGTCAAGTCATGCTCTCGATGTACATAGACCTGCAGCATAGGACGCGGAACGAGGTACTACTACACATCACCTTGCCATTAAATACCACTACGCAAGGTACCACACGCTTCAAGACGTTTTCTCTTGTTTACGGTCGTGAAATTCAGACGATATTACAAGCCGTGTTGCCCTGTGACAATTCTGAGTCTTGATGAAGACGACAAGCGTTTCGTGCAGTGTGCCGAGGAGTCACACCGACTGGCTCGCGTCAATAACAGGAAGCAACAGTGCGTTGACGCGCGACATTACAGCCTGCATCACCGACAAGTTGACTACCAACCGTTTGACCAAGTGTTATTTTGGACCCCCGCCCGCCATGCAGGCGTTTCGAAAAAACTTCTTAGCTGGTACATCGGCCCTTACAAAGCGTTTCCTGGAGTGAGTGACCTCGATTACGTTCTTCGGGAAGGCACCCTGCCAACAAGACGCCAACAACCGCGGACCGAGACTCTGCTCGTCGTGCGGTTTAAATCATATTGCATATCATAGTCATGGTTTACGGACTATTGTGCTCGTCCTGGGCCAAGTCTTTCTCCCCGTCAACGTTTTAAACCGAAGCTTTCTTTGCCTCTTCCTTCGACTTTCTGCTTGCTTACTTGCTTGCTGCCGCCGCGCACACCACCTCGGGGGTGGTTGAGAGCGTGTGTACAGATGACAGGCGTCAGTCAGAGAGGAAAGGCGACAGGAGAAACTCGTTTTCACCCACCGCGTCGAATGTGCAGAATACCCTCTGGAGCTCCCTGGCCGTCGCGAGTTAGCGTCGTGATACTTGTATTTATCCGTGACTCCCCTCAGAAGCATCGCCGAAACTGCAGCGCTTCTCTTTCCACTAACGTTCGAGGCCAGAGCGGATGCAGATAGAACTGTACAGACGAGAAGGAGAGATGGAGAAGAAGGAGTTGCCATACAAGAGAGGAGGGGTGGTGACGTGAGAAGTCAACAAAATTCCACTACTATACGACAGTGGTTGCAGGGAAAGAAGATAAACTAAATTTTAAGGTACGATACAGTAGGTTGCTGCTATTTCTGAAAAATAAACGCCATGTAAATATTTCAGGCCGGCGACACACTCAGAGCGTGCAGAAGCAGAGGGCGTTAACTAAAGCTCACCACAGGGTCCAGGAGACTGCTGAAGCGGTCGACCGTCAAATAAACACTTCTGTGTCCACCGCGTTAGCTTCACGGCTATGGCATTGCTAGAGGTCGTGGATTTGATCCAAATCGCGACAGCTGCATTTAGACGGAGGTGAAATAGAAAGCGCGCACGCACTTAGATTCGGGGAGCAGTAATGAACATCATGGTATGGAAATTTATCTGGTGTCCGATATATATATATATATACATATATATATATATATATATTTATATATTGACACGTGTACTTGTTTGTCTTTATCGGGCGACACGTTTCACCGCCTAACAAATGTTATCGTGCCGCGCAGGACGCACCAGCATATATCGGAAGTTTCTGGAATCTTATCGATGCTTCTATCCGCTGTCCGTTGTTACCAAATGTTGTGTAATCTGATCGCATGTGTGCGCGACGCGAATGATGTAGAACTTTGTAGAAGGTACGCGGGTCCGAGTGATTACTCTGGAAAATTCGACGACTGGCGTATACAAGCGGACGCGTTTGACCCGCTGACCAGATTTTCGACGATCGCTGACCGTGTTCGCCGCTATCTTTGTGCTATAAGTGTAGCCTGCTTTTGTGGGCACAGGTTCGCCCAATAAAAGTTAGTTTTGTCGTTCACAGTATTGCTACTGTGTTCTGCAACGTCACCACCACGTGAAATGCGGTGGAGGTGCTTGTGCGTTCATCTACCGAACGCCCCCGCAAAGCCGCGATCCAAGCCCGAAGCCCGAGGACAAAACCAACATCGCCCAAGACCAGCGTGCTAGCCGCCGACTGCAAGGACTGCCCCCAAAGCAGGGACTTCTACCTGAGACGAGCAGGAAATTTGCCACCAAGTCCACCCCAATGGCAGCCCCAGCGTCCCCCGTGGTGCTGCAGCAGCCCAGGGAGCCCCCGACGTTCCGTGGTTCAACATTCGAGGACCCTAAAACCTGGCTCAAGACGTACGAGGGGGTCGCTGCATTTAACAGCTGGAACAGTGACGACAAACTGCGACATGTCTTCTTCGCATTCGAAGACTCTACCAGGACGTCGTTCGAGAACAGAGAAGCCATCCTAACGAACTGGGATCATTTCCGAAGCGGCTTCCTGCAGACATTCACATGCGTCGTACGCCGAGAGCGAGCCCAAGCACTACTAGAAACCCGAGTGCAGCTGCCTAATGAGACCACCGCGATTTTCACAGAAGAAATGAGCCTCCTATTCCGCCATGCCGACCCGGAAATGTCCGAGGAAAAGAAAGTCCGGCTACTGATGCGTGGTTTAAAGGAGGAACTTTTCGCCGGTATGGTACGAAGCCCACCGAAGACTGTCGACGAGTTTCTTCGCGAGGCCACTAGCATCGAGAAGACACTCGAGATGCGAAACCAGCATTTCGACCGCCGCACCAACTCTACAAACTATGCCGGAGTTCAATCAATGGCCTCCGACGACCTGCGCGAGGCTATCAGGGCAGTCGTACGAGAGGAGCTTCAGAAGATCTTCCCGTCGTCGCAGCCTCAAGTGGCCTCCATCGCTGACATCGTCAAAGATGAGGTTCAGCGGTCGCTTGGAGTTCCGGAGGTGCAACCTCAATTACCGCAACGCCTGCCAAAAGCGATGACCTACGCCGCCGTCGCACGCCGTCAAGGTCCTCATCGGCGACCGCGCCAGGGCCCTGTAACGCTGCAAGGAAGACAGACGTTTGGCGTGCTCGTGACCACCGCCCTCTCTGCTACCACTGCGGAGAAGCGGGTCACGTCTACCGACGATGTCTATACCAGGAGATGGGACTGCGAGGTTTCGCAGTCAACGCTCCGCGCCCGCAGCAAGGTGAACACCCACGTGACATCGCTGACAACCTCGCGGCTACTCAGTGGAGCTCTCGACGACCGTCGCGTTCGCCATCACCAGGCCACTACATGTCGCCGCAGTGCCGACCATACACTGGCCCAGCCCGGGGCCGGTCAGCGAGCCCATATCAGGAAAACTAAAAGCAGCAACCGATGGAGGTGCGGTTGCTGTCCGTCGAACCGATGAAGATCCTCCGCCGCCGACGAAGACGCCGAAGAAACTACCTCGACGACATAACGACACGCCGCCGTCGTGACGAAGTCTGGAAGGAAAGATTGCGACGACTAAAGACGACCTGACGACGTCACATACCAGCCACAGGTCAACGCGACGCAGTCATGATGCGACGCCAAGACCGAACTGTCATGCAAGACAAAGAACCACCGACCTCGACGTGCTTCTCGACGGCCACGCAGTCACCGCCTTAGTCGACACAGGGACTGATTACTCCGTCATGAGTGGACACAGCAACACCGCCGTAGCTATGTCGCCTGACACTCGGGTTTTTATACAGGTGCTTTTTGGGATCCTTTCTTTTGCTGCGACCTGTGGGAGCAACGCTTATCATCGTCGCGGGCCTGCGTACAACGTGCCTACGGTGGTAGTTTCTGCAGACGTTTGCGATCATACAACATGGATCAAGACTGCGTATCCACAGCACGTGGAAACATCGTACGGCGCAGCTAGTTCGAGCTCATTGGCGTCAACTGGAGATCACGTGACAGTCTGGCTGGCAGCTATAAAGGACGGTTCTGCCTCGTCGCTCTTCAGTGGATACGGCAACACCGCCGTGGCTATGTCGCCTGACACTCCACTGTTTGTGCAGGTTGGTGACCGAAAATACGGCTTTCATAGTAATTATCCTTGCATATCCGCACACGCTTGTAAATTGGGCGAGTGAATGTTTCTCAGTAGCATGCCTACTTCTAAACTATCAGGAGATGTTGAAGGGAATCCTGGGCCACTTGAGGATATGGCGAAAGAAATGCTAAGCACGCAGAAAGAAATCCTTGCTAAAATTTCTGAAATTCAGGTGAAGCAGTTAACACCAGAGACAGCCATTTCGGTTGTCCAGAAACGACTGGAAACAATCTAGTCTAGACTACAGTGCCTTGAAGACACCAACACCCGGCTTGTCACTGTTGAAGGTTGTGTGAGAAATGTTGATGATCAATTCCTTCAAATGTCAGAATGAATCGACGATCTCGAAAATCGTTCAAAGCACAATAACATTATTGTTAGAGGAATAGAAGATGCCAGACTTGAAACTGAGGAAATACTGCTGCGAAAGGTTAATGACGATGTGTTTGAAAACATTTTAAAACAAAAACCTAACTCTATCGAAAGAATTCATCGGATGGGCAAGAAGGTCCCAGGAACATGTCGACCAGTTATACTCCTAGTAGGGTACTTCAGGGAAAAATCTAAAATATTTAAAAACTGCTCAAAATTAAAGGGAACCCCGTTCAGCGCACAAAAAGATTTTTCTAAAGGAGTTGCTACTGCTCGGAAGAACTTGTGGAAGTCGAAAACTGAGGAGAGGAAAACCGGAGCCAAGGTAACATGGGCTTTTGACAAGATAAAGGTTAACAATGTGCTCTAAGCCTGGGAGTTAACAGCCGCCGATACGCGCACCAGGCTCTGCGGCCGCGCTTCGTTCGGCTTCGGGTGCCGACTGACTCGACCAAAATCAATCTGCATGCTTTAAGATCATTACCCTGAACGCAAGGAGCGTACTTAACAAGATAGCCTAGAAAGCATTGTAATAGAGCACGATCCAGGTGCAATGGTAATAAGAGAAACATGGCTGAACCCGGATGTGACTGATGTTGAGGTAACGCCCCTTGGATGTTCTATAATAAGAAAGGATCGGCGCACTAGAGGGGGTGGGGTAGCTATACTTCTGAAAAGCAACATTCCTTTTACGGTACCTAATGATCCAAGCAATCTCCAAACAGTCTGGATTAAGACTACCTTGAATGACCGTAATTTGCTAATCGGTGGTATGTACCGGCCTCCCAACTCCCCTGTAGAAGTAGTAGAAAACTTGGAAGCCTTTATGAATTTGAACATGTATCCAGATGACAACATATGCCATGCGGGCGATTTTAATTTGGCTGGAATTGATTGGGCGGCGAATTATTCAGGAGGAACTGAAGTACGGAGTTCTGATCAGTTATTAAATATTGCATTTAATTATACCCTGACTCAAATTGTGTCTAGCTTTACAAGAGTGGGCGCGGAAACTTCAACAATTTTAGATCTTGTTTTCGTTTCAAATCGCGTATGTTCTTTTATTATGAGCTGTGACATCGAGGACGGTATTTCAGACCATAAAATGGCAGTGACGTCTTTAAATTTGTCTGTGCGCACACTCTTCCGTGCATCAAAAATACCGTTCTTGAATTTTACATTAGCCGATGATGTATCTATTTTAGATTAGCTCGAAGTCTCCTTAGATAAGTTCCTAGGTCTTGTCCACTCTAGGGCAAGCGTGGACGAGCTATGGAATTTCTTTTCAAACATGGTCGCGCACTGTGTGGAAAGCTTTGTCCCGAAACGTTTAAAAACAACTAAACGAAAAAAATCCCCGGATAACCAGAGAGATAATTAATGCAAAAAGAAAGCTAACACGGAAGCGAAAGTCGTCTTCAAAGAATTGCCAGCCAGTTGACAAAAGCTGCATTTCTAGTATGAGTCGCGAATTAAAAGGGCTAATCAAAGAATCTAAAAATAGATTCTATAATGTCACATTACAATCTTTTCTGAAAAACGCCCCCGAAAGGTTTGGCGACATATCAACCCCCCAGCTGCTTCTCGTTCGCATGAAACTGGAGATAGCGCTCTAAAGAAGGCACCGGATTTCAACTCTTTCTTCTCGTCAGTTTTCACACGCGATAACGGCTTCCTGCCTGGTTTTACAGATGAATCTGAAAGGCCGCCTTTTCAAGATGTAAAAATTGACAAACAGGGTGTATTTAACCTCTTACCCCACATGAACACCAAAAAAAGTACGGGGCCTGACGGAATTCCTAATGAACTTTTACAAAGGTATGCAGACTGGATTTCTAAATTTCTAACTGTAATTTTTCAGGCATCTATTAACCAGTGTTCCTTTCCCAGGGCATGGAAGCGTGCTAAAGTTATCCCAATTCATAAAAGGGGCAGCAAATCAGACGTTAAAAATTATAGGCCAATCTCCCTTACTAGCACTTGTTCAAAACTGCTTGGACCTACCGTATCTAAGCAATTATTGGTCTACCTTGACAACTACCATATTCTAAACAAATACCAACAGGGGTTCCGTCAGGGACTCTCTACAGTGACTCAACTAATAGAGACTGTTCACGATCTCGCGTATACAATAAATAACCGAGGCCAAACAGACATAATATTCTTAGATCTGGCCAAGGCTTTTGATAATGTGTTGCACCCAAAGTTGCTATTAAAAATTAAAACTATATTCAAAAACCCTCGCTTATCTGAATGGTTTTCGTCCTACCTAAGCCATAGAGACCAATTTGTCGCATGTGAGGAATACCGGTCTTCCTTTTCGCCTGTGGAGTCTGGAGTACCCCAAGGAAGTGTATTAGGCCCCCTGGTATTTTTAATATTTATCAATGACATGACGCATGACATTACAGTTCCCATCAGACTCTTCGCAGATGATTTTTTATTATATAACCGTATCGAATCCCCTGCCGATCAGACGGATTTAAATTCAAATTTGCAAAAGGTAAAAAAAAACTGGTGTGACAGCTGGCAAATGGTTCTGAACTGTGACAAAAGGGTTTACACGTCTATTACTACCAAACGATGTATTACTGATTACAATTATTCCATTGAAGGTGTCGCGTTAAAAAGAGTGTGAACATTTATATACTTGGGTTTAAAGCTTACCTCGGATTTGCGTTGGATTGAACACGTTGATTATATATTTACCAAGGCCCAGAAAGCCTTGTGGTCGCTTAGAAGAAATCTGTGTAATGCTACCCCTGAAGTAAAATGCCTGGCATATAAAACTTTGATTCGACCGGTTATAGAGTATGCAAAAATTGTATGCGACCCATACACTTCATCTAATCAGTCTAAGCTGGATAAAATTCAGCGGCTTGCTGCACGGCTTATTTTTAACAAATATCGTCGTTCCCACTCTCCTACCCAGTTATGTGAACTTGCTGAACTTCCTTCTCTATCGTCTAAAACTGAGTATGACCGTTTGAAGTTTATTTTTCTTGTTATTCATGGCCATGTTAAAATTGATAAAGATGACTATTTTCACTCCTCTCCTAGTAAATATTTTCGGCATCACCACAGTATGTATATCCCTCCTCCAATTACTTGCAATGATTGTTTTAAATACAGCTTCCTTCCGAGAGCAATAAAACAATGGAATCTATTATCAGACTCAATAGTAAGGACGCCGTCTTTATGCGATTCTCTTGAAAATGTCAAAAGCACATGTGTACGCATATCATAACTTGGCCTAATGGTTATTCTGTACACCTTGGTATTGTATTACATGCTGCATTTGCCATGGTGCTACTATCAGTGCATTCCCCAAAATGTACTTTTCTTTGTATTTTTCTTTATGGTGTAAATATATTTTTGCTTGTATTGTGACCTACCACTCCTGTAATAGCCCAAAGTTGGGCTGACAGTATCAATAAATGAAAAAAAAAATTAAATGAAAACATCGCCGCCCAATTGAAGAAAGTTAAGACTACGTGGGAAGGCCCTAAAATTCGGCGCCGCTGGAGGACACCTCATAACGCCGACAGGAACGTGCACGGCAAGAATTACCATTCACGACCCGAATTACCCCGTCACCATCGTTATCCTCCAACAGTGTTCACGAGACGTCATTCTCGGCATGGACTTCCTCGACCAACACGGCGCAGTCATCGAGCTGAAGTCGAAGTCAATAACGCTGTCGGAAGATCATGCGATACCACCGGACAGCCATCGTGGTCACCACGCCTTGAGTGTGCTGGAAGATCGAGTGAGCATCCCGCATCGCTCCAGCATTGTTATTTCGGTCGGCACCGAAACACCCGCTGACGTAGAAGGCGTCATCGAAGGCGACCAACGTCTACTGCTAGACCGTGAAATTAGCGTCGCAAGAGAGATCGCTCGTCGCTCGTAGCAAGAGGAAACACGAAAGTGTTGCTGACAAATTTCAGCCAGGATTTCAAGCACATCAACAAGGGCACGACGATCGCATACATCGAGGAAATTCTGGAAAACAGCAATGCGTTTGCCCTCTCGGATTCAGCCTCACCTTCCCTGACGAGCGTAGCTCCAGAGCCAGACTTCTACATAAATGCAAGTCTCCCCACGATTAAGCAACAACAGCTCAGAAGTCTACTTCGACGACACAAAGAGTGCTTTTCGACGTCATCAAGGATTCAACGAACCCCAGTGGCAAGGCATCGCATAATAATCGAAGAGTGCACTCGACCTCTCCACCAGAGCCAATACCGAGTTTCGTCGCGAGAACGTGAAGCTATAAGGCACCAAGTCGACGAAATGCTGCGCGACGACATCATCCAGCCGTCGAAAAGCCCGTGGACATCTCCTGTAGTCTTGGTGAAAAAAAAAGAACGGAACCCTACGTTTCTGCGTCGATTATCGTCGTCTGAACAAGATCACGAAGAAGGACGTATACCCCCTCTCACGGATAGACGACGCATTGGATCGGCTCTGCAACGCTAAATACTGCTCGTCAATGGACCTCAAGTCTGGCTATTGGCAAATAGAAGTCTACGAAAGAGATCGCGAAAAGACAGGCTTCATCACCCCAGACGGCCTCTACGAGTTCAAGGTTATGCCATTCGGACTATGCTCGGCGCCTGCAACGTTCCAGCACGTGATGGACGCGGTTTTAGCAGAATTCAAGTGGCAAACCAGTCTCGTTTACTTGGATGACGTCGTCGTCTACACCGGAAATTTCGACGATCACCTGAGGCGGCTTGCGACAGTACTAGAGGCCATCAAGTCATCAGGGCTCACTCTAAAGTCGGAAAAGTGCCGCTTCGCTTACGATGACCTTCTGTTACTAGGCCACTTAATCAGCAAATCTCGTGTCCGCCCAGACCTGCAAAAGAAAGCTGCCATCGCACAGTTCCAGCAATCCATCGACAAGAAGGCAGTGCATAGATTCCTTGGCATGTGTGCCTACTACAAGCGCTTTGTCAAGATCTTTTCACACATCGCTGAGCCGTTGACACGTCTAACTAAATGTGATGTTGAGTTGAAGTGGGAAACGCCGCAGTCCGACGCATTTGAAGAACTCAAACGACGCATGCAGTCGCCGCCGGTACTTGCGCAATTCGACGAGTACGCCGATACAGAAATCCATAATGACGCCAGTAGCCTAGGCCTCGGTGCCGTTCTAGTCCAGAGGAGAAAGGGAGTCGAACAGGTGATGGCTTACGCTACCGGTCGCAGGCAAAAGCGGAAGGCAACTATTCTACGACCGAAAAGGAATGCCTCGCCATCGTTTGGGCTACAGCTAAATTTCGCCCTTATCTTTACGGCAGCCCATACAAAGTCGTCAGCGACCATCGCGCGTTATGTTGGCTAGCGAATATAAAGGATCCCTCAGGACAGCTGGCGCGGTAGAGCCTCAGGCTACAAGAATACGACATCACTGTAACCTACAAGTCCGGACGAAAACACTCCAATGCCGATTGCCTATCCCGTGGCTCCACTGACCCGCCGCCTCAACATGACGAGAATGACGACGCATTCCTTGGAATGATAAGCGCGGTAGACTTCGCTGAACAGCAACGGGCAGACCCGGAGCTAAAAGGACTCGTCGAACATTTGGAAGGGCACACCGACGTTGTCCCCAGGGCATTTAAGCGCTTATTATCTTCCTTCACGCTTGAAAACAACCTACTCTTGAAGAAGAACTTCTCACCAGTCCACACCATCTACCTTCTTGTTTTTCCCTCGGCGCGGCGGCCAGAAGTACTGCGCGCCCTACATGACGATCCGACCACCGGGCACCTCGGCTTCTCCCGGACGCTATCGAGGATACAAGAAAGGTATTACTGGCCGCGCCTAACAGCCGACGTCGCTCGTTATGTTAAGAGATGCCGAGACGGTCAGTGACGCAATACACAACCGACAAGGCCAGCGGGACTACTACAGTCGCTCAAGCCTGCTTAGCGACCTTTTCAGCAGATCGGGATGGACTTGTTGGGACCGTTTCCGACATCAACTTCCGGAAATAAGTGGATCGTCGTGGCGACGGTCTATCTCACCCGTTTCGCTGAAGCTAAAGCTCTACCGAAAGGCAACGCAGCCGAAGTGGTGAAATTTTTCATCGAGAACATCCTGCTGTGACATGGTGCTCCAGAACTCCTCGTCACCGACAGAGGAACGGCTTTTACAGCAGAGCTCATTCAAGCCATTCTGCAATACAGCCATACAAGCCACAGGAGGGACAACTGCTTACCATCCGCAGACGAATGGTCTCACGGAGCGCCTGAACAAGACCCTCGCCGACATGCTTGCAATGTACGTCAACGTCGAGCACAATACGTGGGATGCGGTCCTGCCGTACGTAACATTCGCTTACAACAAGGCGGTGCAAGAAACAACACAGATCACGCCATTCAAGCTGGTTTACGGCAGGAACCCGATGACGACGCTCGACTCTATGCTGCCGCACGTCACTGACGAAGAGAATCTTGACGTCACTACCTATCTCCAGCGCGCCGAAGAAGCCCGACAGCTCGCCCGCGTACGGATCAAGAACCAACAGCATACTGACAGCTGACACTACAACCTCCGACGACGCTTTGTCGAATACCAGCCCGGCGACCGTGTTTGGGTATGGACCCCGACACGCCGACGAGGACTGAGTGAGAAACTATTGCGATGCTATTTCGGACCCTACAAAGTCATCCGACGTATTGGCGCACTGGACTATGAGGTGGTGCTAGACGGCACTTCGCATTCACAGCGGCGCCGCGCACGATCTAAAGTGGTCCACGTGGTGCATCTTAAATCCTTTTACGGACGCTGACGAACTTTCCTTATTTTATTGTTTGCTTTGCTACGAGTGCTTTTCTTTATTACTTTCGTTTGTTTGCAGCATCGGGTCGATGCTATTTAACAGGGGGGTATTGACACGTGTACTTGTTTGTCTTTATCGGGCGACACGTTTCAGCGCCTAACAAATGTTATCGTGCAGCGCAGGACGCGCCTGCATGTTTCGGAAGTTTCTGGAATGTTATCGATGCTTCTATCCGCTGTCTGTTGTCGCCGAACGTTGTGTAATCTGATCGCATGTGTGCGCCACGCGAATAATGTAGAACTTTGTAGAATGCACGCGGGTCGGAGCGATTAGTCTGGAAATTTCGACGACTGATGTAAAAAAGCGGACGCGCTTGACCCGCTCACCAGATTTTCGACCATCGCCGACGGTGTTCGCCGCTATCCTTGTGCTATGAGTGTAGCCTGTTTTGTGGGCACAGGTTCGCCCAATAAAAGTTAGTGTTGTCTTTCACAGTATTGATACTGTGTTCTTTAACGTCACCACCACGTGACAATATATATATATATATATATATATATATATATATATATATATATATATATACACATATATTGTCACGTGGTGGCGATACGTGGTGGTGGCATGTGTATATATATATATATATATAATATATATATACACATACATACACATATATATATATATATATATATATATATATATATATATATATATATATATATATATACAATCAGCCTGGTTAGGCCCACTGCAGGGCACAGGCCTCTCCCACACTTCAACTACCCCGATCATGTACTAATTGTGGTCGTGTTGTCCCTGCAAACTTCTTAATCTTCTCCGCCCACCTAACTTTCTGCCACCCCCTGCTACGCTTCCCATCCATTAGAATGCAGTTTGTAACCCTTAATGACCATCAGTTATCGTCCCTCCTTATTACATGTCCTGCCCATGCCCATTTCTATTTCCTGATTTCAACTAAGATGTCATTAACTCGCGTTTGTTCCCCAACTTAAACTGCTCTTTTCTTATCCCTTAACGTAACACCCATCATTCTTCTTTCCAGAGCTCGTTGCGTTGTCCTCAATTTAAGTAGAACCCGTTTCGTAAACCTACAGGTTTCTGCCCCGTACGTGAGTAATGGTAAGACACATCTGTTATAAAATTGTCTTTTGGGGGATAATGGCAACCTGTTGTTCATGATCTGAGAATGCCTACGAAACGCACCCCAGCCCATTCTTACTATTCTGATCATTTGTCTCAGGGCTCGGATCCGCGGTAACTGCCTGCCCTAAGCAGACGTATTCCCTTACCACTTCCAGTGCCTCGCTACCTATCGTAAACTGCTGTTCTTTTCCGAGACTGTTAAACATTACTTTAGTTTTCTGCAGATTAATTTTTAGACCCACCCTTCTGCTTTGTCTCTCCAAGTCAGTGAGTATAAATTGTAGTTGGTCCCCTGAGTTACTAAGCAGGGCAATATCATCAAAGAATCGCGAGTTACTAAGGTATTCTCTATTAACTCCTATCCCCAATTCTTCCCAATCCGGGTCTCTGAATACCTCCTATAAATACGCTTTCAAGAGCATTGAAAAAATTGTACCTCCCTGCCTGACGCCTCTCTTTATTGGTGTTTTGTGGCTTTCTTTATGTAGGACTACCGTAGCTGTGGAGCCGCTGTATATATCTTTGAGTATTTTTACATACGGCCCGTCTACACCCTGATGCCGTTGTGCCTCCATGACTGCTGATGTTTTGACTGAATCAAACGCTTCCTCGTAATCAATGAAGGCTATATATGTGGGTTGGTTATACTTCGTACATTTCTCTATCATCTGATTGATAGTGTGAATATGGTCTATTGTTGAGTAGCCTTTACAGACCCCAGCTTCATCCTTTCGTTGACAGAAGTCTAAGGTTGTTCCTGATTCTATTTGCGATTACCTTTGTAAATATTTTGTAGGCAACAGAAAGTAACCTGATAGCTCTATTATTTTTCAAGTCCTTGGCGTCCGCTTTCTTAAGGATTAGGATTTGTTAGCGTTCTTCCTAGATTCCGGTACGCTCGAGCTCATGAGGCATTGCGTATACAGGGTGGCCAGTTTTTCTACAACAATCTGCCCACTATCCTTCAACAAATCTGCTCTTACCTGATTCGCCTCAGCTGCCTTCCCCCTTTGCATAGCTTCCAAGGATTTCTTTACTTGTTACGGCGTTACTTGTGGGATTTCAAATTCGTCTAGACTATTCTCTCTTCCATTATCGTCGTGGGTGCCACTGGTACTGTATAAACCTCTATAGAACTCCTCAGCCACTTGAACTATCTGATCCATATTAGTAATGATATTGCCGGGTTTGTCTCCTAATTCGTACATTTGATTCTTGCCTATTCCTAGTTTCTTCTTTACTCCTTTTAGGCTTCCTCGATTCCTGAGAGCATCTTCAATTCTATTCGTATTATACTTCGTCATGCCAGCTGCCTTACAATTGTTGATTAGCTTGGAAAGTTCAGCCAGTTCTAGCTATATGGTTCGAAGCTTTCTTACATTGGCGTTTCTTGATCAGTATAGTGTATCTTGTTTTGGCTTTACCCATCGCTGATTCCACGTCTTCACAGAAGCTTTCGACTTGCTGGTCATCATGACTGGACGTCGGGGGATGTAGGGATGTAATTTGTACCTCTTATGAAGTTGCACAATATGACTTGCCACCCTCTCGTTTATGCTATAGAACTTATGTATGGTACCAGCTATATCCTTAATAGTCAGGAACCCCATATATATATATATATACATATATATATATATATATATATATATATATATATATACACATACATAGTAGTGGGCAATATGCATGTGGCGCTGTGCGGACTGCTACCGCTGCGGCGCGAGACCCGATCTCGGGCTGCTGATGCGAACGCCTAGGACTCGCGATCAAGCGCTACTTCCGATCCCGCGTACGAGCTGCAATAAACCCCCTTTCATTTGGTGGAACTGCGGGGTAGACCTCGGAAACTGGAACTCCGAAGCCGGACGCTACCGACTGCTACGACCATGCCTGACGAAACCACACAGGAAGATGCACCACAGCCTCCGGCGGTCATCGTTTCCGGTTTGTTGCGCCAGCGTGATCCTGCCTTCTTTAGCGGAACCGATGATCATGACGTGGAGGATTGGTTGTCATGTTACGAACGGGTGAGCCAGCATAACAAGTGGGACGACGTAACCAAGTTGCACAACGTGCTGTTTTACTTAACCGGCGTCGCGAACCTCTGGTTCCGAAACCACGAACACGATTTCGCAACATGGGGCACATTCAAGACAAGTTTCGCAGAAGTGTTCGGGCGCCCCGCTGTGCGCAAGCTTCGCGCAGAACAACGCTTAGGGGGGCGTGCGCAACATCAAGGGTGAAACTTTCACAAGTTACATCGAAGATGTCATTGACCTGTGTAAGCGCGTGAATCCCTCAATGTCAGTACAGGACAAGATAAAACACATTATGAAAGGCATTGATGAGGACGCCTTTCAAATGTTGTTAGCGAAGGATCCGCGTACCGTGGCCGAAGTTATCAATTTGTGCCAAAGTTTTGACGAGATACGGAAACAACGCATCTTAGCTCGGCGCCCACCGCCTACGGAAGATTCGTTAGCAGCATTAATTATTGGCGACAACCACACAACTTTGCTGACGCAAATACAAGAATTTGTGCGCGAGGAGGTTGCACGCCAGCTCTCGATTTTGCCGAGCACGGAGAAGCCTTCTCAATGTTTGGCTCCAGCGATCCGACAGGTAATTGAAGAGCAAGTGACCGAAGCTCTTCCACCTCCGTGTCAGCCGGCTCCCGTGGCCGCGCCTCTGACGTATGCTGAAGCCGTTGCGCGGGCGCCTCGTCTGCCGGGCTTCTCTCCTCCGGCTTCAGCGCCTCGCCCGCCGGTGTTCTCTCCTCGGCCTTCGCCTCGCCAGCCGGCGGATTCCTTTTTCAGTGCACAGCAGCAGGGTACAAATCCTTGGCGCACTGCTGACAACCGCCCAATATGCTATGCCTGCGGTACCCCGGTCATGTAGTGCGCTTCTGCCGCCGGCGCTTGCCGGCCTTCGTGGGCACCCCGCGACGACCCAGCTCCGACTTCCGACCTTTCCGTATGCCTTCACGACCACCACCGGAAGTCTACGCTGCTGATGACATACCGGCACCGCAGTCACAGCTCTGCGGCACTCGTCGCTCGCCTTCCCCTCGTCGGCGCTCACTCTCACCCATGCGTCGTAGACCCAGTGCCAGTACTACTGAGGCGGAAAACTGATTTCCGCAGTTCCTGAGGCACGAACTGCGTTATCGTCGGAACATCAAAGTCCTCGTTTTTCCCCCGCTAACGTTATTGAAGTGTCCGTTGATGGCATCAAATCTCTTGCGCTCGTCGATACAGGTGCTGCTGTATCCGTGATTAGTGAGAAGCTTTGTCGTGCATTACGGAAAGTGACCATGAAGCCGTCGGTACCATGCTTAGAACAGCCAGCGCACAACAAGTGCAGCCAGTCGCTATGTGCACTGCCAGGGTGCTGATTCGAGACATATTGTATTCGATTGATTTCTTTGTGTTAACTTGTTGCTCCCACGATGTGATTCTCGGTTGGCATTTTCTGTCGCGCCATGATGCCGTCATTGACTGTGCACGTGCTGAGGTTCAGTTCTCCGTTCTGTGCGATTTGCCATCTCACGACTTTCAAGTTCAGGATCTTAGCAGGATCTGTGTAACTTCATATACTGACCTTCCTCCTCACAGTGCTGTATTTGTCCCTCTTTCATGCCCATCTCTTGCCGAAGCGACGGTCATGTTTACACCCGCTGCCGTCTTCATTCGCTGCCAGCCTATATTGTTGCCTTTCGCCCTCCTTACGGTTGACCATGGTGCTGCAGAAATACTGATTTCAAACCCAAATTCGTATACTTTGGCTTTGCACTGTGGCGAGGCTATTGGTACCATTGAGTCTGTGGACGCTGACGTTATTGTGCATTTCCCTATTACCGACGACGTAGATACTGCCAACGTAACAGCGCTGACACCCCACGTGCCATCTAACCGAGTACCACCGGATGTTTTTTGTCCCTCCATTGCCGATCACCTCGAGCCGACACAACGTGAGCAGCTAATAACTCTTTTAAATGATTTTCACGCCTCTTTTGACTGCAACCAAGCATCATTAGGCCGCGCAAGTACCGTCTCCCACCACATTGATACGGGACATCACGCACCATTACGCCAGCGTCCGTACCGCGTGTCATCCACCGAGCGTCGTGCCATCACCGAGCAAGTTGATGACATGCTTGAACGTGGTGTTATCAAGCCATCCTACAGCCCTTGATCGTCGCCTGTAGTACTCATTAAGAAAAAAAGATGGCTCGATTCGTTTCTGTGTGGACTATCGTCGCTTCAACAAGATTACACGAAAAGATGTCTATCCTCTACCGCGCATAGATGACGCCCTGGAATGTCTACATGGTGCTGAATTCTTTTCTTCTTTGGACTTGCGGTCGGGCTATTGGCAAGTGCCAGTGGATGAATCCGACCACTCGAAGACAGCTTTCATTACGCCTGATGGCCTGTATGAGTTTACAGTAATGCCATTCAGCCTCTGCAATACGCCCGCGACATTCGAAAGGATGATGGATAACATTCTGCGAGGCCTCTAATGGAAGACGTGCCTTTGTTATTTAGACGACGTGGTAGTTTTCTCCCCTGACTTCACCACTCACCTCTCTCGTCTTCGCGAAGTCCTTACTTGCCTTGCCACCGCCGGCCTTCAACTTAACTTAAAAAAGTGCCGCTTCGGAGCCCGCCAGCTGACCATACTTGGCCATGTCGTTTCCAAAGACGGCGTCCTTCCCGACCCTGACAAACTTCGTGCTGTCGCAGAATTTCCACGGCCGACTACACTGAAAGAGCTCCGAAGTTTTGTCGGCCTTTGCTCTTATTCTCGACGCTTTGTGTGCAATTTTACCTGCATAATCGCTCCCCTGACGAAGCTCCTGGCTGGCTCTGGTGACCTTCGCGATTGGACTCCGGCATGTGACCAAGCCTTCACCACTTTGCGTCGCCTGCTTACCTCACCGCCTGTTCTACGCCACTATGACCGGACTGCACCGACCGAAGTTCATACGGACGCCAGCGGCGTTGGTCTTGGAGCCGTCCTTGCGCAACGCAAGCCTGCGTTTCCTGAAGATGTGGTTGCGTATGCGAGTCGTGCCCTCACGAAGGCAGAAACCAATTATTCTGTCACAGAGAAAGAATGCTTGGCTATAGTTTGGGTGTTAAACAAATTTCGCCCTTACTTGTATGGCCATCCGTTCGATGTTGTGACAGACCACCACGCGCTTTGCTGGCTTGCGCCACTGAAAGATCCGTCAGGCCGTCTTGGAAGTTGGGCTCTTCGGCTCCAAGAATTTGACATTCGCGTCATCTATCGATCCGGGCGCCAACATTCTGACGCCGATGCACTCTCCCGATCGCCCATGCGTTCCGACGAAACGCCACCCTCATCAATAGAGTGCCCGGTTGCTACACTTGCTGTTACTGACATGCCGTCTGAACAGAGGAAAGATCCGTGGATTGTGTCTCTCATTGACATTCTTCACAGTTCTTCAACGGCTACATGCTCTCGAGCCCTTCGTCGCCAAGCCACCCATTTCGTGCTACGGGACGCCATCTTGTACCGCCGAAACTATCAGCCGGACAGTCGCAAATGGCTGCTAGTCATCCCTCGCCATTTGTGCTCCGACATATGCACGTATTTCCACGCCGACCCACAACAAGCTCATGCTGGCGTCCTGAAAACCTACGAGCGGCTCCGCCAGCGCTACTACTGGCGCGGCATGTATTCTTATGTCCGCAAATACATTCGGTCATGTGTAGCCTGTCAGCGACGCAAGACACCTCCTCATACGACAGGCCCTCTGCAACCTTTACCGTGTCCTGCACGTCCTTTTGATCGGATTGGAATTGACCGTTATGGGCCTCTTCCATGCACTGCTAAAGGAAATCGTTGGATAATTGTCGCAGTAGACCACCTTACAAGATATGCAGAAACTGCTGCGCTTGCTTCGGCTGCTGCTCGCGACGTCGCCGCATTTATGTTACGGCATTTCATCTTACGGCATGGCGCACCGCGAGAACTGCTCAGCGACAGAGGCCGTGTCTTCCTGTCCGAAGTTATTAATGAGCTGCTCGCCGCTTGCCGCACTATTCACCGCACCGCTACGGCATATCACCCACAGACTAACGGTCTAACGGAACGCTTCAACCGCACTCTTGGTGGGTGACATGCTCACTATGTATGTTGCGTCTGATCATTCCAATTGGGACAATGTCCGCCCTTTTGGGATGTACGCGTATAATACCGCCGTTCAGGCTACCACAGGCTTCTCACCATTTTTCCTTCTTTATGGACGTGAACCATCCACTCGACACCGTGCTACCATATCATCCGGATGCCTCTGAATTCACCCCTCTTTCCGAAGTTGCTCGCCATGCTGAAGAGTGCCGCTAACTGGCTCACTCGTTCACGTCGGCTAACCAAGGAATTCACAACGATCGCCACGACAACGGGCAGCCCACACAGTCCTTCGCCGTGGACTCTCACGTCTGGCTTCAGCTGCCCTTCCAATCTCCAGGCCTTAGCCCAAAGCTTGCTCCGAAATATCAGGGTCCGTACCGGGTCGTCGCGTGTACATCGCCTGAGAATTATGAGGTCGAACCGGTGACGCTATCTTCGGACAAACGCCGCCGTGGCCGCGAGACGGTTCACGTCAGCCGCCTGAAACGGTACCACGACCCCCTTATCGTGTCATCCCTTTAGGTCGCCAGGATGGCTCCTCTTCAGAGCCATCCAATTGTAGTGGGCAATATGCATGTGGCGCTGTGCGGACTGCCACCGCTGCGGCGCGAGACCCGAGCTCGGGCTGCTGATGCGAACGCCTAGGACTCGCGATCAAGCGCTACTTGCGATCCCGCGTACGAGCTGCAATAAACCCCCTTTCAATATATATATATATATATATATATATATATATATATATATATATATATATATATATATATATATATATATATATATATATATATATATATATATTGTTAAGAAGAGTTGCGAGGAAATGGTTTTATTTACAGGCGATGGACGATAATCGTAGCGTGATCGCAGCGCACCTCGGCCTCCGAAAATCCTCGTTCTCTTAGTCTTCTCTCTTCTTGTCCGCGCCTTTCGTATCCGTTACATTTCCCCGCAAGCATACGAAGCCCGCGGGGCGATTCAGGATGGACAAGCAGGGTAGAAAGGCTTCAGGCGAGCAATATGAGTCAGCTGAGTTCTGCTTGATCGCCGAACATTGCACAGGAGGCGAGCTATGACGTAAGTGAGTTTGCTCAGGTGGTCCACGACTACAAATGGGCCTGAATATTGTAACAAGAACTTTTGGCACAATCCGCGCTTGCGTTGTGGTGTCCAAAGAAAGACCAAGTCACCTTTCTCCAACGATACTTGTACGTGACGGTCGTCGTATCGCTCTTTCGAACGACTTTGCGAGGCCAGAGTACGAAGACGAGCTATTCGACCGGCTTCTTCGGCGAGACACAAAGTCTTCGATACAGAATCGTCACTGCGCAGTACGAAGGGTAAGAAAATGTCGAGAGGGCTTCGTGGTAACCTTGCATACAAAAGATAAAATGGGCTATAGTTCGTGGTTTCGTGTTTCGCCGTGTTGTATGCGTGGGTGATGATGGGCAGCACGTCGTCCCAGTTCTTATGATTGGAGGTACGTACATGGCAAGCATGTTGGTCAGCGTTCTGGTCGTCCTTTCAACGAGGCCATTGGTCTGTGGGTGATACGGCGTGGAATGACGGAACTGTGAAGTGCACAAACGAAGTAACTCTTCAATGGCATCAGCAGTGAACTGGCGACTACGGTCGCTGATGATGACACGTGGTGGGCCATGACGAAGGACCACGGAACGCAGCAGGAAGACCGCCACGCAAGCAGCGGTAGAAGACGGTATGGCTGCAGTTTCTGCATACCGTGTAAGATGGTCTACGCAGACAATTATCCAACGGGTCTTGTTGTTAGATAACGGGAATGGACCCAAAAGGTCAATGCCTACTTGCTCGAACGGCGTACTGGGCGGTGTCAATGGCCGAAGGTGACCCGGGGCTGCGGTGGTCGGTGGCTTGTGACGTCGGCACGTTTCACAACTAGCGACATAGCGCTTGGTTGTTTCGTACATCTTGGGCCAGTAAAAGTGCTCCTGCATGCGATGCAGCGTTCGTACGAAGCCGAAATTGCCGTATGTCACATTGTCATGCATGGCGCGTAGAACGTCGGAGCGGAGACTCTCGGGGACGACAAGTAGAAAACGCGCTCCATTCCCGGAGTAATTAGTTTTGTAGAGAAATTTATCACGGACAGTAAAGCGACCGCTGCCTTTAGAAGTACGGGCGGCAACAAAAAGCGGATCGAGGGTAACATAATTCCGTTGTTCTCGCTGAAAGTCTGCGGCGTCAGGGAACGTAAAAGTAACAGCAGCGAGACATTCGTCAAAATTTTCTGCATCGCAGTCGGTAGTCGCAAGAGGAATCCGAGAGAGGCAGTCTGCGTCAGCGTGACGACGGCCGCTCTTGTACGATACCAAAAAGTCGTATTCCTGGAGGTGCAGCGCCCAACGTGTGAGACGACCAGAGGGATCACGCAAACCGATCAGCCAGCATAAAGAATGGTGGTCGGTGATAATCTTGAATGGTCTACCGTAAAAATAACACCGAAACTTTTGTATGGCGAAGACGGCTGCCAGGCATTCCTGTTTCGTAACCGTATAATTGCGTTCAGATTTGCTCAGGCAACGCCTGGCATATGCAACATGTTCTGCGCCACTGTGACGTTGTACAAGCACCGCTCCGATCCCGATTCCACTAGCATCAGTGTAAACTTCAGTCGGGCAAGATGGATCGAAGTGACGCTAGAGGGGTGCTGACGTTAGTACACACTTCAGTTGCGAGAATGATGCGTCACACTCTGGTGTCCAATTGAAGGATGCATTTTGTCGCAAAATACTTGTCAACGGGTGAACGATGTCGGCAAGCCGGGGAACAAAGCGACGAAAATACGAACATAGGCCAATGAATGAGCGGAGTTCTCCTGCTGACTGCGGTGGCTTGAAGGAGCTCACCGCTTCAATCTTACGAGGATCGGGTCTGACGCCATCCTTGTCGACTAAGTGTCCCAGGACCAGTGTTTGACGTTCGCCAAACCGACACTTTTTTGAGTTTAGAACCAGTCCAGCTTTCTCAATGCAGTCGAGAACGAGGCTGAGGCGTTCGTTTTGTTCTTCAAACGTGCGGCCAAAGATAACAACATCATCGTGGTAACACATGCATATCTCCCACATTAGGCCACGTAGTACTGTGTCCATGAACCTTTCAAAGGTGGCAGGAGCATTGCAAAGACCAAAAGGCATAACATTATATTCGAATAGGCAGTCTGGGGTCCGGAAAGCGGTCTTTTCCTTGTCGGCAGGGTCCATAGGTATTTGCCAATACCCCGATCGCAAATCAAGTGTTCAGAATTAAGAAGCAGAGCGTAAGCAATCAATGACCTCATGGATTCGGGGTAGTGGATATACATCCTTCTTCGTCACTGCGTTTAGATGTCTGTAGTCCACGCAGAATCTCCAGGAGCCATCTTTTTTTCGGACCAAGATTACTGGGGCTGCCCTTGGACTACGCTACTTTTGAACGACACCTTTTTTCATCATCTCCTTGACTTGTTCTGCAATAACTTTGCGTTCGAATGATGACACTCGGTAGGGCTTCCGGCGGATGGGGTGTGCTGAACCGGTATCTATTCTGTGACGAGCGCGGGACGACTGTAAATGAAGGGGTGCATTTCCATGCGTGAAGTCGAATGCTGCCTCATGCCTGGCAAGGACCTGTACCAGTGCTTGCCGTTCCGATGTACAGAGAGCCTTGCTGATCATGCCGAGGATTAGCTCTTCAGAATGGTGATTATCGCAAGGAGAGCAAGCTGTAGAGACGTCCGTAGTTAGTGCCGCTATTGAGCTACACGCGGCTTTATCGAAGATAGCGATTTTCATACCGCGAGGAAGGACAACCGGCGTGGCGGAACAGTTCAGCGCCCACAATGTGGCGACTCCTTTCGTCATGCACACGACAGAGCAGGGCACAAGTATATCTTTTTTTAGCACAGTTTATGCGGAGAGGCCTAACTACATGGTCGACACAATCAGCATCAACAGTAGTTGCAGAAACACGAACGGGCGTCAGGCACCTGGATGGTGCAGTCACTTCATCAAGAACACTGAGTGTGTCTGTGTCCCTGTCTTCACCACCCTGCCTTTGTTCGGAATGTGCTGATATAAATAACTTGTTCAGTGATATTTCGCCACAACCACAGTCCACTGAAGCGCCCCACTGTTCTAGAAAGTCTATCTCAAGGATAACATCGTGCGAACAACGAGAAAGAACAAGGAATTCCGACACAAACACTTTCCCAGCCAACAAAACAGTCGCAGCGCAAACACCAAGGGGATGAAGCCACTCGCCGCCTACTCCACGAAAGGTAATACCGTCGTTCCAAGAAAACATAACTTTGTGGCCTAGACGGTTTTTGAAAGCGAGGCTCATCACAGACACAGTAGCCCCAGTATCAACTAACGCCATGGTCGGTATTCCGTCAATCGAGACATTCACTTTGTTTTTGAGCATCACAACAGGCAGAGGCATTTCTGGCAAAGACCGTCCCGCGACCACACCTCCACTGGCCGCGGATGCTAGTTTCCCGGCGGCGGTGAGGAAGAACGGCGCTGAGGAGACGGAGAGCGGCGGGGACGGTTATTTGGTGGCGTCAAACTGCGCTCAGATGCTGGCGAATCGCTGCGCCTGGGCTCGTGTGAGAAGTGGTTCATTGTAAGGAAATCGGTCGTCCGCAAGTCATATGAAGTACGGGTTCTGGGTGACGAGAACATCGGTGGTGTCCTACGTGATTGACGGCCTTGGCGACAATACCGAGCTATATGGCCTGTGGAATCGCAGTTGTAGCGCACGGGAGGGTCGCGGTTCACAGCGTCTTCCTCGAAACGAATGGTAGGCGGCTGCGGGCGGCGAGAAAGTTCGTTGTCATGTGGATAACGTGTCCCTGCTGCTTGCTGAAATCCGTTGTATCTTTCATAAGTCACCTCGTGGTAGTAGGGTCGGTGCTGCTCTTGTCGCGGCCTGACAGAAGTCAGAGGGCCTCGGGGGTAAAAACGCGGCTGCTCTCGTTGTGGCCGAGCGTCATAAGGAGGGCCTCTGTCGTAGAGACGTGGCTGCTGCCGAGGCGCCAGTTCATAATCCTCAGTGCCCCTTGACGCAGGATACGGAGACAAGGATGCCACGTTTGGCTCAAAATCTGGTGGTAGACGGAAGCTATGAGTGCCTGGATGTGTCACTTGCGCGTGCAGGCTGAGCTCTTCCCGAACTATAGGCCGGATCGTTGGTGCAAGATCGAGAGGCTGGTTGCTGTCCACGCTTGCAGCTGTTGTTACATTGGCTAGCCTGCCAAACTTCGGCGTGATGCGCATCGTCTTTAGTTTCTCGAAAGTGCGACAGTGCCGAATGACGGCAGCGATAGAAGCCAGGTTGTCTTTTGCAATGAGGAAATTGTATACATCCTCGGCAATTCCTTTTAGGATGCGCCCGACTTTGTCTTCCTCGGACATACCACAGTCCACCGTCCTACACAGTTTTATTACTGCCTCGATGTACGTCGTGCAGGTTTCGCCTGGCACTTGTGCACGTTGCAGTAGCGTCTGTTCTGCCCTTTTCTTTTTCGTCGAGGAGTCGCCGAATCGCTCTTTGATTTCGGAAACAAATCTTCCCCATGTTGTGAACGTCTCCTCGTGATTGTCGAACCACAACAACGCCGTATCCGTTAGAAAGAACACGACGTTCGAAAGCTGAGAAGCGCTGTTCCACTTGTTGACGGCACTCACCCGGTGATAATGGATGAGCCATTCATCGACGTCTTCGTCCGATCTTCCGGCGAAGGGACGCGCATCCCTCAGTTTCAGAACAGAACTTGTCGGCGCAGCAGTTGGAATAGGCCGTTGTTCGTCTGCGTCGTGGGACATATTCAACTCTGATGGATTCGGTGGGAGTCCAGCAAGGCGACGGCTCCGTCGAAGAACTTGTGGTTCAGCATCCGTCTTCGGGTGGCGATTACCCAGCACCTTCCACCACAACTGTTACGAAGAGTTGCGAGGAAATGGTTTTATTTACAGGCGATGGACGATGATCGTAGCGTGATCGCAGCGCAGCTCGGCCTCCCAAGCTCCTCGTCCTCTTCGTCTTGTCTCTTCATGTCCGCGCCTTTTGTATCCGTTACAATATATAAATATATATGTGCAAATCACAGCTTAGCGACGGCTTCCTTAGAATGACATACGTGTATCTCGAAGACCATCTTTTTGCTGCCTATATGCGGCGGAAGCTACTGGAATTTGATTATACGTCATAAAAATTCCTTCCGCCTCTGCGATGAACTGTGAATTAGTTCGCGTGGCCAAAAAGGCCAGAAGATAGCTTGTGTCTCGCTGTAAACTCACCGTATGCGTACCGCCAGGCAATTGTGCACCAACTATTTTCATGCCATGGAGTGCGTTCCCTCTGTCCCTGGTTGTTGCGGAAAGCTCGGTGGACATCGCAAAGAAATAACGCGTATTATTAGCGTTCCGAAGGTCTTCCACTACAGAATGGCTTGTATGCAGGAATAACTTTGTAGCACCGGCGACTTGGAGAGCGCTTTTCGACCGCAGCGTACCATTTAAAAGGTGAGTAATCGTACTTGCTAACTACACGCATATTGTGCTTCCTTTTTTTTGTGTGCCTAGAGTACCTTGCGAACGAAGGTATTTGAACTCCCAAGACGACAGTGAAACCTGTGCTGATGCTAGCTAAGCGCTGGTCGACGTAATTTCGGTGCGCAAAATTATTTGCTTAATGTTAAATCGGAAATCTTGATTAGCGTTTCCTTCGGATGAGAGAGTTTAGGTTCGGCAGCAATTGTGTTCATCACTTTCGCGGGCTGTCGCTTTTCTGCTGAAGTTGCATAATAACGACTCCTCTGCCTATTCGTCGATTCTTACTGCTATGGCGCTTTTTCTGTTACATAAGATTTGAGGTTGTTAATAATCTGTTTACGGGATTGTCGGTTTGCTAGCAGTTAGAGGGGAAAGTATAAACCCCATTCAAGTGATCTTGCGCGCGACAGCGACGCGATGTAGACGGCTGCCACGCTCGCTCGTTCCCTACAAGTCGCACCCCATGCGACCGACGGCATTGAGCGCCGTCTCCTTCATGTTGCCGGTAGGAGTGCAGCAAATACACGCTAAAATGGTCAAACGGGTGTTTTATTAATTTAAATTGCTGTGTTTTACTCTAAGAAGCAGTGTAAAATATTTCTTTGAAGTCTTGCAGTAGGTTCTTAACATTGCAGGTATCAAAATAGTCGTTTGCTCGTTCCGTGCAAAAGTCGATAGTACTCGACTGATGTACAACCAGTTCTGGCTTCGCGCTATTGTCTAGTCGCTCGTAGCACTTCTGCGCGACGAGTGACGAATTCTAGATTTCCAGAACCAGACGACAAGAACGAGCGATCTGTTCGCGCGACCGCCCGTTTTCTCGCTGAAAGCCGTCGCTCGTAACCGTCGCGCACAAAATCTCTCTCATAGGGTTTGGACTAAAAATGTACGCAGTCACGGCTTGCGACCGGTAGGGCTTACGTTTTGAGACAAGGTGTGTTGAGATAACTTTGACGTAATTAATCATGACAAGGGAATGTTGCCTAAACTAAGTGATGGAAAAAAAATTGTTATGTAAACAAACATTTGCTTGTAATGTACTGTAGCTGCGTGTCTTAAAATTTTACTGTCATGAAGGGCTCCCTATTATGACGATATTCATCAGTGACTTCGATGTTGTGCTCTGTTCCAACCCTGCAGCGGTGCAAACATTGTTTTCGTGACTATTTTTAGGTGCTTCTTGCCAGTGTTCACAATGTGACTTCTTTAAAGTGCCACTACTACGAATTAACACTGAACTTATCTTGAGTGGCGAGGTCTTGACCAACAACAGTGCCCACGTAAGGGAGGAGCCATGGCTGCAGCAGCATGGTGTGTAATCGGATGGTCTGGTCAGGTATGCCCGAAGTGTATGTGTTCGGAAAAGTAGGATTTCGGTATGATTCGTCGATAAGTTTCTGGACATATTACTCAGCACTGCTTACTAAATAGGCTTAATATTTGTTCAACTCTATTCAACTTGATGCTTATTGGTATTCGCAGACGTTATGTACACATTACCTTGTTAACTATAAACCTAGACCTAACATGTGTTGATATTTCCTTTTTCTTGCATCTATCACTTCTCTGCAAGTTACAATTTATTTTTGCTTAATACACCTTATACCTACCTCTCGTTATTTTGTTATATTGATTTGAAACTTTGCTATGTTGTAGCTTTTATATAAAGCTTTTTTTTCGCTTATGCTACACGCTTGAGCAGTTTCTGCACATGTAAAGATTCGAAGTGTAATGGGCGAAATATGTCACAGGTCTAAGCATGCAGCGTGCTTACCATTGTTTAACATTGATATTTACATATATTGTGATGGTTACGTCGTGAACCAGACTAATTGAAGAAAGGTGGGACAAGACAGAACGCTAGACTCCCACTTACAAGCTTTGTTCACAAAAAAATGCAAAGAGGCTACCATATGCTCAAATAAATGTGCCGACAGATGCATAAATGAATGTGCCACGTGTGAGACAGCCAAATGCGCAACGAAGCCAATACTGCTCACAACAAGCCATTACAAATCATTCACCAGGCTCTTAATGTACAGCACTCCTTTATTAGTGAGAGACAGTGAAGGGGTGCTGACACATTCATCAGCAGCTTTTGAAATGCAAAACACCTCAAATATTTTCCGATCTAACTGCCTGGCAAACCGTCTTAGCACTTGCGTGTCTTGAAAACAGGTAGCATTTACGAGCACATCTTCGGCAGTGGTCAGTCAAATGGGTAGCGCCTGCTAAAGTATTTGCTGTGTTTCTGTGCTCTCTAAGCCTGTCAATCAGACGCCTGCCTGTTTGTCCAATATAGCACTTTCTACAGGGAAGTGAAATCTTGCATACCACCCCCACAATGCAGTTAAGACACTGGGTGACATGCTCCTTTGTGTATGTATCCTGATTCCCAGCGTTGCTTACCAACCAGCACATTCTTCCGACCTTTAGTGGCGCTGAAGAAAGTACCTACAACGCACTCGTTTGCCACCTTTTTTAGGTGGTGTGACACACCGTGTACACATGGCACAGCCACAGGGCACATCCCACTGGGACGTGCGTTATCGCACTGAGCGGTTGCCAGATCAGTTTTTACCTCTCTAATGAGTCTCCCAGTAACTGACACCAAGGTATTATCGAGATACCCGGCCCTACATAAAAGGCTCGCTTGTTGCTGAGTGCAGCAGGACACCTTGTGCACAATATTTAACCAGAACAGCTCTCGCGCTGCTAGGAGCTGTGCATGTTTTAACATGGAATGTGTCGAACGGTAGTCAAGCTAGGTCTTCTTTCTCCCAAGAGAGTACATATAACAAAGGAAACTACGATTTAAAATTATACGAATATTCAATAATTGCAGGCGACCATCCACTGGCAACTCATGTGTGAACTTAAGTCCTACTGAACACTGTTAAAAACACACACAATATTTTTAACAGCAAAGCCAGCACCACAAGAAAGTCATTGGCACTATCTATGTACGCCCAGTGAACGTGCAGTAGCACATGTTCCAGTGGTAGCCGTGCAGCTCGGCCATACGTACACGGGGTGTCCGCACCGCCTAGAATAAAGGTGCCGAACAAGTGTGGTGTAGGTTTCTTTTCAGCACCGGTAAAGCTCACAAAAAAGTGCGGGTTGGTAATGAATGCAGGGAGTCAAGGTACATACACTAAGGAGCATGCCACCTGCTTTGTTAACTGCAATGTAGTGGTGGTATACAGCATTCCACTTCCCTGTGGAACGTGCTATAATAAACAAACAGGTGCCTGGATGAGTGTGTTCTGGAGTACCGGAACGCAGTAACTGCTCACACAGGCGCTGGCCACTTAGTTGACCACTGCCGAAGATGTACCCATAAATGCTCCCCGTATTTTCATAACACGCAAGTGCTCAGTCAGTTCGCCAGGCAGTTAGATAGGAAAATATTTGAGGTGTTTTGCATTTCAAAAGCTGCTGATGAATGCGTAAGCATTCCACCGCTTGTACTCGCTGATAAAGAAGTGTTGTACCTTCAGAAGCATCTGGTGAATGCTTTGTAATGGCTTCTTTTGCATGCTTATCAGCTTCTATGCGCCTTTGGTTGTCCCCTATGTGGCCCATTCGTTTGTCCATCTGTCTACACATTAATTGAGAATGCGATGGCTTCTTTGCATGTTTCTTCTGAATAAAGCTTGTCAGTTGAAGTCTACTGCTTTAGCTTGTCCGACGTTTTTTTCTATTAGCCTTGTTCGTGCTAGAAACCATATCCCAGGAGCTGTGTCAACACCAACTAGCCCAACCTTCTGCATTAATTTCACAATTATTTCTCTCATGTTCCCAGAACAATACCCACGAGCTTGAATTTCTTTAAATCATGCATGAAGGCCAGTATTCACTGTACTGTAGGTACTACAGTAGTGAGGAGTTTTCTAGTAAGCTTGCTTTTTTCCCTTTTTTTATATTCTTCTTAAGCTATCCCCATTCATGCACGTAGGCATTATAGCAGAGTGTTGTGTCCAGTTGCATCATTTATTATTTTCTGTCTGTACAGCATAGGCTGCATAGTTGGTACGTATTTCAGTCTACTGATGCTCTATCATTAAATAAGCATGTAATTTTGCACATGCAAGATTGCCTGCTTGCTTCGGCTAAAGCATGTGCTAGTTAGTCCTATGTTGCTCATCAAATCAATTTGATTTCAACTGCACCGCACAGAACATCTGTTTGGCAGTGGCGGAATGTTAACAGTGATAATCAGCCAGCAAGCTCTAATTCTAGAGCTGTCTAGCAATAATTCTATTATTTTGGGCCTCTTTCCAGGTATTTTATCAGCACAGTGGGCGGTTTTCTATTTATTCTGCTTGGTGATATTCTGGTGGCAATATATTCAACCAGCAAGTCAAACTTGTAACGCTGTGAATAAGCCTTCGATTACTGGGCAAATGAATTGAAAGCATTATACGTAATCCGAAAAGCATTTTTCACCAAATACTAGTGTCAAGAACAAGCATCATATGCACTGCAATTCTCATGGTTTTATGTTGGTATGCAGGTATCTCTAGCTAAGGGGGCTTGTGCATATATTTTGCACATATTAGCTAATGCTTTAGCTACATGAAACTGCCTTTCTTGTGACTGCTCAAGTCAAGCTTGTGGTTAATTAACCTGCATGTTCTTGCTGTGCACTTAAATTTCTGTTGTGTCTTAAACGCTGCAGCCGTGTGACAACTGATGTGTTGTAGCAATGTCAAACATCTGTAGCCTGCGCTCATTATTGCTACAGTATGCCGACAGACACACTCGCCATATTTTTGCATTTTCTCAGAACCGGCCGTATCCTCTAAGTGAAATTTGTAATGTCGTTCTGAGTTTGCCAGTCAGTTCATATTACTCTTGAGGACAAAATTTACACAGGGAGGGAATGGAGACCATACAACATAACCAGTGATAATGACTGACTATTTTGATGGAAGGATTAAAAATAATACCACTGAATGTTGCTTATATTGTGCACATGTTCCTTCAGAAAGAGAATGTGAGTGGTACTACAAAGGCAAGAAAATTACAATAAACAGTATTTGCGCAAAGAAAGGTGAATAGTCACAAATTATTTTTCTATCCCTTGTCATCTAGAAAGGACGCTTTTTTTCATGCATTCATAATGGGGGCTTGCTCACACATGCCTTATTTTGTGGTAAGCCTCACTGATTTCTCTTGTCAATTTTTCACTGTGGGTGGAAACAGATGAACCAACTTAATCTGGCCTAAAGTCCTATCGCAGCAATGCACGGCTAAGTCACACGAGCATGCTTGTCTTCTCAGTGAAATATGGTGATTTCTTTGGTACATGGTTACTTCTTGGCCTGTCTGCTCGGTATAAATTTGACCACACGTGATTGGAATGCAGTACATTGCCCCTGACACACACTAGACAAATTTGGTGGTGTTTTTAACCAAGCGAACTTCGCTTGCCTAATCCCTTTTCTCAGTTCACTTGTGGACTGTCCTACATACCTGCCTACCTTTTTTTTGCTGGACTTATGTGGGCATAGCATTCCACAAGCGCATTAAGAAAGACATCCAGGCAAGGGGAATTTGTATAAAATTGCCGCTAAATTTGTCTTGGGTCCGTCATTGGTAGTATAGTCTAGATTGTGTTTATATTTGGTCAAATGTACAGGGTCGTCCACTCTTAGTACGAACACGGCTCAACGTTGCCACGCACCGCGGAGTGGCAGCGTGCATGGCGCAGGTGCACTGGGGGGAGGTGGAGCTTCGTGTCATCAGCTAAAGTGCGGGAGCCCACCATGCTTCAGCCGATGACACAGGACATGAAATATCACCTCTAAGCCCCTGTGCGCTTGCGCCGCTAAGCTTCGTTGGACGACCATGCCGTGGGCGCTGGCGATCCGTGGCGCGCGGCCACTCTGCACCGTCTTCGTACTAAGAATGCATAACACCGCACATTGGGCAGACTGGCCCGTACATCAGCATGTGCCCAGGAGAGCACCATTATTCACTCAAGGGACAAGTATGTTCGTCCCACTTGACGTTGCATTGACACGACAGGTGACGCATGCCAGATTTAGATTGTTCATCTGTTTTGTTTACATAAGGCAAGCGATTGCTCAACAATATCACTCAGGCATAAGCTCATCATCGGATTCGTGAGGTTAACCCGAATCGGTGGACACCTTTGGACAAGGTGGGCCAGCATTTTTTGGACTTTTATAGCCTCTTTTCTGTGCATCGCAAGTGGGCGCCACGCTGGGCCTAACGCCACGTAGGTCTAGCGAGCCCGCCAAGCCGGCATGGCCGATATGCGCATGGACGACGAACTCTCCTCGGAGACGGAAGACGGCGAGGAAGGTACTGTGAAAGTCACAGATGCGCTAGCCTCGCAGGAACAAAGTAATGATGCCAGAGTAGAACAGCTGATTAGAGAGGTTATATCACTAAAGAAAGCAAATGAAGAACTTAAGCAGCAGATTCAGCAAATGAAAAAAGGGTTGAGGACAGAAAGCGGCAGTGTGGCAATAGCTAAGCCGGTGTGTAGAAGTAACAGCCAGGAAGAAGACACACCGGCGCCCAAAAAGAGAGCTGTAGTTCCGGAGGCAGAATCGATGTGCTCGGTTCTGGCAGAGATTAGGAATGCGATTAGGGACCTAAAGGACACGGTAGACAGCGTTAACCTTAAGGTGGATAAAACATGGAAGTGGAAGTTAATAGCCGAGAAAAGGTTGAAAAGGCTAGAGGCCCAAGGAGAGGATGAAGAATATCTGCCCTTGGAAGCAGAAAGCGCTAGAATACCCCCAGGAGTGGTAGGTGGTACAGTCAAGCGAACAGTGACAGGGGGTAGCAAGTCAGGGGGCAGCGACAATAATAATGGATAATAGAAATAGACTTAGTGTGTGGCAGTGGAACTGCAGAGGATTTCAGCAAAAAAGAGCGTCACTATCACAGATAATCAAAACGGTTGAAAATAGGCCGAAATTAATAATGTTGCAGGAAACTCTAGCGGAGGAGATCGGGCTGTCCGGCTTCAACTCGGTCTGCAAAGGCAAAGAACCAGGCAGAGGAATTGCCACCCTAATTGACAAGAAAATTCCCTACATAGAGCACGATCTAAAATTAGGGGCGAGTAAAATTGAATACATATTGATAGAAATGGTCCTAAAAAGGCACAGAGGTAAAGCGCAAAGCTTGTTCTGCCTCAACATATATAGCAGTCCCAGAGAGATGAGACAGAGCTTCAGAGCAATTTTTAGTAAGGCCATGAGGGTAGCCAAAACTGCGCCACTCATAATAGGAGGGGACTTCAACGCCCCACACCAATCTTGGGGTTACCGCTGGAGTAGTAAAAAAGGGGAAGGAATCTGGCATCTCGCCACAGATTTAGGCCTTTCTCTTATCACGGACCCAGCCTTTCCTACCAGGTGTGGCAGTTCCACGTGTAGGGACACTACCCCGGACTTATCCTTCACTTATAACTTACCCAGGGCAGACTGGATCAACTCTGGTACGGACCTAGGAAGCGACCATTACATACTACACATAATGGTCGAAACGACAGGGGGGGAGGTAAAGCATTTCACTTACACAGACTGGGAGCACTTTAGAAAAATCAGAAAAGACAGAGCAGACACAGATAGAAAGGGGCGCATCACACTACAAGAGTGGGTGGGTCAGCTTAGGGACGACTTGAATGCAGCAACTAAGGCTATAGAGACAGAGGAAGAGGTTGAACAAATTGATAGTAGATTGGCGCATTTGATCGAAGCCAAGCAATCGATTTTACAAAGATGGAAATCACAACGCCTAAACAGGAGACTTAGAAAACGAATTGCTGAGCTCAATAAGAGTATAGAGGAACACGCACGATATTTGCAGAAACAAAAATGGGATGAGGCGTGTAAATGTCTAGACGGAAGGATAAAACGTGGAGGCAATTGGAGTCTGCTGAGGCATCTGCTCAACGAAAAAGGCACTAAATCGAATAGACGTACGGCAGTGGCGAAACTGGTACACCAGGAGAGTCAGACTGCAAGCGCAGAGAGCATAATGGAGCGATTGGCTACTAAATACTTGCCTCTCAGGAAAGAAGATCAGGATGTGAGTTATCCCGATTACTTAGGGGTAGAATGCAAATATATGGATCAGGAATTCACCGAAAGTGAGGTACGCACGGCACTGTATGATCTGAATAGTAGGTCAGCAGCTGGCCCGGATGGCATCTCTAACAGATTGCTTAAGAATTTGGACGACGATTCAATAAAATATCTGACCACATACATTAATGACCTATGGAAAAATGGGGTATATCCAGAAAAATGGAGGACGGCCAGTACTATCTTAATACCAAAGCCGGGTAAGCAACTCAACCTCAACTTGGATAATCTGAGGCCAATTTCGTTAACATCATGTCTAGGGAAGACAATGGAGCATGTCATATTGAACAGGTTAACGAAATATGTGGAGGACAATGACATCCTACCGTACAATCTGATTGGTTTCAGATCAGGCTTGTCCACACAAGATGCCATGTTGTTAATCAAACATCAACTGCTATTAGCTAAACCAAAAAACACTCGAGCTCTCTTGGGGTTGGATGTCGAAAAAGCTTTTGACAGAATTAAGCATAGAGCAATACTTGAAGTGATTTCCGAACTGGGATTGGGGAGAAAACTCTACGAAGTGGTCAAAACCTTTCTTGGCAATCGTTCAGCTCACCTTAGATTCGGGGATATTAAATCAAAGGAGATGGATCTCGGTGACAGAGGGACGCCACAAGGGTCGGTCTTGTCACCTATGCTTTTCAACCTGGCCATGTCAAAAGTGGCAAAGGGACTAAAAGGGATAGAGGGCATTCACTTTACCATTTATGCAGACGATGTGACTATATGGACCGCTGAAGGAAGTATGGGACATGCGGAAAGCAGACTTCAGAAGAGCATTTATGAGGTAGAGTCTATTTTAGAAGGCATGGGACTCAAATGCTCTGCTAATAAGTCTGAACTCGTTGTACTCAAGAACAGAAGAAGGGGTAGAAAACCGAGGGGATACGTTCCCGAGGAAGAACCCAGGTTAGTACTGACCACGAAGGCAGGCGAATCTATTAAGCAAGTAGAATCCATTAGAGTCTTAGGGTTATTCCTGGAGGCAAACGGGGCAAATGGAAGAACAATACGACACATCACAAGCAAGACTGTGGAGGTAATAAGACTGCTAAGGAGAATCACTAACAGATACGGAGGGCTGGGAGAGGAGAGCGCCATGAGACTGGTCCACGCTTTCGCCTTGTGTCACTTCTCATATGTAGCTGGGATGCTCACTTGGACACAGACAGAGATAAACAAGTTGAACAGATTAATTAAAAGGCTAGTCAAAACAACAGTGGGGTTACCGATTAACACTCCGGATAACAAATTAATGAAACTCGGGCTCCACAACACAATAGCCGAGATAATTGAAGCTCAGCAAATTGCCCACAGAGAGAGGCTCTCTGGAACAAGGCCAGGTAGAGCAATACTAGAAGAGGTAGGATGGTGCCCAACCGAATCCAAAATTTCAGGTGAAGGCACAGTAGAACTAAAAGATAGCATAAGAAAAGTAATCAAGACGACTCCTTTCCCCAGAAATATGCACCCGGTGCACAACCTGGAAAGACGAAAGGCAAGGGCCAAAGCTCTCCTGCAAGAGATAGAACACGACAGAGAACATGCGGCATTTGTAGATGCTGCGTGGGTCAGAGGAAAGAGAGCCTTTACGGCAGTAGTAGTAGATGCAGATGGTCTCACTCGGGATGCTATTACAATCATGACTAAAGACACGACAGTCGCGGAACAAGTAGCGATAGCATTGGCTTTAAGGAATAATAAGTGGACGAAGATTTACAGTGACTCTAAGATGGCTATTAGACACTTTACCAATGGCTTTGTAACCAAAAGGGCTGCCCAGCTGATCGGTGAGTTGGACAGCCAAGAGATCGAAATCCGCTGGTTTCCTGCGCACATGGGGTCTATCGATCCATCTCGGAAGAATTTAAACGAGATGGCTAACGCAGCTGCACGAGGACTTACTATCCGTGCACTACGCGACCAGAACCTTAATAATATACAGGAGGAGAACAGGGACCAATTACTAACATATAATGAAATCACGAGGCATTATTACATCAACAGAAGGAAATTCCCGGTGCCACACGCTAAGCTCAATAGAGCTCAAGCGGTGACTCTGAGATTGTTGCAAACAGGAACTTATCCAAGTCCAAACTTTATTAACAAGATATATCCTGAAAGAGAGATACCAATCAATTGCGAGAAGTGTAATGGCATCATTACTCTGGATCACATGCTTTGGCAGTGTCCTGTGACTTTCACAGACTGTGACAAGGAGAGAGACTGGTGGCAGCGAGTCCTACACAGTGGAGGTCTTTTCGATCAAGTACAGGCCGTCCAGAAGGCCCATGATACGGCGGTAAAGTTAAACCTTACTGTCCCGACGTGGAAGCCGCCTGCGTCAACCTAAGGGTTGATCTTCAGGACATTAAATAAAGTTCATCATACCATGCCATACCATTTAATAACGAGTGACATGTGTCAGCCAGCGTTCGTTATGATTGCATTACAAAGAGGAATACGCTTTAAACGACACGGAATAGCGGTCACTCCGTGCTCATTTGATCTATTTTAATGCAAGTACTCTTTATCATGATATTGTACATTTATATTGCAACTTGTGCCTTTTGTCTTAAAGATCGGTTGTGCAGTACAAGTGGACCTGCAGTGTAAATATTATCTTTAATTTTGCCATCAAAATAAATGTTGAATTGATAGCTTTTGTGTCATGTTGTCTTCCTTCTGTCCCTTGCCTCACACTAGAAAGTTAAACATGAACATATACCAACTTTCTCAGTTACTTGCCTATCAGTGTTGATAAATTTCAGATGTTGTTTTGAGCCAGAACATTCTAACCATTTCTCATTTCGGGTCAGCATAGCGCTACTCCTCTGGTTTTTCATAAGTCGTGCTATTATGTACTTCTGATTAATGCAGAAGTAAGAGCTAGTTGGTGATGGCTGAACTTGCACATCGTGACAAGTGCAAAGGCCCGCATACACAAAAAAAAGACAGACTGGATGGCCGCTAGTCATCAACTGAAGTGCTTAATGACAAAACAAAGCAATGAACATTATGCGCAGAAACCAGCAAAATGAAGCAGAAGGTGCAGTTGTTACTCATGAGAATTCCAGTGCCGCTTGAAGTAGGCTTTTTTCGTGTCATGCAAGGACTCGTTTATCAGTTTCATTGTTATTGCGAAAAGTTTCAAATATTTTTCTAGCTTGCTTTGCAAAGCTCCGCATGACACGGGTTCACTAAAGTCATCTATGTACGAGCATCGCCTGCCGTGATCTGCAAAATGTTCACCCCCTGCCAAAGTCTTAACAGCGGCGCAGTCCCCTCTCAAACTTTCACTGATGCATGAAAGTGGCATCCTGTACACCACATCCACTCTGCACTTCTCGAAACATCTGGTGCCCTTTGATGTGCAGTCTCCCACGGCAGCACTGCTCACGATATTGCACATGCGTACAAGTTTACCAGGTGCCGGAAAAACAACCAGGATACCGCATTTCCCAGGCACTTTCTTGACGCGTTGGGCCAGGTCATGAAAATATGGCACAACAGGCCATGCCTTTTTGGTTTCAAGCTTATTGTGCGATGTCTGGCCCTCTCAATGCATTTCTTTAATGAGGCTTCCTGCTATAGAATAGAAGCCAACATTTCTGCAGGAAAGCCAGCATTGTGCAGGCTGTTAAGAACGGCCCGCTGAGGTGCAAGTTTTGCCAGCAAGTTGCGACAGCGGCATCAACTTTTCTTGGAAACCCACCTTCATCCTCGAGCCAAACGGCATCACTAAGTCTACTGTGTACCAAGGACAATTCGCCGCGTACGCCACTCTGCGTCGCGGGATTGCCGACATGAGTTCGACGAACCAGGCTTTATGACTGAACACGCCACCGCCAACCTGGACTGCCGCGACTGGGGGAGTTGCCGAGGAAACATATTTGGCAGCAACGTCCCACGCGCCTTTCAAGACGCAAGACAATGGAGAACCGCAGGCCGCGCTGCGGGGGTCAGCTAGGGGAATAAGATGCGCCTTTCCGGACGTAAGCCCCCAGTTCTGCCAAAACCGTCTGACGTCGGTGGGCACCGTGAACCTGTGCGTGCGTGTGTGTGTGTGTGTGTGTGTGTGTGTGTGTGCGTGCGTGCGTGCGTGCGTGTGTGTGTGTGTGTGTGTGTGTGTGTGTGTGTGTGTGTGTGTGTGTGTGTGTGTGTGTGTGTGTGTGTGTGTGTGTAAGCCCTCCCGCCGAGAGGCGGCTCATCTACGATGACTGGTCGAACGTTTTCCCTCACCTTGGGATCGAGGGAGGACCGAGTGTTTATAAAGCACTGTTGTGCGGCTGCTCAGTGTACTTTCTCTCGCAGTCAGGCTAGACTGATGAACTGCAACGTCCTTATGTAGATACTGTAAATAAACCCATATTCCTCGTTCTCGATGAGAAGCAGTCCTTGCCTTCAACAACGTCCTCAGGGTGGATAAGTTGGACGACGGCTTTGGCCAGCTACCATCTAATTCATGGCCGACTCCAATCTTGACAACGGGTTGCGAGCGGTGGAATTGACCTCCCAATCCTTACAAGGCGCAGCACTTGGAGCTGAAGGCTGCATGCAACCTGATGGTCACAAAACTTTTTGAGAGTAGTGTGCCTGCACTATATTACAGTACCTCTTTTCACAATTTTGAAATGGGCTAAACTGCGGCTAAGGACTGGGTTTTAGACCATATATGGTATGAATAGCGCACCTTACCGTCATGAAAAAACAATATAGATATAAACTGAAGGCATCCCTCTTCAGGTAACTCAGACATAAATTTGAATATTTTGCCACAAGGATGAAAAGCACCAAGAACTTGGTTCAGAAGCTCTTCAGAATGCTAAGGCCGCACATCCATTAGGATAACTCGGTAATCAAGATATCCGAAAATATGTAAAATCTTAGCTGTGCATGCTGTGTCAAGGCATGTGCAAATATGTCTGTCACAAAATAATAAGAACCGATCACTCAAACAGGAGCAATACATTTATTTAATACAAATCCCCTCCTTTTGAAGGATGAGGCTGTGATTACAAGCGACTGCTGTACAGCACAGGTAAAATCTTAAAAATTTCCCAAAGTGTCAATGTTTAAACAAGTACTATTTTGAAATACAACAGGTCCGAAGGTTCTCAGGGACTCCGCAAAAATATTGCCTTTGCAGAATAGAATGTAAAAGATCTACCTCAGTAGAAAAGCTTTAACATCACAGGGAAACTAAATAACGATCGTTATTCTGAAAAGTTCGGTATTATGAAGTTCGTAGTACTGACATATTTTTACATTGAAGCTATAAGAAGTGATCAGGTGATTTCAGAAAAGTTCGTTAATCTTAAAAGTTTGTAAATGTCGTGCTCGTAGTAACGAGTTTGCACTGTACATTGTTGACTCCAAATAGACGTACTAGTGAAATGTCAGCCACATCTTCTTTCACTCGGAGGATAGTTAAAGCTCAATAATGGTTTAGCTTGAACTGTGAAATTTCTCATCACCACAAAAAGTGGCATATGGAAAGGCATAGTTACTGCTGACCACGAGCACAGAACAACAAGCCTTTTATTCAAGCAGTAGAAACTTTAACTTGAGGAGAAGATCAGCATGCTGATCTTATCTCCTGTTTCTGCATGGAACCTTGAGCCCTTGAACAACCTTTCACAGGGTCTGGAAATTCCTTGAATATTCTTTAATGTTTCTCTCTGAGACTCCGTACAAACCCTGGTTTAGGTATTTCAAACAGTTTCGTGTTCCGACAATGGTGGAGGGCTCACCCATTATGCAACCCTGAAACTTCCATTTCGCCAGCTTCAAAGGGAGGAGGATTAGGGGCTGAGAATGCAGGATGCTTTCTTCTGCTATGCAATGCAACACTTACCTTTAGCTAGGTACCACTGTATTGTAGGGAAACGGCGCGAGTAAGACCTGAAGTCAGAAACAGTGGTGGTTTATCAGCAGGTTATAAAATGCCTTTACTTTTGCTATTACTGGAGCACCGTATGTAAAAAATTCTCGCAGCTTACATTCGTGTACGCTGCAGTTCTCGCTTATAAGAATCCCACATATAAGAAATTATTGGTTAAAATCACCATATTTTATTGAATTAATTTACGATTTTCTAACGACGCTTGTTGAAACTGTGTCCACATATAATGAACACTCTCAATAGCGTTGTACTGTTACGACAAACGCTTCAAACCTGGTCGCAGTAAAATGAGTGTGCACACCAAGTTCTAAAGTTTGAAGTTGCCACGGGACTTGGCGCATTCGTCGCTGAAGTTTAGTCAGGTCGAAAATATAACTGCTGAGATGAGTGAGCAGTGCTTGTGCTTTTCAGAGGCTACAAGAGAATTCACTCGTTTTCAACCATGCAAGGGCAATCGTGCTTTCAAGGCATGTCTCCAGTGTGCTTCAGAACAAGGCCATGTAGTGTGTGATGGCAGTGTCGTACATGTACGTGTACGACACTGCACGTGTCGAATGTACATTCTCGACGTGTTGGCCCTTTGTGCCAAGGCTGACCCGAACATGTCTGAGGACGATAAGGTTAACCACGTCCTCATAGGCATTGCTAACGACGCCTTCAATTTACTGGTGTTTACAAACGTCACCATCATCGATACCACCCTCAAGGAGTGCCGCCGTCTCGAGCCTGCTAAAAGCCGCCGGGTATCCCAGCATATCACGCGACTTGCCGACAAAGCCGCTACGTCATCCTGTGACAACATCTTCCACCAGCCGTCGCGATGTGACAACTTGACCCGCATCATTCGTCATGAGGCCGAAGCGGCACAACCGGTGGCCCCTTCATTCCCGTTACCTGATCATTCTGCGGTGACAATCTCCTTGATCAAGGCCATCGACCGTCAAGAGTTGTCCAACGTCGGCCTGCAATCCATTCGTTCCGTACTCTCAGAACCTTTCTCCACGCCCGTCCCCACCCCGCTCCTCTTACTCCTTTTGTGGACAGCGCAATCCCTCCGAATGGCGAACCGTGGACGACAAGCCGACCTGTTTTAACTGCCGAGGCATTGGAGATGTCGCTCGCCACTGCCGCAGCCGCTGGACTTCTCTGACGCGCTATTCTCCTGATTACCGCCTTCTTCCCTCCAGCGCGTCCTTTTCCTTCGCTCCTGCTATGCACGCCCCATCATCTGGCCCTGCGACATCTTTGACACGACCCCGCTACTCCAGCTCGCCTTCTCCCTCCCGCCGCCAATCTCGCTCGCCCCCGTCACGCCGTGCTTCTCCTCCGACCTACTCGCCGCACCCCCGACCGGAAAACTAGACAGTGCAGCTTCTGGAGGTGAAGCTGCATTGACGACATTGGGACGAAATTCTCGCTTCACCTTACCGAAGAACAAGAATCTTTTGGACGTTCTCGTCGACAATGTTCCTGTGTGCGCGTTGATTGACACCGGGGCGCATGTGTCAATTATGAGTGCTGCCCTTCGCCGTCGGCTCAAGAAAGTCCTGACGCCTGCCCCGAACCGAGTTGTACAAGTCGCCGACGGAGGGACTGTCGCTATTGTTGGAATTGTTCTGCCCGACTCACCATTGCTGAAAGACACACCGTCGTTCTCTTCACCGCCATCGAGCATTGCCCCAACGAAATCATTCTCGGTCTGGATTTTCTTGCCAATCATTCTGCCCTCATTGACTGTCCGGTCGGCTCACTTCGCCTTGACTTGCCTTTTCTTGCCGACCCTGTGGACCCGCCTCCAAGCCATTTGAGCTGCATGGATTTCATTCGCCTACCGCCTCACTCTGTGACACACGTCGACTTGTTGTCCTCAGCAGCTGTACCTGACGGCAATTACGTGGCCGCACCTATTCCGGCCGTTATGCTTACACCTGGTGTTACCGTGCCGCACACTGTGCTGAATATTACGGGAAACCGCACCTGCCTTCCTCTTGTCAATTTCGCGCTAACCGCGCAAGTTCTGCCTCAAGGGATCTCCTTGGCTATAATTAGCGCTTTGCAGGATGATGAGGCCGAGCCATTCACAGTGGAAGATCGTCACAGCTCAGCCGATACCGTGAAGTCATCGCACGGTACTGACGTCGACATTGAGAAGATGGTTTCTTCTGACCTTACATCTGCTCAAGCTGCAGCTCTTTGCCGCGTTCTTGAAGGCTATCGCGACATTTTTTACTTTGACAATCGACCCTTAGGTCAAACGTCTGTCGTGACCCATCGCATAAATACTGGCGATGCGAACTCCTATTCACCGACGTCCATATCGTGTTTGTGCGTCGGAGCGAGCTGTTATCCAACAGGAAGTCAAAAAGATGCATGCAAAGGACATTATCCAGCCTTCCTGTAGCCACTAGGCGTCTCCCGTAGTACTTGTCAAAAGGAAGGATGGAACGTGGCGCTTTTGCGTAGATTATCGCCACCTGAAGAAAATCACAAAAAAGGACGTGTACCCTTTGCCACGTATTGATGACGCTCTAGACGGCCTGCAAGGTGCCATCTATTTTTCTTTTATTGACTTTCGGTCCGGCTGCTGGCAGATATCCGTCGACGACATGAACCGAGAGAAGACTGCATTTGTTGCCCTGACGGCCTTTATCAGTTTAAGGTGATGCCTTTCGGTCTCTGTAACGCGCCCGTCACCTTCGAACGAATGATGGACTCTTTGCTTCACGTGTTCAAGTGGTACACCTGTTTGTGCTATCTGTACGACGTCATAGTTTATTCAGCCACATTCGACACGCATCTAGACCGTCTGTCAGGGATTCTTGACGTGTTCCGCCGTGCCGGTCTCCAGTTGAACTCATCAACATGTCACTTCGCTCGCCGCCAAATCGCTGTCCTTGGACACCTCGTGGACGCCAGAGGCGTGCGACCCGATACGGACAAATTCGCGCCGTCACGAATTTTCCTGTTCCGTGTCTACCAAGGACGTTCGTAGTTTCATAGGGCTGCGCTCTTATTTCCGACGCTTTGTGAAGGATTTTGCGCCCATCGCACGTCCTCTTACCGACCTCTTGAAGAAAGACGCCCCATTTTCTTGGGGACCTGACCATGCCGCATCTTTTTCACAGCTGACTACTCTCCTTACCACGCCTCCAATATTGGCCCACTTTGACCCGTCTTCCTCTACGGAAGTTCGAACTGATGCCAGTGGTCACGGCATAGGAGTAGTGTTACCACAACGCCAGCGTGGACATGATCGCGTTATAGCCTATGCCAGCCGACTTCTATCACCCGCCGAGCGCAATTATTCAGTCACGGAGCGCGAGTGCCTCGCTCTTGCGTGGGCTGTTGCCAAGTTTCGTCCATACTTGTACGGATGCCCCTTGTATGTCATCACTGATCACCACGCTCTTTGCTGGCTATCCTCGCTCAAGGACCCCACGGGACGACTCGCACGCTGGGCGTTACGCCTGCAAGAACATACCATCTCTGTGGTATATAAGACGCGACGCTTGCACCAGGATGCCGATTGTTTGTCCCGCTACCCCGTCGACTAGCCGGGGCTAATGCCGACACCTTCACTTGCGTTTTCTCTGTGTCCCAGTTGCTTCAAATCGGCAACGAGCAACGCGGCGATCCTTCCTTACGAGCCCTCACCGACCATCTGGAGTCAACTCTAGACCTTCCTGGACCATTTCCTTTCTCGGGCTCCGGAAATAAATGGGTCGCCGTCGCTACTGATTATGCTGCGCGGTAAGCAATCACCAGAACCCTCCCGACAAGTTGCACTACTGACGTTGCTGACTTTCTGCTCAATGACATCATTTTAGTGCACGATGCTCCGCGTCAATTACTCACTGAGCGTGGCCGCAGCGTTCTCTCGGCAGTCGTCGAGGACATCATCCGCTCCTGCTCGACAAAGCACAAGTTCAGCACGTCCTACCACCCACAGACCAACGGCCTGACGGAGCGCCTCAATCGGACCATCACCGACATGCTTTCGAAGTACGTTGCGACCGACCACCACGACTTGGATGTTCACTTACCATATGTGACGTTCGCGTACAATTCATCGCGTCACGACACCGCCGGCTATTCACCATTCTATCTCCTATATGGCCGAGAAACCGCGTTGCCCTTGGACACTTTGCTGCCCTCGGCCACACGTTCAGCCACTGAATACGCGCGCGACGCGATCGCACACGCCGACCACGCGCGCCAGCTCGCCCGCACCCGTCTCGAGGCCTCACAGGAGCATCAGAGACGCCTCTCTGATTGCCACCATCGCGACGTGCACTTTTCTCCGGGTTCTCTGGTGCTTGTCTGGTCACCCATTCGACGTGTGGGTCTTTCCGAAAAGCTGCTGTCGCGCTACACTGGCCCTTACCGTGTGGTGGGACAAGTGACAGATGTCAAGTATGAAATCATCCCCGCCGACCTCTCAGCGTCATCATCAGCTGCAAGTCACATCATTCACGTGGCGAGACTAAAGCCATACCATACACCTTTCACCGCGGATGTGTAGATTAAGCACCGGGACGGTGCTTCTAAAGCCGGGGGCATGCTACGGAACAGCCGCCACAGTGTGGCTGCACTGAGGAGAAAGAAGACGACGTGTGTGCCGGCTTGATATAGCGTCGCCATTTTGGCCTTCGTTAGCTTCCTTGTAAATAAATTGTAAATAGTATTCAGCTTCAGCTACACATAACAATATGAGTGTTTCCTGCCCTTAAAATGGGAAAATTTATTAGTTTAATCATTTACCAAAATGTTAATTTCTTGGTGAGGTTGGGTTTAATCCCATTTTTGAAAACTTGTTCGAGATGCAGAAAGGGGAAATTATGGGGTTGCATCAGAAATCGACAGGCCCGATTAACCTATCTAATATTTGTTTTATACAAATATTCTTTTATATATTGTTTTATACGGCGCGAAATGCGAATATTGTGGGTTCGGTTCCCACCTGCGGCAGGTTGTTCTTCCATCCACTTTAATTTCCATTAATTTATCGTTTCTTTCTTTCGTTTATTAAGCACAAATATTTTCCCCTATTGTTGTCTTTGGTGTCAGTGTTTGTTGACTTCTTATGATATGCCGAATAAAAAAATCGGGCCCCTCGGTTAACATCCTTTCTTCTCGTTTATTACATGACGAAGGTCTCGAATCCGGCAACATTGATGCCTTCAGGTAGCATGTGTGGGTTTATTGACCAGTTGCCTTCAACCAAAAAGATCGCGCTCTCGTGACGCCTGCGGCAAAAAGGACGCTCCCGTCCGCCGCCAAGTTTTGTGAGTGGTGGCGCTGGCTAACACTCCCACGGTTCTACAGGGCACATAAATACCCAAGAAAGGGGATGTTGAAACGGAGCCGCTGTAGCTCAAGGTTCCCACCTTCGGCAAGTTCTTTTTCACCCACTTTAATTTGCATTATTTATCGTTTCTTTGTTTCATTTATTAAGCACAAGTTATTTCCCCTGTGTTTTCCTTGGTGTCAGTGTTTGTTGACTTATGATATGCCTAATAAAGATATCGGGCCCCTCGGTTAACCCCCTTTCTTCTCGTTTATTGTTTTATACAAGTGTTTTTTAGTGTTAAGAGTACTGCTCAGAAAAAAAAACACACTTCTTATCTATTGCAGGTGCAGATTGGGGTGGGATTTGTGATGCCACTCAACAAGTGGCATTACATAATAAAGTCTGCTCCAAAGCAAAGTGCACATTAGATGTGGCACGGCACCTGTGGACACCAGTGAAAGCACGTGAAAGTAGCCTGACTGAACAGGCATGCCGGACAATGTGCCATGCATCTGGGAAGCTTCCGGCAACACCGGAGAAAGTGGCTGCTTTGAACAGCAAGTCAACAGTCACCTCATTTAAGAAACATAACTGCATATCTACAAGCTATCTGAATGAGTTAGCGTTGCATGATGTATACACAACGAAAAGCATTGCCAAAGCAAGAATGAGGCAAGTGCCTATATGTATATATTTTTCTTCTTCTGTACATGCACTCTGTCTCGGTGCACAATTTAAATGTCTCTGTGGTTATGAAAAGCACCACAAGATAATTTTGGGATATGGGTTTCTGGCGAAAACCGTCCACAATGTTTCCTCCATAATCAGTTTGAATAAAAAACAATCAAGGAAGTCGGTTGGCTGCATGAGCCGTTAATTTTAACAGGACCTTGGCAGCTTAAATTACATACGCCTGCTGCTTATTGTCGTAATAACAGAAGTGAGCATTTAAGCACCTCATTGTCTTTAAAACTCTAATGTAGACTTGTATGTATGATTGTAGCTTTTCATGCTCCAGCTTTCCGTTCACTGTATTTGAAATAATGCTTCTGAAGAAAATTGGGTTCCGACACAGCTTGGCGAACCGTATGGTCTAAAAGAAGCCTTTTATATCACTGCCTTTCCAAAGTGTTGACTGCGGTCCCCTGATTAGCCGCTTTACAATCTGCAGCGTTCACAGCGATGCAATTTCAAAACTGTCCTGATTATTGCGATGTAAAGATTATAAACAGGGATAATGTGCCTCATGAAGGCTGGCCAACGTGTCGATAGAAGGACCTATCTTCGTCAAAGGCTGCCTCGTCATCCTCGGCATGTTAGCTTTAAAACGTTAGTAGAGTGACATCAAGTGCGGTTTCCTGGAGTGGCTGGTTGTAAAGGGAGAGACATGAAAGAGAATGAGCGCTGTCGCCTGATGTCTGTAAGCGTGATTCCTAAGACGGGGGAACGAGAGCGGGAGTGGGAAGGCGGGGAGAAAAGAAAAAAAAACGAGAAAAAGAAGACGTCAAGAGGAAAAAAAGAACGAGAAACAGAAGGGCATGGGAAAGTGTTGGGGAAGCGAGAGGTTTGGGAGCATTCAGGGGTGTCGTTGGCAGCATGTTCTTGTAGCTTTAGAAGACCCGGTCAGGCAGCAGTGCTCGAATACTAAAAAGACTCAAAAAGACATCAATTGAAAGAATGATTTCAGTAGCATAGCAGCAATGCGTCGGGTAATTTTGAAGGAGTTAAGATGGTGATCGGAGTCTGGGTTAGTTGGAAGGCAGGGGCATGGTCTTTCTAGGGACGTTAGCCCCAATAGTTCAACGCAGGTGTTGTCAAGGCGGGATACAGAAGTGGCGATCCCCTGTGTCGCTGAGGCACCGAAAAAGGTATCCGGGTGTCTGGGACTTTGAAATCCGTTGGTGAAGGTGTTTAAAAGATATAATAAAAACTGACAAAAAAGGGGGTGAAGCAAAACTGGAATAACAAATAAGAGGGTGACATGAGCAAACGTGGGCGGAGACAGGTGTGCATGGGGAAAGATATTTATGTGAACATATTGATGGGGATTCGAGAAACAGATATCCTCTCGCGCTGCACTGACAAGCTTCACACATACCTACAATAAATAGACGACATATTCATAATGGGGACATGGTCAATACAGCCTAGATAAATATGTAGGATTTCTAAATTGTTTTCACCCGAAAATAAAATTCACATCAGAATCTTCGATGGAGTGCATAAACTTTCTGGACACAACAATACTCACTGACATTGGAAACTAAAGGCAACGCTGTATAAGTAACCTTTCGACAAACAACAGTACCTAGAATATACGAGGCACCATCCTAGACATTGCAAACAAGGCATCTTTAGAGCCAAGCCCCACGGCTACGTTGCACGTGCGTGGAAAACCAAGATTACATAGACAGACTTGATCACCTTAAAGAAACCATATCAAACGGGAAACACCCAAGCAGTGCCCTTCAGAAAGCCTGCACCGATGCCGCAAAATTTGATCGAGTTGAGGTCCTCAAGCCCCGCCCTAGGATCACAAAAACAACACCTCTTCTTACTACTAAATCGTCAAATCCACTCCCAAACGGGAACATCCTCAAGAAATACTACCCAATTCTCACCAGCGACCAGAAACATAATAACATTTTTTCCTGACCTGCCCAGAGTAGTATTGAGATGCAACACTAATAGTGATGATATTCTTGCACATGCCAAACTAAGGACAAGGACGAAGTTAGGAACCGGTCCCTGTGGCCACCCCAGGTGGTCTGCATGCCACCATATTCAATCTACTGCTACAGTAAAAGGACAGCGTCAAATTACTCGAACAAGGTAACTTGTTTCACCTGCACATCAAGCAATGTAGTCTGTCTAGAATTTGCCACTTGTAGGAAACAATACATAGGCGTGAGACTGGACAACAAACTCGTAAAAGACTCAACGGTCTCCGCGTGGATACAAAACACAATTTACCTAAAGCAGCAGCCGGCCACTTCAATGAACATGGTCATATATGCGACAAAGTAAGGCTCTATCTACTACAGGCAAATTTCCGCTCACCTCGCTAGAGGAAAGATACGGAGTCATACCTCATACACAAGTTCAAATGTTTGCACCCGACGGGAGTTAACTTAATAGATGGCCACTTAGAATCTTTAAAAGCGGTAACTTAGATCAGAAATTCTCCTTTCATCAACCAAGGCACAAAACACATTGTGCCACCAGCTAAGCTTAATTCTTAACCTCACCTATTCCCTGCCTACTACTCAATTTATTATTCTCTTTCATGTTTTTACGTTTATATCAACTGTACGACCCCTTTTCCCATGTACACTTGCCTCCGCCCGCTTTTACTCCTGTCACCCTCCTATTTGTTATTCCAGTCTCATTTTCTTTGTCTCTTTTCTATTATATTTTTAAACACTCGTACCAACACATTCCAGGGTCCCAGATGCCAGGATACCTTTTTCGGCACATCAAGCACACAGGGTTCTCTATAGACAGTTCTGTATACCGCCGTGACGACACCTACGTTGAGCTACTGGGGCTAATGTTCCTAAAAGACCACGCCGCTGCCTTCCAGCTAACGAATTTCTGCTACGCTACTCAAGTCATTATTTCAACTGATGTCTTTTTTGGGTCTTTTTTGCTACTCGAGCACTGACCGCCTCACCGGCTCTTCTTAAGTGGTAAAAACATGCCCCCAGCGACACCCCTGAATGTTCTCTAAACCCTCACTTCCCCAACACCTTTATTGCCCGTATTTTTCTTGTCTTGTTCTTTTTCTCTCCTGGCGTCTTTTTCCCCCCTTTCTTTCGTTTCTTTTCTCGCCGCCTTCCCACGCTCCCGCTCTCGTGTCCTCTTCTTAGGAACCATCCTTACAGACGTCAGGCGACAGCGCTAATTCTGTTTAAAGTCTCTCCCGTTACATCCAGCTGCCAGCGAACACAAGCGCATGGGATGTCACTCTACTAACCCTTTAACACTAACATGCGAGGTTGATAAGGCTGCCTTTCTGAGGTGCCCCATCCCTGTTCATATCTTTTATACCGCAGTGTGCTCTTTCATCTGTCAGCCCCTTTCTTGATTTTGGATGTTCTGATTACTGAAAATTGTAAGATATGGCGTATCAGCACTTTCAGCCTACTTTCAGTGATCTCATTTTATTGAAGCATAAGAATGAGGAAAGAACTGCTACACAAAGAAAGCACCTCATACATTAGTCGCATGCACGCTGTGACCTGCATGGCTGATCTTGTTTCATGCCTGTCTTCGGTGCGAAAAAATAAAGGTGCTGGGCATCATGCAGAGTTGCAGCGCTTGCCGCCAGCCTGGATTAGAACGGACGACTATATAGTGTGGCTGTAATTGGCCTTCTGCTAAGATACAACTGTTTAATGGATCAAAGTACCGGTAACTATTGTACTGGCATCAACAACCTGCTGCAGATTTCATTTCCTACAAAAATCTGTTTTTTTAGAAACAAACGAGCGCAATAGATTGCTCTCTATTATTTTAAGATGCTTCTGTACGCTTTTTTACATTGAAGATGCAGGTTAGCTTAGCAAAGTAGCAAAATGGAGATTGGCGGATTCCCTGCACTGTGCGAAACGATGTGCACGAAGCTTTGTACGCTGTTTGCATTGATCTTTGACAATAATTAACGGTGATGTTGGTGGAAAATGCGCAATTTCTTAAGCGTTTGGGCCAATACGAGAATGGCGAGTTGCTGTTAAGCATTACGTTGCATGCACCACTTCTGTTTGTCTGCATAGTCAACAGAACACACAGGTAGACGTGTTTGCTTGAGGCCTTGTTGCGAGTCATTGTTCATATTCTTTGAGAGGGAATTCAGTGTTGTCATTACCTCACATGGCGCACCGCATCATGGCAGAAGTATTAAATTTGAATCGACTCACCGTGCTGTGCATACTTCAGTTAGTTATTATAATTGTATGTATACAATGTATACATACGTTCGTGGCCTGCACTATGTTTTACTGCGTAGCGAAGACACTCCTGTTATGTGTGACGCTTCTTTCCGCCCTGGGTGTCCTCGACGTCGAGTGCACGCCTTGGAGCCATTTCGCTGGCCCATGTTTACGGGCATCTACATACATGGCTAATACACTGTTGAGATTCAAACTCAAAGTGCTCGCCTCAGGCTAAGGACGATTGTAATGTTTACACTAACACAGCCTACCATCTGCATTTTTGCCGCATGAAAATGAAAACGAGCACAGCATCTGCAATACGCACGAACCGTAAAATGCTGGCGCAGCAGCACCGGTCCAGATGTGTGGAGGTGAGCGCCATCTCGTGGTGTTTCAAGAAACCCAGCGGCACGAACGACAAGACCATACCAGCAGCAGCGCCTGTAATGTTGAGAGAAGAGGCAAAGAAAGGTTCACTTTAAAATATTCGTTACCATCATTTGAAGCTAAATAAAGCTTGCAAGCCAGTCATCACTACAGCTTTTACTTAAACTGTCTAATGCCAAATGGCCAATGCTAAAATTACGGCCTGCTTCCTCACCAACTGCACGAGCAACAAGTAACAATAACAAATGATATAATGGACAAACCAGACAGCTTGCACTTAGCAACTCTCCTGCATGCATTAGGGACAGTGTAGCCAAATTGGGGCTCTCCCATTCTGACATGAATGTGAGTGGTCGAAGAGCAGATAAATTATGCAGGATCACAAGCCAAAGATCCACCCATAAGGCTTTGAGCACAGCTGCCATGTGACTAAACTTTGCAGTAGAGCCAACCTCCCGATGACAACAGGCGTGGCTTTGGCAAAAACACATACAAATTTTCCCATCTAAATCTGCAAAACAATGTGATGCATGCGTATGCGTTCTCACTGCAAATAAACCTGTGCTGCCTTGTGCACTGGATAGCATGTTTGTTGGTAACATTTGCTCCATTTTGTTATCTCCAACTTTTCTTGGATCGGTCTTCCACTTGAAATGATGGCAGAAAATTTCCTTCATCATTTATTGCTACAAATCAATGTAAAAACAATTTACTTCTATATTTTGTGCACTCTTCTTTAGACCACCTGGCGAGATACATAAGTGACCTGCTAAGAGATTTATTAGCAACGGGCGCGAGCGGGTAGCTGTCACAAGAGTTCGGCGAAAGACAGCAACCACGAGCTCATGCCGGTGGCGATGGTGCTGTGGCGCAGGCGGCTACTCTTCTTCGTTACAATCGCCCTCCGCAGAAAAAGGCGCCATCCTGGCGGCTTAAGGCGAAGAGACTACTATTGGGTCGTAGTACGGCTTATAGCGAGAGACGTGGACAAGTTCGCGGCCGCGATGGCGTAGGTCCGTCGATGGCGTGAGGGGCTCTACGATGTAATTGACGGATGACGTTTGCTCGAGAACGCGGTAGGGTCCTAGGTACTTTGCGAAAAGTTTTGAGGAGAGGCCGGGTGTAGTAGCGAGTACCCGAAGCCATACGAGAGAGCCAGGCAAAAAAGTTGGTGCAGAACGGCCGGCAGGTTGACGGGATTGCTGCTGCCACTGGTCCTCGGTGGAAAAAGAGCGGGCAAGCTAGCGGCATTCCTCCGCATGACGAGCAGCTTCAGATAGCGGAGTACTTTCGGAGGCGTCAGGTGTATATGACAAAATGGCATCGAGAGTAGTAGAAGGTTCTCGTCCGTATAGGAGAAAGTAAGGGGAAAAACCAGTAGTTGCTTGGGTCGCAGTATTGTACGCATACGTCACGAAAGGGAGAACTTGGTCCCAGTTTGAATGATCAGAGGCGACGTACATGGAGAGCATATCGCCAAGAGTACGGTTGAAGCGCTCGGTCATGCCGTTAGTTTGCGGATGGTACGCTGTACTGGTGCGGTGAACGATTCGGCATTCGTCGAGTAGTGCCTTCAAAGCATCGGAAAGAAAGGCGCGGCCTCTATCGCTCAGAAGTTCGCGAGGGGCACCGTCGCGAAGAACAAAATGTCGTAACAGAAACGATGCAACGTCGCGGGCAGTGGCAGTCGGCAGAGCAGCTGTTTCAGCATAGCGGGTCAAGTGATCCACTGCAACAATAATCCAGCGGTTGCCTGCTGGAGTGGAGGGTAGCGGTCCGTAGATGTCTATACCAACACGATCAAAGGGCCGACGAGGGCAGGGAAGGGGTTGTGACGGGTAGACTTGTCCGGGAGGTAATTTTCGGCGTTGGCACTGAGCACAGGAGCGAAGGAACTTTCTGACGTAGTTATACATGCCGCGCCAATAAAATCGGATGCGTAGCCGAGCATAGGTCTTGAAGAGGCCGGCATGTGCGCACTGAGGGTCTGCGTGGAAAGCGTCGCAGATAAGGTCACGGAGATGGCGGGGTATCACGAGAAGCCACTTGCGACCGTCAGAGAGGTAATTACGACGATAAAGAAGGCCGTCGCGAAGGCAGAACTGGGTAGCCTGGCGGTGAAGAGCGCGAGATGGTGAAGAGGTGGATGGATCAGAAAGGATGCTGATGAGAGTACTGATCCAGGGATCCTCGCGCTGCTCCGACGGCATGTTGTGCAGTGCATGAGATGGAACTGTGGGCTCAAGGGCGGATAGGCAAGCGCAGTCAGCGGAGACCTGTGAGTGAGAAAGGCGTCAGCGTCCGTGTGTTTGCGGCCGGAACGGTAGAGGACGCGGATGTCGTACTCCTGTAGCTTAAGGGCCCAGCGAGCAAGTCGGCCAGATGGGTCTTTAAGGGCAGACAGCCAACAAAGGGCGTGATGGTCAGTGACGACATCGAAAGCGTGGCCATACAAATAAGGACGGAATTTTCCAAGGGCCCAAATAATGGCTAAACACTCTTTCTTGGTAACAGAGTAATTAGCCTCGGCCTTTGTCAGAGTTCGGCTCGCGTAGGCAACGACATATTCATCAAAGCCCGCTTTTCGTTGTGCGAGTACGGCGCCAAGTCCGAGGCCGCTGGCATCGGTGTGGACCTCTGTGGGCGCTTCAGGATCGAAGTGGAGGAGGATAGGTGGCGAGGTTAGCAGGTGGCGTAATTTCGTGAAGGCGTCATCACAGGCGGGTGACCAAGCGGAAAGTTCTTTGTCGCCACTTAGAAGGGCTGTCAGGGGTCACATATGGAAGCGAAATTTCGAATGAAACGTCGGAAGTATGAGCATAAACCAAGGAAACATTGAAGCTCCTTTAACTTCTTTGGTTGCGGAAAGTCGGTGACAGCGCGGAGCTTGGCTGGATCCGGAAGGACGCCGTCTCGTGATACAACATGGCTAAGAATAGTGAGATTTCGGGCGCCAAAACGACATTTTTTAAAGTTAAGTTGAAATCGCGCGTCAGTAAGGCATTTGAGAACTTGCTCGAGACGGCTGAGATGGGTTCGGAAATCAGCGGAAAAGACAACTACGTCATCCAGGTAGCATAAACATGTGTTCCATTTGAGGCCGCGTAAAATATTATCCATCATTCTCTCAAAAGTGGCTGGAGCGTTGCACAGGCCGAAAGGCATTACGATGAATACGTACAATCCATCAGGTGTTAGAAATGCTGTTTTAGGTCGATCAGATGGTGCCAAGGGGGCTTGCCAGTATCCGGAACGTAAATCAAGCGAAGAAAAGAACTCAGCTCCCTGCAAACAGTCGGGGGCGTCGTCGATGAGCGGTAACGGGTAAACGTCCTTGCGCGTTATCTTGTTCAGACGTCGGTAGTCGACGCAGAATCGAATAGAGCCATCCTTTTTCTTAACAAGGATGACCGGTGATGCCCAGGGACTGTTGGAAGGCTGCACAACGCCACGCTTGAGCATGTGAGCAACCTGGTGGTCAATGACACGGCGCTCAGAGGCGGAAACTCGGTAAGGGCGCTGCCGTAAAGGTGCATGACTGCCGGTATCTATCTGGTGAAAAACGGTCGATGTGCGGCCCAAACCGGAAGCATGGCTGTCGAAAGAAGCGCTGAACCTCTGCAGGAGAGCAATAATCTGGCTTCGTTCTGAAGATGACGTGCCTTTGTCGATGGAGCAGTGGAAAGCGTCGAGGAGTGACTGGTCAATCGCAGAGTCACAAGTAAGTGCGCCAAGGCCCGCAGAAGTAGAAACGGCAGGAGTGTCGAAGATGCAAAAGGTGTCGACCGGTTGAACAAGGCCTAGGCATTCAGCATGAGATAAAGCTAAAGGGCAGGCTGTGGGATTGTGGACGACCATTTTCGTGACGCCATTGCGAAGAGTAAGGAGAGCAAAGGGCAGCGGAGAACATCGGCGGCGAATGAACAGCTCAGAGGGCGTAAAGAGAACAGTGACATCAGAAATGGCGGCGCACGACACAGGCACAAGCAGGGAAGAGCGTGGAGGGACGGAATTGTCTTCGGAAACAAACAGTTTAACACTGGAAGGGTCGTTTTCGATAGGCTCGACGTCGGGAAGTGCAGAAAGTCCGAGTTCGGCGTGACAACAGTCAATAACGGCGTTATTATTTGCAAGGAAGTCCCAGCCTAAAATGATGTCATGGAAAGAAGTGGGCAGCGACGAATTCGACGGTATACAATAGATCTTGAATGAAGACGCGAGCAGTACAGGCAGCGAGAGGCGTTATATTTTGAGCGTTCGCGGTTCGAAGGGAGAAGTCGGAGAGAGGCGTCAAAACCTTTCGTAGTGTGCGGCAGAGTTCGGCGGAAATTACGGATACGGCGGCTCCTGTATCTACAAGTGCCAGGACGGCGATTCCTTCGACAGAGACTTCAATGACGTTGGCTGGAGAGGGACGAGGACTTGGGCATTGCGACGTGGACGCAGTTCATGCCTCGGGAACTGCGGCCATCAGTTTTCCTGCTCGGTGGACACGGGACGACGCCGCATCGGAGAAAGCGAGCGACGACGGGGAGATAGTGAGCGGCGAGTAGAGGCGGTTGGGCGGTCAGGGGAAAAGGAAGAGGTAGGAAGGCTGGAAGGCGAAGAGGAAAACGGAGCGGGGAATGGTGGCGCTCGCCGGATGTTCTGAAGAGGAAGCATGCCACAACGACAGTGGCGCGCCACGTGACCAACACCACCGCAAGCAAAACATATTGGGCGGTCATCGAAGGTGCGCCACTGGTGGGGGTAAGGTCCGAGTCGCGGTTGAGGATTCGGAAAATGCTGTCGGTCGGGCAGCGCCATAGGAGGAAAATGCCGGCGGTCGTGAAGCGGCATAGATGGCGGCAAAAATGTCGGTGGTCGATGCATAGAGGGCGGCAGGGGCGTTTGAGGACGAGATCGGGAAACTGCTTCAGCGTAAGTGAGAGGAGCCGTGACTGGTGTCTGCTCAACGTCTGGAGGAACGGCTTGAGAGACTTGTTCTTGAATAAAGTCGCGGATCGTAGGATGCAAAGCAGGGGGTGGTTCCTGGACAGAAGATATCAAAGATAGCTGGCGGGCGATCTCTGCGCGAACGAATTTCTGGATTTTTACGAAGAGAGCAGCATGGAAGAGAGCAGCATCGTCGACTCGAAGGCTTGATAGAGAGTCGGCGGGTGGGGTGGGACGTCGGATGTGAAGCCGTTGCCTGCGCAACTCGTCGTAACTCTGGCACAATTCTATCACTTCAGCGACAGTGTGAGGACTCTTCGATAATAACATTTGAAATGCGTCGTCCTGAATACCCTTCATTATATGTTTTATCTTCTCCTCCTCTGACATCGACGCATTCACCCGTTTGCAAAGGTCGACAACGTCCTCAATGTAGCTTGTGAAGTTTTCTCCGGCCTCTTGGGATCGTGTGCGCAAACGTTGTTCTGCACGAAGCTTTCTTACTGCAGGCCGACCAAAAACTTGGGTAAAGTTGGTCTTGAAGACCAACCACGAAGTGAGGTCGGCTTCATGGTTTAGAAACCATAGTTTCGCAACGTCCGTAAGATAAAATGCGACGTTTCTCAACTTGGTAACGTCGTCCCACTGGTTATGGGCACTCACTCGCTCATAAGACGAGATCCAATCTTCAACGTCTTTGTCATCTCTGCCGGAGTAGATAGGGGGATCTCGCTGACGCAAGCACCGGCACAAACCAAGGTGGCCGGCGCCGTTGGAGGAGCTGGAGGAGTGCGTGCGTCGTCGGGCATGATGGGGGGTAGAGTGCGACTCCGAAGTTCGAGGGTAGTCGAAACCCAGCACCTCCACCACTTGCTAAGAGATTTATTAGCAATGGGCGCGAACGGGTAGCTGTCACAAGCGTTTGGCGAAAGACAGCAACCACGAGCTCATGCCAGTGGCGATGGTGCTGTGGCGCAGGCGGCTACTCTTCTTCGTTACAAACCATCCAATGGAGCCACCAGCACCACCTCCGGTGAACCACCTTGCTTCTCTGCAGACTCCCATTCGGAGCTTTTTTTACAGAAGCAAGTCACCAGGGCAAGTCAGTGCAAAAGTAAATACAGTATGTTTTTCAATAAAATTTGATGATATGCAACCTAGTATGGTGCTTCATATATTGATTCTTTATAGCATGAAAATAGCCACATGTAGCTACAGACTGTACACTTCACAAGGCTCAACATCACATGAAGATAGCCCATCATCAGCTTCGGAATAACAATCGCTGCTCCTTCAATTGATCACACAACTTGCCTTTGACGTGCTGCGCCCACGATCGTATTTAACGTGCTGTCCAGTGCCCACCGGGCCAGCCAGCACCCACCGTGCCACCCAGCACCAACTGTGCGGCCCAGCAGCCACCATGCCACCAAGCCACCACCATGCCCAGTAACCACCATGCCCAGCAACCACCATGCTGCCCAGTACCCACCGTGCCACCCAGCAACCACTATGCCCAGCATCCACCATGCCATCCATTGCCATACACCACCATGATGATAGATGATGCACTCCCCTATGCCCAGCAACTGGCAAATTTTCAATAGGGCAATGAGTGACAAGAAAACTTAGCGGGGGTATTGTCTTATCATGTTGTATTGTAGTGTCTTAGTTATTCAACAAGCGTAAGACAGCTGACATAAGGAAGTATAATATGGATAGAATTGAACATACTCTCAGGAATGGAGGAAGCCTAAAAGCAGTGACGAAGAAACTAGGATTAGGCAATAATCAGATGTATGCGTAAAGAGACAAGGCGGCAATATCATTATTAATATGGATGAAATCGTTCGAGTGGCTGAGGAGTTCTAAACAGATTTATGCAGCACCAGTGGCAACAACGACGATAATAGAAGAGAGGATAGTCTAGAGGAATTTGAAATCCCACAAGTAACGCCGGAAGAAGTAAAGGCCGCCTTGGGAGCTATTCACAGGGGGAAGGCGGCTGGGGAGGATCAGGTAACAGCAGATTTGTTCAAGGATTGTGGGCAGATTGTTCTTGGAAAACTGGCAACCCTCTATACGCAATGCCTCATGACTTCGAGCGTACCGGAACCTTGGAAAAATGCTAACATATTCCTAATTCATAAGAAAGGGGATGCCAAAGACTTGAAAAATTATAGACCAATAAGCTTACTGTCCGTTGCCTAAAAATATTTAGTAAGGTAATTGCAAATAGAATCAGAAACACCTTAGAGTTTCGTCAACCAAGGGACCAAGCAGGATTCCGTAAAGGCTACTCAACAATAGAACATATTCACACTATCAATCAGGTGATATAGAAATGTGTGGAATATAACAAACCCTTATATATAGCTTTCATTGATTACGAGAAAGCGTTTCATTCAGTCCGAACCTCAGCAGTCATGGAGGCATTGCGGAATCGGGGTGTAGACGATCAGTATGTAAAAATAATGAAAGATATCTATAGCGGCTCCTCAGCCACTGTAGTCCTCTATAAGGAAACCAAGAAAATCCCAATAAAGAAAGGCGTCAGGCAGGGAGATACGATCTCTCCAATGCCATTCACAGCGTGTTTACAGGAGGTATTCAGAGACCTGGATTGGGAAGAATTGGGGATAAGAGTTAATGGAGAATACCTTAGTAACTTGCGATTTGCTGCTGATATTGCCTTGCTTAGTAACTCAGGTGACCAACTGCAATGCATGCTCACTGACCTGGAGAGGCGAAGCGGAAGGGTGGTATCTAAAATTAATCTGCAGAAAACTAATGTTTAACAGTCTACAACAGCAGTTTACGATAGGTAGCGAGGCACTGGAAGTGCTAGGGAATACATCTACTAAGGACAGGTAGTGGCTGCGGATCCGGATCATGAGACTGAAATAATCAAAAGAATAAGAATGGGCTGTGGTGCATTTGGCACGCATTCTCAGATCATGAACAGCAGGTTGTCATTATCCCTCAAAGAAAACTATATAACAGCAGTGTCTTACCAGTACTCACGTACGGGGCAGAAACCTGGAGGCTTACGAAAGGGGTTCTACTTAGGACGATGCAACGAGCTATCGAAAGAAGAATCGTAGGTGTAACGTTAAGGGATAAGAAAAGAGCAGATTTGGTGAGGGAACAAACGTGAGTTGATGATATCTTAGTTGAAATCAAGAAAAAGAAATGGGGGGGGGGCGCATGGGCAGGGTATGAATGGGGAGGGAAGATAACCGATAGTCATTAAGGGTTACGGACTGGATTCCAAGGGAAGGGAGGCGTAGCAGGGGGTGGCAGAAAGTTAGGTGGGCGGATGAGGTTAAGTTTGTAGGGACAACGTGGCCACAATAAGTAGATGACCGGGGTAGTTGGAGAAGTATGGGAGAGGCGTTTGCCCTCCAGCGGGCGTAACCAGGCTGATGATGATGATGATGACGACGACGATGATGATGATTGTCTTTATGGAGGTTGAGATTCCAAGGAGAAGAACAGAGAGAGAAAGAGAAACAGAAGACAGGAACAGAAGGGAGCTTACGGAAAATGGTCTAGAGTCCAGCGGCTTCATTGTTGCCCACAGAATTTAGCGCTCGACGTCGTGCTGGGGCCAGACACATAGGATATGTTCAATCGTTTCTGTGGTTCCGCAAGAGTCGCACATGGGCGTATCCCCAAATCCAATGCGGAACGAGTAGGCCTTCGTAAGTGCCACCCCAAGCCAGGGGCAGCACAATACTGTCGCTTAACAGCGTAAAATGTTTGATGGTATTTGTAGCTTTAGGGATCAATCCAGCTATGAAGATGAAACTTCGGGAGGTTGGAAGAAGATCAGTATTTTTGTCGCATAGCTTTAGCCACGATATGAAGCTTTCTTGCAGCGTCGGTTCTAGATAAGGGAATTGGAACTGCGCGGGCATCTAGATGGGCAGACCGGGTGAATTCGTCGCCGAGGTAGGTCATTACCTGCAATGCCGGCAGGCCTAAGTAGCCACTGGAGTATAATTTGATGCCCTCTAGCATTAGCTTGATGGTGATATTACTTCATATTGTCACGTGGTGGTGACGTTGAATAACACAGTAGCAATACTGTGAACGACAAAACTAACTTTTATTGGGCGAACCTGTGTCCACAAAAAGAGGCTACACTTACAGCACAACGACAGCGGCGAAGACGGTCGGCGATCGTCGAAAATCTCATCAGCGGGTCAAGCGCGTCGGCATTTATAGAGCAGTCGTCGAATGTTCCAGACTAATCGTTCGGACCCGCGAGCCTTCCACAAAGTTCTACACCATTCGAGTCAGGTGATGAAATTAGATAACATAAGGTTCCGGCGACAACAGACAGCGGATAGAAGCATCGATAACTTTCCAGAAGCTTCGGATACATGCAGGCGCGTCCCACGCTGTGCGATTACATCTGTTAGGCGGCGAAACGTGGTTGGCCGATAAAGATAAGTACACGCGTCAATACCCCCCTCTTAAAAAGCATCGACCGGATGGTGCAAACAAACGAAAGTAATAAATAAGCACTCGTAGTAAAGAAAAAAACAAAATAAGGAAAGTTCGTTAGCGTCCGTAAAACGGTTTAAGACGCACCACGTGGACCACTTCAGGTCGTGCGCGACGTCGCTGCGAATGCGAAATGCCGTCTGGCACGACCTCATAGTCCAGTCCGCCAATACGTCGGATGATCTTGTTGGGTCCGAAATAGCGTCGCAATAGTTTCTCACTCAGTCCTCGTCGGCGTATCGGGGTCCACACCCAAACACGGCCGCCGGGCTGGTACTCGACGAAGCGTCGTCGGAGGTTGTAGCGTCAGCTGTCGGTCCTCTGCTGGTTCTTGATTCGCAGGCGGGCGAGCTGTCGGGCTTCTTCGGCGCGCTGGAGATTGGTAGCGACGTCAAGATTCTATTCGTCAGTTACGTGCGGCAGCATGGCGCCGAGCGTCGTCGTCGGGTTCCTGCCGTAAACGAACTTGAACGGCGTGATCTCTGTTGTTTCTTGCACCGCCGTGTTGTAAGCGAATGTTACGTACGTCAGGATGGCAACCCCTGTCTTGTGTTCGACGTCGACGTACATTGCTAGCATGTCGGCGAGGGTCTTATTCAGCCGCTCCGTAAGACCATTCGTCTGTGTGTGGTAGGCAGTTGTCCTCCTGTGCCTTGTCTGACTGTATTGCAGAATGGCCTGGGCGAGCTCCGCTGTAAAGGCCGTTCCGCTGTCGGTAATGAGTACTTCTGGGGCGCCATGTTGCAGCAGGATGTTTTCGACAAAGAATTTCGCTACTTCGGCGGCGCTACCCTTCGGGAGTGCTTTAGTTACAGCGAAGCGGGTGAGGTTGTCCGTCGCCACGACGATCAACCTATTTCCGGTTGTTGACGTCGGAAAGGGTCCCAACAAGTCGATCTCGATCTGCTGGAATGGTCGGCAAGGAGGCTCGATTGGCTATAGTAATCCAGCTGGTCTTGGCGGTGGTGTCTTGCGTCGCTGACAGTCTCGGCATGTTCTGACATAACGGGCGACGTCGGCGATCAGGCGCGGCCTATAATACCTTTCCTGTATCCTCGACAGCGCCCGGGCGAAACCAAGGTGCCCAGCGGTTGGATCGTCGTGTAGGGCGTGCAATACTTCTGGACGCAGTCCTGACGGGACATCAAGAAGGTAGTTGGCACGCACTGGAAAGAAGTTCTTCTTTATGAGTAGGTTGTTTTGAAGGGAGAACGAAGATAATCCTCGCTTAAATGCCCTAAGGACAACCTCGCTGGGCCCTTCCAATTACTCTATCAGGTTTTTCAACTCCGGGTCTGCTCGCTGCTGTTCAACGAAGTCTTCTGCGCTTAAAATGCCGAGGAAGGCGTCGTCATCTGCGTCATCTTGCGGCGGCGAGTCAATGGGGGCGCGTGATAGGCAATCGGCATCAGAGTGCTTTCGTCCGGACTTATAGGTTACAGTGATATCATATTCTTACAGTCTTAGGCTCCACGCGCCAGCCGTCCTGAAGGATCCTTTATATTCGCTAGCCAACTCAAAGCGTAATGGTCGCTGACGACTTTGAATGGCCTGCCATATAGGTACGGGCGAAATTTCGCTGTAGACTAAACGACGGCGATGCATTCCTTTTCGGAATGATTTCCACTTTTGACAACGACCGGCTAGCGTAAGCTATGACGTGTTCATGACCATCTTTTCTCTGGACTAGCACGGCACCGAGGCCTAGGCTACTGGCATCAGTGTGGATTTAGGTATGGGCGTGCTCGTCGAAGTGCGCAAGTACGGGCGGCGACTGCATGCGTCGTTTGAGTTCTTGAAATGCGTCGGCCTGCGGCGTCTCCCACTTGAACTCGACGTCACATTTAGTTAGCTGTGTCAGCGGCTCAGCGATACGTGAAAAGTTCTTGACAAAGCGCCTATAGTAGGCACACATGCCAACAAATCTACGCACTGCCTTCTTGTCGATGGGCTGCGGGAACATTGCAATGACAACTGTCTTCTGTGGGTCGGGCCGAACTCCAGACTTTCTGATGACGGGCCTAGGAACAGAAGCGCATCGTAAGTGAAGCGGCACTTTTCTGGCTTAAGGCTGAGCCCTGATGACTTGATGGCCTCTAGTACTGTCGCAAGCCGCCTAAGGTGATCGTCGAAATTTTCGGCGAAGACGACAACGTCACCCAAGTAAACAAGGCAGGTCTGCCACTTCAATCCTGCTAACACCATGTCCATGACACGCTGGAATGTTGCAGGCGCTGAGCAGAGTCCGAATGGCATGACCTTGAACTCGTAGAGGCCGTCCGGGGTGATGAAGGCGGTCTTTTCGCGATCTCTCTCGTCGACTTCTATTTGCCAGTAGCCAGACTTGAGATCCATCTACGAGAAGTATTTTGCGTTGTAGAGGCGATCTAATGCGTCGTCTATCCGTGGTACGGGGTATACATCCTTCTTTGCGATTTTGTTCAGTCGACGACAATCGACGCAGAAACGTAAGGTGCCGTCCTTTTTCTTCACCAAGACAACAGGGGATGCCCACGGGCTTCTCGACGGCTGGATGATGTCGTCGCGCAGGATTTCGTCGACTTGTTGTCTTATAGCTTCACGTTCTCGCGGCGAAACTCGGTAAGGGCTCTGACGGAGTGGTCGACCGCTCTCCTCGGTAATTATGGGATGCTTGGCGACTGGTGTTTGTCGAATCCTCGATGACGTCGAAAAGCAGCCTTTGTATCGTTGGAGCAGACTTCTGAGCTGTTGTTGCTTAATCACGGAGAAACTTGGATTACTGTCGTAGTCTGGTTAGGGAACCATGGTCGTCGGGGTAGATGCGGCGGAATCCGAGAGGACAAACGCATTACTGGTTTCCAGAATTTCCTCGATGTACGCGATCGTCGTGCCCTTGTTGATTTGCTTGAACTCCTGGCTGAAGTTTGTCAGCAATACTTCAGTTTTCCCTCCATGCAGTCGAGCGATCCCTCTTGCGACGCAAATTTCACGGTCTAGCAGTAGGTGTTGGTCACCCTCGATGACGCCTTCTACGTCGGCAGTCGTTTTGGTGCCTACGGATATGACAATGCTGGAGCGAGGCGGGATGTTGACTTGACTTTCGAGCACACTTAAGGCATGGTGAGTACTAGAGCTCTCCGGCGGTATCGCTCGATCTTCCGACAGCGTTATGGACTTCGACTTCAGGTCAATGATTGCGGCGTGTTGGTTCAGGAAGTCCATGCTGAGAATGACCTCTCGCGAACATTGTTGGAGGATAACGAAGGTGGCAGGGTAAGGCCGGTCATGAACGGTAATTTCTGCCGTGCAGATTCCAGTTGGCGTAATGAGGTGTCCTCCAGCGGTCCGAATTTGGGGACCCTCCCATGCAGTCTTAACCTTCTTCAACTGGGCGGCGATGTGTCCACTCATTACGGAGTAACCGGCCCCTGTGTCGACTTAGGCAGTGACTGCATAGTCGTCGAGAAGTACGTCGAGGTCGGTGGTTCATTGTCTGGTGTTGCAGTTGGGTCTTGGCGTCGCATCAGGGCTGCGTCGCATTGAACTGAAGCTGGAACGTCGGTGTTGTCTTGGCTTCCTGAGTTCGTCGGGACGGCGGCGTGTCGTCATTAGGTCGTCGAGATTGTTTCTTCGTTGTCTTCGTCGGCGGCGGAGGATCTTCTTCAGTTCGACGAACAGCAACCGCACCTCCATCGGTTGCTGCTTTTAGTTTTCCGGATATGGGCTCGCAGAGCGGCCGCGGGCTGGGCCGGTGTATGGTCGGCGCTGCGGCGACAGGTAGCGGCCTGGTGACGGCGAACGGGACGGTCCTCGAGGGCTCCATTGAGTAGCGGCGAGGTAGTCGGCGATGTCACGATGGCGTTCACCTTGCTGTGGGCGCGGAGCGTTCACGGCGAAACCCCGCAGTCCCATCTCCCGGTATGGGCATCGTCGGTAGACGTGACCCGGTTCTCCGCAGTGTTAGCAGAGCGGGCGGTGGTCAGGAGTGCGCCAAACATCTGTCTTCCTCGCGTAGCTGCGCTGGGCGACGGGTGGGCACGCTGGCGGCGGCGGTGGTGGTCGACGGAATCGCGGCGTTACGGGGCCCTTGCGCGGTCGTGGAGGGGGACCCTGACGGCGGGCGACGGCAGCGTAGGTCATCGCTTACGGCTGAGGCTGCGGCGATTCAGGGGCTACTCCAAGTTGTTGTTGGAGCTCCTCACGCACGGCGTCGGCAATCGAAGCCACTTGAAGCTGTGATGATGGGAACAGCTTTTGTAGCTCCTCCCGCATGACAGCTCGGATAGTCTCGCGTAGGTCGTCGGTGGCCAGTGACTGAACTCCGGCGTAGTTTGTCGAGCTCGTGCGGTGGTTGAATTGCCGGTTCCGCATTTCGAGTGTCTTCTCAATGCTGGTGGCCTCACGAAGGAACTCTTCTACGGTCGTCGGTGGGCTTCGTATCATTGCGCCGAAAAGTTCCTCCTTTACACCAAGCATCAGCAGGCGGACTTTCTTCTCCTCGAACATTTCCGGGTCGGCGTGGCGGAACAGACGGTTCATTTCCTCAGTGAAGATCGCGGTGGTCTCATTCGGCAGCTGCGCTCTGGTCTCCAGTAGAACTTGGGCTAGCTCTTTTCGCACGATGCTTGTAAATGTTTGCAGAAAGCCGCTTCGGAACAGGTCCCACGTCGTCAAGGTGGCTTCTCGATTCTCAAACCACGTCCTGGCGGCGTCCTCCAATGCGAAATGAACATGTCGCGGCTTGTCCTCGTTTGCCCAGCTGTTAAACGTAGCGACCCTCTCATACGTTTCCAGCCAGCTTTCCGGGTCCTCAAATGTGGAACCGCGGAACGTCAGTGGTTCCCTGGGCTGCTGCAGCACGCTGGGGGATGCTTGGGCTGCCTTTGGAGTTGTCTTGGACACAATCTTCTTGGTCTCAGGTAAAAGTCCGTGCTCCGGGGCCAGCTATTGAAGACGGCGGCTTGCTCGATGTTCCGGGACAGCGCTGGTGTTGTCCTTGCGGTACGGGCTTGAATTACGGCTTGTCGGGGGCGTCCGGTACATGAACGTAAAGCACCTCAACCATATGTCACGTGGTGGTGACGTTGAATAACACAGTAGCAATACTGTGAACGACAAAACTAACTTTTATTGGGCGAACCTGTGCCCACAAAAACAGGCTACACTTATAGCACAACGACAGCGGCGAACACCGTCGGCGATCGTCGAAAATCTCATCAGCGGGTAAAGCGCGTCGGCTTTTATAGAGCAGTCGTCGAATGTTCCAGACTAATCATTCGGACCCGCGAAATCTTCCACAAAGTTCTACACCATTCCCATCAGGTGATGAAATCAGATAACGTAAGGTTTCGGCGACAACAGACAGCGGATAGAAGCATCGATAACTTTCCAGAAACTTCGGATACATACAGGCGCGTCCCACGCTGTGCGATTACATTTGTTAGGCGGCGAAACATGGTTGCCCGATAAAGGTAAGTACACGCGTCAATATGTCTCCTCCTCATGAGTCCTATGATGTAGGGGAAAATGCAGACTCTGAGGTGCTGCTTTGAGTCACAAAAATGACACAGTTCTGAGTTGTCTCTTGCAGGACATATTTCACAGCACCACGCAGGGCAGCATGCTCCACCGCTATTGATGTTGTCATGTGGGACAGCTTGAACTTGGTTGTGGTTTTCCAAGCCGGAATGAGAACGGCATCTGCACCTGAAGAGCTGGTAGGTGAGAATAAACCACCAGTATATATGTGTATCCATCCCAGTATGTCTAATTGATTTTAGTAGCTTCGTATGTTTCAGAGCTATTGTTGGGTGATTGGCTTTCTTTACAACCTCATTGCTTAGGCGCAGCTGAGGCTGTTGAGACGCCGCAAAGGTAATGAAGGCCTTGCTACTGGTACGTATCCTAATGGAAACATTCTGTATGGGTGAATATAACTTCAGAAAACGTTGCATGCGGTCTGTGCAACGGCAAGAACACCAAGTGATGATCAGAGACGCGGGGAAGATGACGGATATGCGTCCCGAGACAATCCACAGCAACGTATGTTTGGATGAAATGATCTTTGGCGAGCACGATTGTTGCAGCTGTTGATGCACAGCGAAGAAGTCCTAGACAATGCTTGCTCAGCAGTGGTTGCGCGACAACAGTGAGCAATGCTTGGCCCAGTAAGCTCTGCAATGAGCGATTATTTGACTTGCACGTACTGGACAATACTGCAAGGCTGTAGTGTAAATAGTTTAAGAATAGAGCTTTGTACAACTGAAGCATGGAGCGTACAGATGTGCCCCATGTTTTTCCGCTCGTGAATCTCAATACCTGAGCAATCGGCCACAGTTTTTTTTTCTTCAGGTACGTGCAATGAGGGCTCCAGCAAAGATTTCGATCGATTATTACAGCGGAGAATCGATGGGTGTTTCCAGAGGTGATAGTGTGTTGATTAATGAAGACTGGGTATGGTGTCTTAGATTTACGGGTGGATGCAAGCAATGCACATTTCTCGGTCGATACCGTCAAGCGTTGAGTTTGTAGGTATGCTGATGTCAAAGTGGCTGCCCGCTGCAGACGCGCGCGAACATGAAGGCAGGTTACCGCAGACGTCCAAAGTCAGATGTCATGTGCGTATATCGAGAGGTATATTGTTTTAGGTAAAATTTCAGCTAGGCCAATGAGTGTCACATTGAACAACGAGGGACTCAATTCTGCTCCTTGAGGCATGTCGCAGAAAGTGTAATATTCAGCTGTGGGGCCATCTTATATTTGTCCAAAAAACTACCGGCGAGGTATATAGTGGGATAACCAGCAAAGCATGCAGCCGCCAGTTCTAATTGTCTCCGGGTAGTTGATGACGGCATCATGTGCAACGTTTTCATATGCGTCTTTCACGTCGAGAAAGAGTGTAACTGATAGGCGCTTACGCTTTTATCATGTTGCGCAAACGTTGTCAGGTCAATGACACTATCAACTAGGGAACAACCCCGACCAAAGCCTCCCGTGGAAGCTGGATAGATAATGTAATGTTCGAGATACCATTCTAGAATTCCAAGGGAAATCCTTTCCATCACCTTTCTGATGCAGCTGATCAGAATAGTAGGGCGATATGCCGCCAAATCCAACGGATATTTTCCCGGCTTTAGCTAGGTACCAGCTGATTTAACTTCCATTGCCGGGGAACTAAACTTCGATGCCATGAGTTGTGAAAACTGCTCAGAAGCGCTCTCCTTTCCTCTTTTCCAAGGTGTCCCAGGGAAGCATAGGTGACGCCGTCAGGGCCTGGAGAGGATGATCATTTCGAAATAGTCAGGGCCGCTTCGAGTTCTTCCACGGTAAAGGCCACGTCTATTTCTGGTATCCGAGCCGCAGGGACGTAATTCACATGAATGTTGGTGTTGAAAAGTGACTCTCGCACAAAATTCCTCCGCTACACCAAGCTCAGTGTGGCCAAGATAGAGGGCCGAAGCTGCGAATGGGTGTCGTTGTTTCGGGAATGAAGGAAGACCATGAACTGGTCCTCCAGATTTGTGAAAGTGGCTTCCTAGGGTCCAGTAACTCAAAGATTCCGTTCCATCGCTCACTCTCTAGTTTGTCTGTGCGACGATTAATTTCCTTCTTAATGCGTCGTGCGTCTCTGAGATCATAAATTGATTTAGTGCGTCTGTATTGTAGCTTTCATGCCGATCAATCGCACGAAGTCTCTCGAGTTCAATGTCGAAATGCTTACGGTTTGACGACATCGGTAATAAACACTTTTCAGCTCTCATTGCTCCTGCGATTCTGTCTTTGACATTGCTGGTGAAATCTCCCGAAAGGCTTTTTCCATTGCGACGTGCACATAGTCCAGTCAGTGCTCTTCGCCACACTATGAGAGAAAGACCGAGTGAGTCCATTAATCTTTACGTAGGTGGGAATGCCATCACTCCCGCGAGTCTCGATGTCGCAAAACCATTTAACAGGTGACGTGTTGCTCCGTGACACTTAGATCAAGTCGAGTCAGCTGCTACACGCCGGACTACACACATACGTCGGGCTACCATCGTTCATGATGCGGAGGTCACAATCAGACGCAAGCGACACAACATTCCTTCTCCTTCAGTAGATCTTGGTGCTTCCCCAAAGCAATTGATGCGCATTGATTTCCCCATGATGACCTACGGGCCGTCATTTTTCTGTAATATATATTTCAGTCGTTCACAGCCAAAGTGCTTTGATGGGAAGGTGTAACCACCAATAAGAGTGAAATACACTTGGTGCTTCCTGACGCGGAGGCACACGTATTGGTTGTAGTCATGGGGCTGAACCGTATGCGAAACATAGGTCAAGTCTGTACGGATGTAAATGAGAACGTTGCTTAGTTCCTCACATGTGGAAGAAGCAAAAAACTCCCTAACCAGATAATCTTTGACAATCTGTGTGTTATAACGTTCAGTTCGAAAATAACAAGTACAGGAAACCGGTTCTTCAAGACGAATTGGCGCAAATCCGAGATGCGGTACTTCAAGCCTCTGGCATTCCATTGTAAAATTGGCGCACTTCTAATTTCAGTGCCAAAAGAAAAGTTTGGGTGAGCCATGATGCTTAATTGGGCTTGAAAGTACAGGATTCACTGCGTCCAGTATTGGGAATGCGCTTTGAGCTGTCGGAGTCTGCAGCTTGTTCAGAAGCATGAGAATGGTGTTCATTAGTGATCGCACCATCACAACCACTTTTCGGTCCTCTTCAGTTCATTCACCGGCAAGAGATGCTCGGGGTAGATTGCTTCCGCCGGCTTGCAGTGGAGCTGCAGGTGATCGCCGCTTTGGCGACGCGGGCCAAGCTTCAGTGTCCATATTTTTCTCAGTGCCTTTGTCCAGTGTAAGCCTTTCTGATGTGTGTGGCCTGGGTGGCCGTAGAGGAGGTGACATTTGACGTGCCACACGCGTCACTGACGCAGCTTTCCTTGAAGAACGTCGGCGACGGGAGCGTCGCTTCGTGATTTTAGCGGGGCTTCTCGAAGAGAGCAAAGATCTATTGCCATTCCGTTTAAGAGAAAGTTGTTGCTTAATTTATGGGCACTCATTTGATGAAGCCTCGAGAGATCCGTGGCAGTTTGGACATTTCATGACAGTGGGCGCACATTTATGCAAGGCGTGTGGCTCTGCGCAGCGGGGGCACACTGTTTCTTTATTTGAATGCCTAAGTGCTGGTTTTAAGTGTTTCGAGAATGATGACCAAATTATCCTGCTAGGTTATATGAATGCACACATAAATGATGTAGTCTGTCATGCGGACAACAACGGGAATGTATTTTTAGGTCTCTGTGAGAAACGTAACCTCGTTATCGTAAATACTTGGCCTCAATGTGATGACCACAGCACATGCGAAGTCTGGAATAGGCTATAGACTAATAATTAATGTATGAGGACAGAACGTATTTATAATAAGCTGAGAGAAATAGTCAATGGCGAGGAAGGGTGTAATAAATATGATAAGCTGAGAGAAGTGGTTGATGGCAAAGAAGGGTGTAGCCACATAGGGAGTTACCACAAAACATATTTTCTAAATGGGATATGTAGTTGGGAAACAGAGCAAAGAGTGCAAAATACCCAGTCCCAATTTGAAAGCTGAACAAATAACAAATATGGTCACTACATTTGAGGAAGAACATGAAGAATGGCCAAGTAAAGAGTGGGTATATAGGAAGCTTCTAAGAGTAACAATGAATGAAATACGGAAAGAGAAACGATTTCGTTGGAAGAGAAAGAAAACATAAAAGCTCGTTAAACAAGGAGATACAAGGTGCGATTAGCCGAACGACTGAACGCATTCCGAGAGCAGGCAGGCAAAAAATCGCAGTTGTCGCAGGATTAAGTAGCAAGACAATGATAAGTATACACAAGAAAAAATCTATGGTTCAAATGCTGGTTCAAGCCAGGGTAAAAGGTGAAAAGGAACATTCGTTGTCATAAATACGTTTGAAAAAGAAGGCCGCACCTACAATATTTTGGAACCTCATAAACTTCTTAGGCAGAAAATCTGGAACACTAAAACAACATATCCTAGACGAAAATGGAAACGAACTGAAAGGGGATTCTGCGCTAAAAGACACCCTCAAAACACCAGCCCAATCATTCCAGGGCAATAACGAGGTGGTTTTAGACAAAAAGAAGACAGTTGAGAAAAACCAGATAGAAAAGGGACGGGTACTGAGAAATTTCAAATGGAATAAAGCCGAAGGAATATTCCCAAGCGCACAGCCACAGGGTTGGACGAGGTTCCAGTTAGGCTGATTAAGGAACTAGACACAAAAACAGAGAAAGCGCTGTGAAAAGCTTTAGGACACAGCTTACAACATAGGTGAATACCAGACAGTTACAATACCTAGTAGAAGTACAATTAATTCAATTAATAGAATTAAGTGGGGACATTATAGAATTCACTGATATAGATGGTCTCCGTTCCGTCGGGAAAATGCAGGTTAGCAATGCAAGTGACTAAATTAACTCTACAAGCATGTTCAGAGAATAATGTAATACTGGAATAAAATTAGCATGCCTTCAGAATCGGTAGGCGTCGGCATGATAGCGTGTTTTTTCTTACTCAGTATATGTATAATATCCAGGGAGGAAAAGTTATCGGTATATGACGCTTTCTTAGACGTTATTGGACCGCATGACAACCTAAATCGCGACATGTGCGATATTCTGAGAAGGGAATGTTTAGGCAATAACTGTACAGATTTTTTAGGCAGATATACCTAAAAATACAGTTTGCATTGAATGAAAAGGGATGAATACTGCGGAGCAAGTTGATATCCCCAATATCAACATAGAATTCAGACAGAGGTGCCCTTTATCCCTATAGCTATTTATAATGCACATCGTAAGGATGGAAAGGGCTGAAGTGGGAAGCAATATCACGTTTAACCTCTCATACAAACAGGTGGGTACAGTAGTAAGGGAGCAGCTTCGAAGTTTATTTTATGCGGAGGACATTGTGTTGCTGCCTAACAAGCATAGTGATATGCAACGTCTGGCTCATGTCTGTGGACAGGACTGCAAGAATTTAGGTCTGAAATTTAGTGTTAAACATTTACCAGGCACTGTCAGTACAGCGCCAAGAAATTCCTCGGGTAAAAGAATACCAATATCTTGGAATATGGATAAAGGAAGCTAACATACATATGAAAACAAAGAAAAGTGCAATAACAGCAAAGACAGTGAGAAATATGCCTTAATGGAACACAGAGCTCTATGAGCGTACGATATGTATGAGGAGCTCCTACGTATGGGGAAAGCAACTTCGCAAAACCTTGAAATTTCAACGCGTCAAAGTGACGTGTATGCGTGAAAGATGCATTAATATGCCGAACAAAGCTGATTTTTTTTCTCAATAGCAGGCGACTGCCCCGCTCCGAAAGGAATAAAAGATGGCTGCCAGCTGATCGCGTGGGACTATAACGTTATAAAGTCATTTCGGCAGTTTAATGGTATCGCTTTCCCAACTCTGCTGAAAACGCATTTTAGCGGCATTCCCAACCTTCCGTACCACGTCGCCGTGATTATTGACCAGCCCCTGCAAGCTAAGTAGGGGAAGTGGACCAATCAGAGGCGCCGGCATCACCCTCTCATCCGGTTATCTATTTTCCCTTAGGTGGCTCGGCCCCATCGAAACCCTCTGCACTTGAGCGTGCTCCTCGCCTCTTGTGAGCCAAATAGATAAGAAGCACCGCTGTATGTGGACGAGGTTATTCGTTCTTAAAGGAACAAAATTTACCTTCTATAAACATGGAAGAGACATTGCTTGGGCTGGTGACAAAACGCTGCGTGCCACCGCCCGATGTTGGCGTAGGCGGTTACGTGAATTTGACGTCATGATAGCGGAATAAAAACAGACAAGAAAGGTATTGCGTTATAGGTTAATCCGTAGGGTAGATAACCGGCGGAAGTGGACAAATAGATTTTGACAATGGTTGTTAGGGGAAGGGAAGCGCAGTCAAGGTGTGCTGAAACTAGGAAACTTGCAAGTGCAAGTTGTTATCGGCTAGGGCAAAAGTGGAATAATTTTATATAGCTGGCAGAGGCCTTCATTCTGAAGTGTACGTAAATAGAGGCTAATGAGGATGAATATAATAAAACAGCTAACCTTTTCCCAAAAACCGTATGCGCCTCCGTAATGGCAGAAGCACGAGTAGCGTGACAATTTTGTTTAAGGCGTCCCTGCCGCCGATCAGGATGCCTGATGGTCAAGGCGCTAAAGACATCTTTTTTATTACGTCCGTTCACAATATCACACAGTTTATAGCAGACGTGTTCCGGCCTCATAGCTTCTCGGTCTCGGTTCCAGAAAATCTCTAGAACTACTGAGCGGTTATACAAAACCAGAAGATAAATTATTTTAGCCGGGAATTTTAATTTTCTGAATAAAAATTGGTGTGCCTTCTCCATGCAATGCCTAGATTACAATGACATTAAACTGCTAAGCATCGCTTTCGATTACGACGTCTCGAAGTTGTTGTGAACCTAATAGAATTTAAAAAAACATTGGATTCTAGATCTATTCCTTGTGAGTGGTAGAGTGAGTAATCATTTTTTGTGCAACCATACACCTAGAAAATTGGATCAGGAGGCTATGGTAATAATAGCAACTTGTTTTCATTATGATCAGTGCACTCTTCGTCGGGAATTTCCAATTTTCTTGTGCGGGCGTAAATAAATCCGCACGCTAAAGAGCCATAGAGATAAAACAACTTTAACGGAAAGTGCCTGCTGTGTTCAAAAGAAGAACGGAGGGACCGGGAGGCTAGTCACGTAAAGCTCCCTTTTTCTTCAGATGATGGCCAGGACTTAAACCCTAGCAGCATCTTCTGCGTGATGGACAGCCTAGAGCTGGTCTTCTGGGCATTCGCTGAGCGGTATAGCCAGGGTATCTTTTTAAGTTCGCGCTTTATTGGTAACAGATCATTATTATAACGACTTCCGGGGTAGCAAACGTAGTATAAGTGATTGATGCTTCTCATTTAAAAACATTATGCATTATTGTGTAGTTGTCACGGATCTCCTCCGGAGAACACTCTGGCCGAAAGAATGGACTAGGCGACAGGTGTACCCACACAGATGCACATTTAATAGAACCCACGCGACACGAACAGCAGCACACAAACCTAACAAAACTAACACACAAGATACAAGAACTATCACTACACACACGAACTGGTAACACTGCCACTAGCGTTCTATTGAGAGTGGTTGGCGTTCGTGCTCACGTCTGGTTCGGTGCGGATGTGGCGTGGTGTGGGTCCCGTAGCCGGCGTCGGAGTGGCGTTCGACGTTCGAGGGCTGGCGTCGTTGGTTGCGTCGTACACGCTCCCGGTCCAAGCGCCCGTGGAGGTGTGGCCGATGATGTTGGCGTTGGGGTACCACCCGGAAGGGTGGCAACAGCGGTAGAGACACCCCTGGCCGTAGCAGGTGGTGGCGTCCTCCGTGGACTCCCCGGAACGGGCTCAGGAACGGCAGGAAGTCTGCGGTGCAAAGCCGTAGAACGCGAGCTCACCGGAGCACTAGCCGGCGTCGCTCTCTTCCGGTCGAACCGTCCCTCACCCGCCGAGTCTCCGCTGCTTTCTTCTCCCCCGTGTCTCGCCCTTCCTCGCCCTTTTATAGCCTTCTTGTTAGTCCACGTAATCCTTCTCTTCGTCTTCTCTTCTCCACCAATCGTCGCTTTCCATCTCACCGGAAACTTCTCCACCAATCATCTCTTGTCACCTCACTGGAAACTTCTTCTTTATCTTCTTTCGTCTTCGCTTAATCCACGTCATTCTTAACGCCATCCTCGTCGTCTTCTTGAAACCTTTCTTCGATCGTCTACCATTTTATTTCATCTTCCCTCTTATATGTGACAAGGGCCCCCTCTCTCAAGAGTTTTTCCCTGAAAAACTGCTCAAGTCGTCCTCTTCAGGCCATCCAGCCAGCCGACTATCTTCTGTGGCGATTCTGGCCCCAGCACACCACACAACACACCGTAGATGACCAGCACGCACCAAAAGCACATCACTAACACATCACTGCCGTTGTCCATACAGTGTCCTTAACAAACATGTTAACGTTCACAACCAAACTGCGTTTTCGGAACACTGCCGTTGTCCACACGGTGTCCTAACATAAACATGTTAGTGTCCACAACACACTCCCTTGTAAAATCACGTAACAACCACAACAGCACCAACAGCACGATACATCCCTGAGATACATAGCGCAGCAGCAACAACAAGATACCTCCCAGAGATACCTAGAGCTGCTCAGTTGGCTCGACTCATGAAGTTCGCTCCAACGTTATCCCTGTTTTTAATACATTCCTCCTGAAATTAGTATTCTTGTTAGGCCAAACTGGAGTTACTGGGCTCCTTGCTCTGCTTGTTCTTGCTATGCTTTTCTTTGCTTCCGTGCTCGTCCTCGTTGTTGTGTTTCTCCTTGCTTTGTTGCTTTTCCTTACATTTCTTATCCTTGCTGTGTTTCTCCTTACTGCTCTCTTTCTTGCTATGCTTCTCCTTGAAGGTCTGCTTCTTGCTCGCCTTCTCCTTACTGCCTTTGTCCGCCTTCTCCTTGCTTCCTTTGCCCCCCTTTTGCTTGCTGGACTTAGCTTTGCCAGCCTTCTCCTTGCTTCTGGATCTCGAGCTGCGTTTCATAGAGGAGCCTTTCTTGGCCTTCTTGGACTTGCGCTTGCCCCCCCCCTTTCTCTTTGGTGCTCTTGCTGCGTTTGCTGCTCTTGCTGCTTTTGCTACTTAGCCAAGTATAGGAACCCTTCTGTTTCTTCTTCTCTTTTCTATCCTTGCCTTTGCTTTTCTTCTCTTTGCTCTTACTCTTCTTGTCTTTGGACTTGTCTTTGCTCTTGTTCTTCTTGTCTTTGGACTTGTCTTTGCTCGTGCACTTCTTGTCTTTGGACTTGTCTTTGCTCGTGCACTTGTCTTTGGACTTGTCTTTGCTCGTGCACTTCTTGTCTTTGGACTTCTTCTTACCCTCTTTCTTTCTTTCCAAACGCTGCGTAGCTCTGCATGTCGCTTGAGCTCTTGTCTCCACTGCCGACGAGAAAGTGACTGCCCCATCACCCGCCTGAGCTGTCGTGGGCCTTTCCTCCTTTGGGTGTTCTTCAACGTCGAGCATCCTCCACTCGGGATCGGGGTCCTCGACACTTCTTGCCCCCGTAATGTTTCCCAAGATGAGATCGTAGATGGGCTGCTCCACGCATTCTGCCGCTACCTGTCCGGTATAATATGGCGTGGACACGAGAATCCTGGCTTCAGGAAGGTACCCTACTGTGCTATCTGCGAGAGTGAGGGTCGACGTTTGCCCTGTAAGCTCCTCGTCCTTCACCAGGCTTCTCCCAACCAAAGGTGTGTTGGCTCCGCTGTCTCTAAGCACCAATACAGGATGGTCCCCTATTTGCCCAACCACCACCGGCATTGCTGCTTTTGACTTGGGTGCTCCACTCACGACCTCATTTCCCAGCGGAGTTTGTTCTCCTTTTCGCGGTGGAACTTCAGGTGGTGTGACAAGTTCTGCCCGAGAGCCGACAACGCCTGCAGCTTGGTCTTGCCCCAGAGCTATCCGCTCGAATTGTTGCGGATACGCGTCCAAATCATCTCTTTTGTCATCAAAAGGAGCCATCAACTTTCTTGGACAAACCCTGGCCGGCCTAGGAGATTCGGTACCCGCAAAGGAACGCTGATTATCGTCCATGACCCCCTCATATCCTCCTGCGATATGCGCCTGTTTCCACAAAAGGAACTGCTTCTCACGTTCTATCCTTCTTTTCTCCTGCTCTTCTGACTCGCGAGCTCTTCTAGCCTCTCGCTCTTCTGCTTCGCGAGCGTCTGCGCGTGCTTGCGCCCTTTCCTCTCTCTGCCTCTTTGCTTCTTCTTTCTTCTCGTCCCAGAGACGCATCGCCTCTTCCTTGCTTAGCCCTAGCTTGAGCGCAAGTTCTAGCGTTTTTGCCAAATCCATACTTTCAGCCGTCGAGAGATCGGAAAGATCCGAGACAAATCAAAAAGAAACAAGGAAATGAATCCTGGCAGGCTCGCCACTTGTCTTTGTCACGGATCTCCTCCGGAGAACACTCTGGCCGAAAGAATGGACTAGGCGACAGGTGTACCCACACAGATGCACATTTAATAGAACCCACGCGACACGAACAGCAGCACACAAACCTAACAAAACTAACACACAAGATACAAGAACTATCACTACACACACGAACTGGTAACACTGCCACTAGCGTTCTATTGAGAGTGGTTGGCGTTCGTGCTCACGTCTGGTTCGGTGCGGATGTGGCGTGGTGTGGGTCCCGTAGCCGGCGTCGGAGTGGCGTTCGACGTTCGAGGGCTGGCGTCGTTGGTTGCGTCGTACACGCTCCCGGTCCAAGCGCCCGTGGAGGTGTGGCCGATGATGTTGGCGTTGGGGTACCACCCGGAAGGGTGGCAACAGCGGTAGAGACACCCCTGGCCGTAGCAGGTGGTGGCGTCCTCCGTGGACTCCCCGGAACGGGCTCAGGAACGGCAGGAAGTCTGCGGTGCAAAGCCGTAGAACGCGAGCTCACCGGAGCACTAGCCGGCGTCGCTCTCTTCCGGTCGAACCGTCCCTCACCCGCCGAGTCTCCGCTGCTTTCTTCTCCCCCCGTGTCTCGCCCTTCCTCGCCCTTTTATAGCCTTCTTGTTAGTCCACGTAATCCTTCTCTTCGTCTTCTCTTCTCCACCAATCGTCGCTTTCCATCTCACCGGAAACTTCTCCACCAATCATCTCTTGTCACCTCACTGGAAACTTCTTCTTTATCTTCTTTCGTCTTCGGTTAATCCACGTCATTCTTAACGCCATCCTCGTCGTCTTCTTGAAACCTTTCTTCGATCGTCTACCATTTTATTTCATCTTCCCTCTTATATGTGACAAGGGCCCCCTCTCTCAAGAGTTTTTCCCTGAAAAACTGCTCAAGTCGTCCTCTTCAGGCCATCCAGCCAGCCGACTATCTTCTGTGGCGATTCTGGCCCCAGCACACCACACAACACACCGTAGATGACCAGCACGCACCAAAAGCACATCACTAACACATCACTGCCGTTGTCCATACAGTGTCCTTAACAAACATGTTAACGTTCACAACCAAACTGCGTTTTCGGAACACTGCCGTTGTCCACACGGTGTCCTAACATAAACATGTTAGTGTCCACAACACACTCCCTTGTAAAATCACGTAACAACCACAACAGCACCAACAGCACGATACATCCCTGAGATACATAGCGCAGCAGCAACAACAAGATACCTCCCAGAGATACCTAGAGCTGCTCAGTTGGCTCGACTCATGAAGTTCGCTCCAACGTTATCCCTGTTTTTAATACATTCCTCCTGAAATTAGTATTCTTGTTAGGCCAAACTGGAGTTACTGGGCTCCTTGCTCTGCTTGTCCTTGCTATGCTTTTCTTTGCTTCCGTGCTCGTCCTCGTTGTTGTGTTTCTCCTTGCTTTGTTGCTTTTCCTTACATTTCTTATCCTTGCTGTGTTTCTCCTTACTGCTCTCTTTCTTGCTATGCTTCTCCTTGAAGGTCTGCTTCTTGCTCGCCTTCTCCTTACTGCCTTTGTCCGCCTTCTCCTTGCTTCCTTTGCCCCCCTTTTGTTTGCTGGACTTAGCTTTGCCAGCCTTCTCCTTGCTTCTGGATCTCGAGCTGCGTTTCATAGAGGAGCCTTTCTTGGCCTTCTTGGACTTGCGCTTGCCCCCCCCTTTCTCTTTGGTGCTCTTGCTGCTTTTGCTACTTAGCCAAGTATAGGAACCCTTCTGTTTCTTCTTCTCTTTTCTATCCTTGCCTTTGCTTTTCTTCTCTTTGCTCTTACTCTTCTTGTCTTTGGACTTGTCTTTGCTCTTGTTCTTCTTGTCTTTGGACTTGTCTTTGCTCGTGCACTTCTTGTCTTTGGACTTGTCTTTGCTCGTGCACTTGTCTTTGGACTTGTCTTTGCTCGTGCACTTCTTGTCTTTGGACTTCTTCTTACCCTCTTTCTTTCTTTCCAAACGCTGCGTAGCTCTGCATGTCGCTTGAGCTCTTGTCTCCACTGCCGACGAGAAAGTGACTGCCCCATCACCCGCCTGAGCTGTCGTGGGCCTTTCCTCCTTTGGGTGTTCTTCAACGTCGAGCATCCTCCACTCGGGATCGGGGTCCTCGACACTTCTTGCCCCCGTAATGTTTCCCAAGATGAGATCGTAGATGGGCTGCTCCACGCATTCTGCCGCTACCTGTCCGGTATAATATGGCGTGGACACGAGAATCCTGACTTCAGGAAGGTACCCTACTGTGCTATCTGCGAGAGTGAGGGTCGACGTTTGCCCTGTAAGCTCCTCGTCCTTCACCAGGCTTCTCCCAACCAAAGGTGTGTTGGCTCCGCTGTCTCTAAGCACCAATACAGGATGGTCCCCTATTTGCCCAACCACCACCGGCATTGCTGCTTTTGACTTGGGTGCTCCACTCACGACCTCATTTCCCAGCGGAGTTTGTTCTCCTTTTCGCGGTGGAACTTCAGGTGGTGTGACAAGTTCTGCCCGAGAGCCGACAACGCCTGCAGCTTGGTCTTGCCCCAGAGCTATCCGCTCGAATTGTTGCGGATACGCGTCCTAATCATCTCTTTTGTCATCAAAAGGAGCCATCAACTTTCTTGGACAAACCCTGGCCGGCCTAGGAGATTCGGTACCCGCAAAGGAACGCTGATTATCGTCCATGACCCCCTCATATCCTCCTGCGATATGCGCCTGTTTCCACAAAAGGAACTGCTTCTCACGTTCTATCCTTCTTTTCTCCTGCTCTTCTGACTCGCGAGCTCTTCTAGCCTCTCGCTCTTCTGCTTCGCGAGCGTCTGCGCGTGCTTGCGCCCTTTCCTCTCTCTGCCTCTTTGCTTCTTCTTTCTTCTCGTCCCAGAGACGCATCGCCTCTTCCTTGCTTAGCCCTAGCTTGAGCGCAAGTTCTAGCGTTTTTGCCAAATCCATACTTTCAGCCGTCGAGAGATCGGAAAGATCCAAGACAAATCAAAAAGAAACAAGGAAATGAATCCTGGCAGGCTCGCCACTTGTCTTTGTCACGGATCTCCTCCGGAGAACACTCTGGCCGAAAGAATGGACTAGGCGACAGGTGTACCCACACAGATGCACATTTAATAGAACCCACGCGACACGAACAGCAGCACACAAACCTAACAAAACTAACACACAAGATACAAGAACTATCACTACACACACGAACTGGTAACACTGCCACTAGCGTTCTATTGAGAGTGGTTGGCGTTCGTGCTCACGTCTGGTTCGGTGCGGATGTGGCGTGGTGTGGGTCCCGTAGCCGGCGTCGGAGTGGCATTCGACGTTCGAGGGCTGGCGTCGTTGGTTGCGTCGTACACGCTCCCGGTCCAAGCGCCCGTGGAGGTGTGGCCGATGATGTTGGCGTTGGGGTACCACCCGGAAGGGTGGCAACAGCGGTAGAGACACCCCTGGCCGTAGCAGGTGGTGGCGTCCTCCGTGGACTCCCCGGAACGGGCTCAGGAACGGCAGGAAGTCTGAGGTGCAAAGCCGTAGAACGCGAGCTCACCGGAGCACTAGCCGGCGTCGCTCTCTTCCGGTCGAACCGTCCCTCACCCGCCGAGTCTCCGCTGCTTTCTTCTCCCCCCGTGTCTCGCCCTTCCTCGCACTTTTATAGCCTTCTTGTTAGTCCACGTAATCCTTCTCTTCGTCTTCTCTTCTCCACCAATCGTCGCTTTCCATCTCACCGGAAACTTCTCCACCAATCATCTCTTGTCACCTCACTGGAAACTTCTTCTTTATCTTCTTTCGTCTTCGGTTAATCCACGTCATTCTTAACGCCATCCTCGTCGTCTTCTTGAAACCTTTCTTCGATCGTCTACCATTTTATTTCATCTTCCCTCTTATATGTGACAGTAGTACGCTATCGGCCAGTACTACAAAAAAATTCCAGAACAAACAATCCAGGAATTACGCACCAAACGCAACAGCTAGAACACCAAATTTTAAGGCTGAAAAAAAGAACATCTTAATACCGTGTGTCATCCTTTGGCAGAGGAAGCTATTGCTAATATCTCATAAAAATTAAAATAAGCAAATTGCGAATAATAATGCAAAATATTACAATATATCGTGTCAGCCTTTCATTAGGACGCCATCTGAAAAGTTCTGTAGATCTGCTAATCTACGTTAATGCACACAGACAGTGTTGTCGCTACATAGAAACTGCATGACCGATGACGCTACTGTTTGTACAACTTTTAGTGATCATTTCAGGCCCGTGTTTAAAACAAATATTAATTATATTCTGATATATTCATGATATATTAGCCTTCTATGCAGCATGGAAAAATTTTTGACCCGGTATTTGCAATATTTTGCTGAAGTAGGACGTTAAACATCCCCTTGCCGGATAATATTCCGAATTCTTTTCTAAAACGTTTGCAGAATCGTGTCTAAAGTACTTGTTTATATTGTTTAATGGGTCTTTAGACGATTCTGCGTTCTCCGATGACTGTACTGCAGCCAGAATCAAAGTATTACACAAATCTAGTGAGAAATCGAGGATTAAAACTGTGGACCCATTTCATTCACATATATTTCGAGTAAAACCTTGCAGCATGTTATTTAAAAACTTGTTGATTTTCTTGATGAGCAGCCGAAGTGCTAAAAGCGGCACAACACGTCTTAAAAGCTGCTATTCGACTAACACACAACAAAGTGGGATTATGCATGAATTCGCGGCCACAACATATTGTTACGCAGGAAGACGCAGACAAAAAGCTATATACAAGTATATTTATAAGGAAATACGCCGCACTTGGCCAAGTGGCAACTGCCCGCGCTAGCCTCTAATCGTGGGCTTCGTCTTCACCCTGTTCCCCTCTTTGTCATAGCAAATACTGTACCGTAGCACTACCCCCGGCGGCAAAAGCACCGTTCCGGAGCGATTAGACGCCGTACTCGGAAGCAGTGTAGTAGGTCTTGAGCCTACTGACGTGCACAACACCACTAGATGCCAGAGTAGAGGACGAGGCTGAACGTACAGAAGCAATTTCCTACGTCACAGGCGTCACCTGGCGCAGCATGCGCTAGGGCCCTGTGTATCGTGAAAGGAGGTCCTCTGAAAGTGCGACGTGACGAGAGGGCAACGACAGGAGCACGAGCGCACCAGGCAAAAGCTGTACGTCACGGTGGCGGGCTTTGTACTGACGCTGTTGAGTGCTTTGCGAGGCCGTCGGTCGAGTACGGGTAAGCTGGCCTGCATGGTCGGCGAGGGCGATGGCATCGCGCGCATGCCGCTTGTTGAGATCGCAGCAGGAGGAAGTGCCATGTTAAGGGCCAATGTCGCTTTGCGACCGTACAGTAGATAAAATGGAGAAAATCCGGCGGTGTCATGCCAGGAAGAATTATACGCAAATGTGACGTAAGGAAGGGCAATGTTCCAGTCGTGATGGTCCTTCGAAACGTACTTGAACAGCATATCCGTAAGAGTACGGTTTAACCGCTCTGTCAGGCCGTCGGCTTTAACATGGTTTGAGGTAGCTTGTGTTGAATGGAGCAGAAACGCACAATGTCGGCAATAACTTTCGAGAGGAAGTTACGACCGCGTTCAGTAAGGAGCTGTCGCGGGGCGCCATGAACCAAGATAATGTCACGCAAGACAATGTCCGCGATGTCAGTGGCGCAACAGGTAGGGAGAGCCCGCGGGATAGCGTATCCGGTGGTGTAATCAGTTGCGACGGCTACCCATTTGTTACCAGAGGAAGACGTGGGAAAGGGACTGAGGAGGTCAAATCCAACACGAAAGGATGGTTCTACAGGGACGGTGATTGGCTGGAGATCACCGGCAGGTAGCACCTGATGTGTTTTCCGACGCTGGCAGGGATCACAGGCAGCAACATAGCGTCGGACGGAACGAGCGAGACCAGGCTAATAGAAGCGGTGGTGGACGTGGTCGCACGTGCGGGTTACCTAAAGACGTCCTGCATGGGCGCGTCATGCATCTCAAAAAGCACAGTCTGTAGTAGATGTTTTCGCATGACAAGAAGATCAGATCCGTCAGGGAGGAAGTACCTTCGGTACTGAATGCCGCTTTGGAGGACATAGCGGCGAACGGATGGGTCGGTAGGTGCAGAGCGCAGACGCTCGATGAGTGCTCGCCGTGATAGGTCTCGGTACTGCTCATTGGTGATGTTAGCGAAAGCAGACAGAGAAAATGCCGTTGGCGGTACTACTGTCGGCGTCGTCAGGCTCGTTTACCGGGTAGCGAGACAGAAAGTAAGCGTCTTTGTGTAGTCGGCCAGATTTGTAGGTGACATAGTGCGCATATTCTTGGAGGCGTTAGGCCAAGCGATCAAGTCTTCCTGTAGGATCTTTCAGTGAGCATAACCAGCAAAGCGTGTGATAGTCTTTGAGAACGGAAAAGGTACGGCCATATAAGTATGGGCGGAACTTCGCAACCACCCAAACTAGGGCCAGACACTCACGCTCAATGATGGAATACTTGCGCTCCGCTGGCAAGAGGACCCTTTTGGCGTAAGCGACAACAGGGTCGTCGCCGCGCTGGCGTTGCGCCCGTACTGCGCCGTTTTGCTGACCGCTGGCATCAGTACGGACTTCGGTAGGCGCAGAAGGATCCCAATTGGCCAAAATGGGAGGCGTTGTCAGACGGTCAATTAGAAGCGAGAATGAAGAGGCCTCGTTATCGCCCCACTGGAAAGGGGCATCTTTTTTCAAAAGGTCGGTTAGTGGTCGTCCTACGGCCGCGAAATTGTTCACGAGACGGCGGAAGTACGAACAAAGGCTGATGAAGCTTCGCACATCTTTGACCCACTTTGGAACAGGGAAGTGCGTAAGAGCATGGATCTTGCCTGGGTCCGACTGCACTCCGTTTGCGTCAACAAGATGTCCAATGACGGTAATCTGGCGATGGCCGAATTGGCACTTGAATGTGTTGAGTTGCAGACCGCATCAACGAAAAACGTCCAGCACTGCTGAAAGGCGCTCGAGGCGGGTAGCGAACGTTGGGGAGAATATTATAACGTCATCCAAGCAGCAGGAGCACGTGGACCATTTGAAACCGTGAAGAAGGGAGTACATCGTGCGTTCAAAAGTTGCAGGAGCGTTACATAGACCGAACAGCTTCACTTTGAATTGATAAAGACCGTCGGATGTTACAAAAGCAGTCTTCTTGCGGTAGAGATCGTCCACGGAAATCTGCCAGTAACCGGAAAGGAGGTCAATAGAGGACAAATAGCGAGCACCGTGGAGGCCGTCAAGGGCGTCATGAATCCGAGGTAGGGGATAAACGTTCTTTTCGGTAACCCTGTTAAGGTGCCGATAATCCACGCGAAAGAGCCGTGAGCCATCCTTTTTTTTTACCAGTACAACAGGTGACGCACATGGACTACATGACGGTTAAATAATGGGGCGCTATAACGTAAAACTATTCCAAACTTTTCTATTCCAATTCTGCTATCAGCCCTCCACGATTGGTCAAAAACTTTTTTCGACCACCCCCACTTCACTTGTCTGTCACGCGACGTCACGGAAACCGCGATGCATTCTCATCTGATATGATGTGTACACGCTGATTATGCATGATTTGACAGAAAAAGAAAAACAGTTATTTCTGATTCGACCCATTTTCGCCATTAGCCCTCGGCTATTGGTAAAAAGTTTTCGGGCTGCACCCGCTTCACCTGCCTGTCACGCGACGTCACAAAACCGCAAGAACTCACCGCGTCAAAGTGACGTGTACGCGATAAAGATGCAATAATATGCGGAAAAAAACTGAATTTTCTTTGGAATAGCCGCAGGCTGCCCCAATTCCTAAAGGAATTAAAGATGACTGCCGCCGATCGCTCAGACGCTGGCCACTCGCACCTACCAAAAAGCATGGGGTTATTTGCGTGTAATAAAACTTTTTGCGTTGCCGTGTAACATTTTCGAGCACATTCGGCACGTTTACGACCTCATTCTGCCAACTCTTCTTTGCTGAGGGCCTGTTTTTGCTTCATTCTGGAGCTTCCGTTGCATGCCGCCGCGATTTCTGGCCAGCCACCGCAAGCTAAGTAAGGGAAACACGACCAATCGTGGACGCCGGCACCACCCTCTTCATCCGGTTATCGACTTTCAGTGCAGTGGCTCGGCCCCATCGAATCCCTCTCCCCTTGAGCGTTCTCCTCGCTTCTTGTTAGTCAATTAGATACGACAAGTCGCTCAGTGCAGGCAATGTTATTCGTTTTTCAAGCAAACAAAAGTGACCTCCTATGAACCCGGCGGGTGACCGCCCGGTGATTGCGTTGGTGGTTACGCAAATTTGACGTCAGGAGATTGGAATAGAAACATATTGGAATAGTTTTACGTTATAGGGCCCATGTACTTGGCAAGCATTTTGCGAACATCGGCGTGAATAACGACGCTCAGCCGGTGGCACTCAATACGGGCGGCGATGAATAATAGGAGGGGCATCGCCGGTATAATGCAATGTTTAACAGCTGTTGTTTGGGCCAAAGGACAATCATTAAAATTAAGAAAATATCCTGGTTCGATAAGAAGGCTCGTTAAAGTAAAAAAAATATTGTGGTGGGAAAACAGAACGCGGTAGAGCTCACTGGCGTGCTGGGATGGCATGTCGGGTGTAATCATTTTCTGTAAGTAGGCGATGGTACAAGTTGCGCACTGCGATGATAGAGCAGGATCGGCTGAATTGTGGTCCACTGCCATAGATGCTACTGAGTGATCTTCGAATGAGCAAAGCTGGGCCACAGACATCCCGCATGGCTGTACTTGTGCCATCATGCGAAAATTGACCTCTGGCAGGCAGACGCAATTCGCCGTAATACATAAAACTGTATGAGGTACTGTGAACCCGTGTGTAAGGAGCACGCCTTGCCTAGGAGCCGCGATGTAGTGACCGTCGGGGACCGGTGGGGATGACACTAAGTCAAGGCAAGTCAGTGCCGAAGGTGGCAAGCGAACGAAGTCGACGGAACTAAGGCGACTGGGGTATGGTTCAGCGGGATGCAGAATATGCTGGTCAAGGCAGGAATGTACTGGCGGAACAATGGATGAGAGCAGAATCTGCGGAGATTAAGTCTAAGCCGAGTATGATGTCGGGGGGACAGTGGGCGATGACTGTGAATAGCAGGATAGTGGAGCGATCGGCGAAGGAGTCGCGGGCGGCACACCTACCAATTACGCGGGCTGTTCCGCCATCGGCGACATGGATAACAGGTGTCGTGACGGGCGTGATTATTTTCCTCAGCCTGTTATGAAGGTCAGCGCTCATCAGCGACAAATGCGCCCCAGTGTCTATAAGAGTAGACAAAGAAACACCGTCGACTTTCACGTCAAGAAGGTTCAGATGAGTAGGCAACGTCAGTAGAGGATTTGGCGGCGTAAGGAGCAATGCAACGTGACCTCGAGGTGCTGCATCGTTTAGTTTTCAGGCTGGGAGCGGCGGCCGAAGGAAGTCTGCAAATAGGAGCGATAGGGCTAGGGGGAGCGAGATTGTCGTCGTTGGGGTGAAGGCGAAAGAGAATGGGGCGCTTCGGCGCAGGAGAATCCGTGGTGGCATTATCGGAGCGGGCGGCATAGGGACGACAAGGGCCACCTGGGGGGGGGGGGGGGGCGAGAGTAGGCGGTATAAGTATACCGGTTCGGAGAACTCCAGCGACTGAGATAGTGCTGAGAAATGTGTCTGATTCGATGGCAGTGAAAAGAAATGGGCTTGTCGTCAGCAGTGCGCCATTAAGATGGGTTGCGGAAACATGGTGGGTAAGAAGATGCGGGACGGGGCGGAATCGAAGAAGCCGGGTGATATCAGGGCGATGGACGGAGCCGATAGTATGAAGACCCATGTTTGCGAACTCTTGGCGGAGAACTGCATGGATCAGTGATACCGTGAATGCAGATGTGTTGGTGGGACTGGAGTCGAAGGCAGCCGGATAGGCGGCCTCGATCTCACGCCGGACGATCGTGGTAACATCGGCAGTGTTGTTTGGACGAGGAGCGTCGGCAGAGGAACGGGTCGCTGGGGGGTTGGGCAGACGGGCAAACTGCTGTTCGATACGTCGGCTTTTAGCGAGTTCCAGGTGGCGGCACTCTTTAATACCTGCATCAACCGTCGCCACGTTGTTGAAAACGAGCACGTTGAAGGCCTCATCGGCAATGCCTTTGAGGATGTGGGAAACCTTTTCTGACTCAGTCATCTGTATGTCAACGTTGCGGCACAGGGCCAAGACGTCCTGAATGTACGTGACGTAGGGCTCTGTTGCCGTCTGCACATGGCCGGAACGCGCCCTCTGCGCGGCAAGTTGGTGACCGTAGAGGTTACCGAACAAGTCTCGGAGATTTTGCTTAAGCGAATCCCAACTGGTGAGCTCATCTTTGTGCGTCCGAAACCAAACACTAGGTGTTCCACCGAGTTAGAAGACTACGTTGGCGAGCATTATACTAGGGTCCAACCCGTTATCGCGGCTGACGTGTTCGTACAGGCTGATCCAGTCCTCAACGTCTTCCCCATCGTTGCCCGAGTATACGCCAGGATCACGGGAAGCCGGTAATCGAAGTGGTTGTCGAAGTGGCAGCAGGTGTCGGAGCCGGCGGAGTCGAGTTGTCGTCGGCGGGAGCCATGAAGGAAGGCTCGACGTACCGTCCATTGCGAAGCTCCGTGACGAGGTACAGGGAACGTCTACCTCCACCAGATATCTTACGTAGGAAGACGCAAACGAAAAGTTATATACAAGTATATTTACGAGAAAATACGCCGCACTTGGCCAAGATAAGAATGCCCACGCTAGCCCCTAATCGTCGTCTTTGTATTCACCCTGCTCGCCTCTTTGTGATCGCAAATACTGTTCCGTAGCCATATAAAGGATAATTACCACACTTTGTTTAAATGGACTAAAGTGCTTCACGAATTAGTGCCTACAATTACAAATCACAGCAAGGGTTACAGCTGAGCTTTCGGGCTGCTGTCAGTATGTTTTCTTACATGGCACTTGGTATGGATTCTGCAGTTTCGCAAGCGTAAATGCTTGGTCATCTTTAATTTTTGACCTCAATAAATGAAATATTTAGAGATAGTAATTTTAATAATAACCCTATGAAGACGACTGCGCGATTTTTGAAACAATTAGCTAAATCGCCGATGGTGTGAGAAGTGGCAGATGACTATTAATTTTGGAAAAATCGTCCTTGTGCAAATAATTAATAAAAAGAAGGCACTTCTCTTTAATTATGACGCAAACGGCATCTTTCTATCTAAGGTAAGGTAGTAGAAATATTTCCGTTTATTTATTTAAAAATATTTCTCGAACAGAACGCATCGGCGTTGTTGCAAGTAAAGCTCTACGCAACTAGCTGTTACGAAGAAACTCTTTAAAGTTATCCACACCTGCTCTACGTCTCATTGAAAATTCTTTTATAACTCCTATGCCTAAGTATACAGTACTCAATTGGTAGCCGTACACCAGGACTAACATAAACAAATTCACATGAATAGAAAAGATAGTAATGCTTTATGTATATAATTCTGACGGGCTTACGGCAGTTACTGAACTCATCAGGTGATGTGTACTACCCTCAGTTACCAACAGAAATACAATTCGTTGGCTAAAGTTCTTCTGCCAATTACTTGAAAGCGCTTGTAACATCGATACGTCACCGGGTATTGCTTAGTCTGAAGGATATGCCATAACACCAGGGCATCCGTTTACAGTGAAGCCTTTACTTCCAAGAAAATACCGTTTTGGGTAGGCCTTTGTTTCTTCAACTGTTGGAAAGCGCTGTGTCGTGGCTACCTACATGCTATATAGCCTGAGTGCTTTTGTCCGAATCGACCACTTGGTAAAAGCGAGGCTACCAAAGGGACGGATTTTCATATTAGATCTGTGTTCAATTCCACACAGGTTGGTGGCTCTTCAACGTCGCATTTTCTTTCGTTCATATTTTCTTCTCTCGCTGCTGTCAACATGCGCAATCAGATTTTTTTCTGATATCATATTATGTCGTCTCGCATTCAGGAGGTGAAGTAAAAGTTCAGAACAAACTTGACGATTTTAAGTGTAAATTTGAACGAGATTGCAGTAAGCAACTAAGAGACTAAAAAACGCCTTGAGCACTTCAATGCAACCTTTAAAGGGTTAACCGAAAAAAAAACATTCCCTTCGAAAGGAAAACAAACTGTTAAGAAAAGCGAATGAGTCATTGATGAATGATCGCTTCTGTATGAAACGCAGGGCTGGGCGAAGGTATTTTGCAATAGTATTGTAATAAAACTGTAATTAGCAGCCTCACAACACAGACTCGATCTTGTTTATCGCACTTCTTTTTTCCCCCTGCCCCTTGTCTTGTTTCAACTTCTATTTGCCGGCCGTCCTAGGATTGCTTCATTCGCCGCACCATTGTTCGCATCCCTCCAGTGATGATGCTTGAATATATTCCTAATGCCAGCGGATTCTATGGTGTCAATGGGACCAATGTAACACATGGTCTTTAAGTGTCCTTGTTGACTTGCCTTGTTGATCACACAAAATGGTCCGTTGTAGGCCGCGTTCTGGCTTGGCCATTTTTTTACCAGTAGGAAGTCGTCGACGTCTAGTGTTGGTAACGTTGTATTTTGCGTCTTGTCAAATTTTTTCTTCATTCTTTCATGATACCTTGATCTACTATCTTCTGTTCTTGATGCTTCTGTGAGCTCTATGTTCTTGTCAATGCCGAGGCTCATGTTTGGAGGCAGATAAGGTAGTCTCTCAGTTGCAGGAAAGTGACGAGTGCATCCAAGGCCAGTTGTACACGAGCGGTTGTGGTGGGCTACTGCCGCTTCCAGACAACATTTCGACCCACCTGGGAATGCTAGATACATGCTAATAGATTGTTTGATGTCCGTGGTAACCCTTTCAGCTAGCCGATTTGCTGCGGGATGATAGGGCGCAGTGAAGGTTAACTTGATGTTACGCTTTTCAGCCCATTCATGTAGCCGACTACTTCGGAAAGCAGGTCCATTTTCGAACACAATTACGTTTACAATGTGAAACACTTTCATAATAAAAAAAAATGAAATTATGCTGCTAGCATTTTCTTTACCAGGTCTTGCTGCAGTTATTCAGGTTCACTCATAAATGCACAATAAGAAGGCTTATGTCTTCTTAACACCTTCTGACCGTTTTCGCAGTTTCACGAAGTCTAGATGAAGAAGCTCAAATGTCATGTTAAAATATTGTGGTATAACCATTTTTAGCGTGGGTTGTTTAAATTTTACTTTGTTAGTCTGGCGTTTATGCCATGGTCAAACATAGTCTTTTGTTTCTTGCTTCATACGAGGCCATGAGAACCCTTTTGTCAATTTCATGTAGGTCCTCCAAAAGCCATCATGACCTCCTGATTCGGGGCTATTATGATACAAGTTACAATATTTGTTGGAACCAAATAAGTAGGAACGGCAACTCGTCCATTTTAAGTACGTTGCAAAACCTCGGTTCCTTCGCATATCCTTGTAACATTTGCCCTTTCAAAATTGCTTGGCAGCATAATGGCTAAACGCAAAATTGCATCCGTGTTCTTCATAGAAGCTTTCGGACGAGGCGCTACTTCAAAACAAATTGCTGCAGTTAACCCACCCAACGGGCTATCTTTCCTCTTAGTTCGGCCATCTTCAATATGTACCTTAGTGCTTCATGGTCTGTGTATAGCTTGTACTTTGAACCTTCTAAATATGAACGGAAGTAGCGGACGGCTTTTCAAACGGTGAGAGCTTCTTTTTCTGTTGTGTTATACTTGAATTCAATTTTGTCAAATGTGTATCTGTAGTATCCAACTATACGAAGCTGTTGTTTTGGTGGTCGTGATGAACCTCTCTGATATACGGCTGCTCCCTTTCCATAGCGAGAAGCATCGGTATTTAATTCAAAGGGCAGTGCAAAGTCTCGTAAGCACAACACAGGATCAGAAGAAATTACTTGGACCAATTCTGCTGGGCGTCATCACATTCTTCTGCACAACAAAAGGCAACGTCCTCCTGAGTCACTCTTGTCAGACAGCGACATTTAATAGCTTCTAGTATCATGATACGATACAAGGTACTATAGCAATAAGTATTTCAGATAGAGATACAACATACTATCGCACTTATTGTATCCAACGTGATACTTGCCTTTGTATCTTATCATACTTCGATACATTCACGATTTTTATTATAGATCTATATAATGTAGCAGATGTATACACCTACCTAGATATATACACTGTGACGTTGCTCATTCCGACACGTGACACTTCGAGAATTATTGAAGGCAATGTTGGGTATTAGTGTAACCTGTTGCATTATTAGACGAACGAAAGCTTAAATATATAATAAAGCTTGCAAACAGAATGTTTGCGCGATTTAGCGCGGCAGCAAGAGATTTACTATCTCGTCATCTGCTTGTTCACAGGTCAAATAGTCGCTCGCACTGAGAGCGGAACCTATAGTCACTTTCTGCTGGGCTCCAGCGAGTGGACATGCTTTGTGATGCGCTTGCCTCTGCCTCAGTGTTCTGGTAACACTGACTTACGCTGCCAGTCAGGCGTTCTCGTGGACAGCGTGCAAAAACGTGCGCTGACTGAAACGAGACGAACAGAAAAGGTAACGTGCGCGATCGTGAGCGGAAGTGTGTCGCACAGCAAAAAGTAAAAGAAAAAAAAAGAAAGCGGAGCCCGTTACTTGTGCGTCATGCCATCCTCCAGCTGCGGTATGGGAGAACGACTGGAAGAAATTTTGGTTGTGCAGGTTAGACGGGGCAAGTGGAGAGAGTGCCTATGTTAGCGGGAACGCTCGGCCCTGAAATCATGGGTTCGCGCAGCAATAAAATATTTTTGTCTTAATCATTAGTGAGCCAAATTGAAGAATCATTGAGCTAGAACGCTGTGTCTGGTAGAATGCCGAGTCAAACGCCTTGTGTCTGTGCTTCTCCGCTCTGAAATGCTCGAAAATTTGACTCGATCTTTTAGCAAGCACTAGAAAGCTATAGCGTAGAAATTCCATAAAACGTGCTCAATAGAACTGTAGTAAGATCAAGGGAACCTGATGGTTCCAGAAAACGCCTCGGTGAATAATGACACCCAGAAACTGATGATTCTTCTTTTTGATAGAGAAAAAGCTGGCGGTTGATGCATACTGAATAACCAGACATCGCTTATGGCTTAAAAGCGACTAACGCACATTTGTCTGTCCAGATGGTTAGGCCTTGTGTGGAAAAATAGCCAGACATCTGTGTTAATAACTTTTGTAGTCTTGCAAGAACCTGCAGGCGAGTCGCCTCTGATGTCCGTCGTCGGCCTAGATTGACGCTCACAGTTTCCAGTAAGGATTCGGCCAGCCAAATAATCGTGAAGTTGAAAACAATAGGGTTTAGAACAGCGCCTTTTAGAATGCCGTGGCAACGTATAATGGTCGTCATTTGAATGTACGTACGAAGATATATGTGTCAAATAGTTCGGATGTTTCTAGATGTATCTTTGTCTTTAGTGGTTGAAAAAGTTAAGTGCCCATAGCATGGCTTCATGGGAAAAGTCGTAAGCGCAGTTAACGTCAGGAAAGACTGTTACTGATAAGACTTTTCTAGATTTTCGCTGCTCTACAGATGACACTAGGTCGATGACGCTGTCAATCGATGAACCGCACCGTCAAAATCCCTTCACACTCATGGTAAATTTTCTGGTGTTCAAGGTACCATTCGAGATGCATGAGGAGCTTCCCAACGCAGCTGGCCAATGCTTTATATAGGTAGAGATGGTGTCTTGAAATTGCTTAGCTCCAACCAACCTTGATTTCCTTGAATTGAACGTCAAGTAGTGTCCCAAAATATTTGTCTTTCTTCCTCAAAGTGTATTATTTTCATTCCTCACAAAGTGTGGAAGCCAATTAATTGTAGGGCAACCCTATTGCTGAATTCTTCAGACTTCCTAACAATGCACGACGCAAAATAAACTTTGATAACTGCATTATAGCGGCATTAGAACCTGCGCGAAAAAAGCCGGATGCATTCGCGTACGCAGCACAGTATGGTGGCTACGAACAAGTGTCATAGCACCGACGCAATTGAAAACAGAAAACCAAGGGAACAAATGATCGGCTGCGCGGTGACTTTCGCGCGCTAGTGTTTCTCGAGACAATGCAAGGACGACCACGTGTCTCCGTTCCATCAATAGGGACGGAGAGAACTTATCTACAGCGCTCGCTAGTGACTCTCGCGGACGGAAAGGTAAAAGAATGTCGCTGCTTTTCGTTTCATTCAGGAGGTTTAGTGACAGCAGTATCAACTTGAGAAGCGGAGTTTAGCGAACGTTTTAGGTTCCGCATGGTCATGTTGTGATAGCAGTATCTGGTATCCTAAAACGTACGATGCATAATTTCATGCTTCGGAAAAAGAGATACTGATACACGTCTAGCGAGGCATATTATGATGCCGATACAAGATACCCAAATGTTATCAAAAATAGTAACTACAATACACGCTTCTGTTTGAAAGATTGACTGCTGGTAAGCAGTAATTACGAAGATTTCGCATTGAGCTTAAGAGAGTTAATGAAGAAGAAAACAGACGAAGGAAATTATTTGCAAAATGCGAACGCTTTTCAATGATCCTGTGACCCCGGATTTCATTGAACTGCATAGCGTAAAACATCGAAATGACCAAGACAGGCCTTGTGTTTTAGTTCAGTGTAGGAGCCGTGCAGAAGGAGAAGCCGTGCAGGGTAGGCAAGAAGCAGGCTGGAGACAAGTAAGTGGGGGAATATGGCATAGGCTCTAGGAATAGCAGGGGAGAATTATTAGTAGAGTTTGCAGAACAGAATATTATGCGGATCAAAAATATCTTCTTCCACAAGCGGGATAGCAGAAAGTGAACGTGGGGGAGCCCTAATGGCGAGACTAGAAATGAAAGACTTTATATTCTGTGCTAACCCTGGCCACATACAAAATGCGAACGTGCTCGGCAACGTATGCTGCAGTGACCATAAGATGTTAAGAACTATAATTAGCCTAGACTTGTGGAGGGAACGGAAGAAACTTGTACATAGGAAGCCGGACAATTAGTTAGCGGTAAGAGAGAAAATAGAGGAATTCCGGATCAAGCTACAGAAACGGTAATTGGCTTTAACTCAGGAAGACGACCTTAGTGTTGAAGCAATGAACAACAGTTTTGTGGGCATCATAAGGAGTGTGCAATAGAAGTCGGTGGTAATTCCGATAGACAGGATACCAGTAAGCTATCGCAAGAGACGAAATATTTGAACAAGAAACGCCAATGTATGAAAACCTGTAACCTTACAGCTAGAATAAAACTGACAGAACTTTCCAAGTTAATCAACAAGTGTAAAACAGCTGACATACGGAAGTATAACATGGATAGAATTGAACATGCTTTCAGGCACGGCGGAAGTCTAAAAGCAGTGAAGAAGAAACTAGGAAAGGGAAAGAATCAGATGTTAGCGTTAGGAGACAAAGCCGAAAATATCATTACTAATATGCATGAGATAGTTCAAGTGGCTGAAGAGTTCTATAGAGATTTATACAGTACCAGTGGCACCCACGACGATAATGGAAGAGAATAGTCTAGAGTAACTTGAAATCCCTCAAATATAGCCGGAAGAAGTACAGAAAGCCTTGGGAGCTATGCAAGGAGGGTAAGGCAGGTGGGGAGGAACAGGTAACAGCTGATTTGTTGAAGGATGGTGGGAGGATTGTTCTAGAAAAACTGGCCACCCTTTATACGCAATGCCTTATGACCTCGAGCGTACCGGAATCTTGGAAGAACGCTACCATAATCCTAATCCATGAGAAAGGGGACGCCAATGACTTGAAAAATTATAGACCGATAAGCTTGCTGTCCTTAGCCTACAAAACATTTACTAAGCTAATCGTTAATAGAATCAGGCACACCTCAAAGTTCGGTCAACCAAAGTACCAGGCAGGATTCCGTAAAGGATACTCAACAATAGACCATATTCACGCTATCAATCAGGTGATAGAGAAATGTACGAAATATAACCAACCCTTATATATAGCTTTCATTGATTATGAGAAAGCGTTTGATTCAGCTAAAACCTCCGCAGGCATGGAGGCATTACGGAATCAGAGTGTATATGGGCCGTATGTAAAAATGCTGAAAAATATCTATAGTGTCTGCACAGCCACCGTTGTCCTCCATAAAGAAGGCAACAAAATCCCAATAAAGGAAGGCATCAGGCAAGGAGATACGATCACTCCAATGCTATTCACAGCATGTTTACAAGAAGTGTTCAGAGACCTGGATTGGGAAGAATTGGGGATAAGAGGTAATGGAGAATACCTTAGTAACTTGTGATTTGCTGACGATATTGCCTTGCTTAGTAACTCAGGGGACCAATTGCAATGCATGCTCACTGACCTGGACAGGCAAAGCAGAAAAGTAGGCCTAAAAATTAATATGCAGAAAACTAAAGTAATGTTTAATAGTCTTGGAAGAAAACAGCATTTTACGATAGGTAGCGAGGCACTGGAAATCGTAAGAAAATACATCTACTTAGGACAGGTAGTGTCCTCGGATCCGGATCATGAGACTGAAATAATCAGAAGAATAAGAATGGACTGGGGTGCGTTTGGCAGGCATTCTCAGATGATGAAGAGCAGGCTGCCATTATCCCTCAAGAGAAAAGTGTATAACAGCTGTGTCTTACCAGTGATCACGTATGGGGCAGAAACCTGGAGGCTTATGATAAGGGTCCTACTTGAATTCAGGACGACGCAACGAGATATGAAGAGAAGAATCTTGGGTGTAACGTTAAGCGATAAGAAAAGAGCAGATTCGGTGAAGGAACGAACGCGAGTTAATGACATCTTAGTTGAAATCAAGAAAAAGAAATGGCATGGGCAGGACATGTAATGAGGAGGGAAGATAGCTGGTGGTCATTAAGCGTTACCGACTGGATTCCAAGGGAAGAATAGCGTAGCAAGGAGCGGCAAAAAGTAAGGTGGGCGGATGAGATTAGGAAGTTTGCAGGGACAACATGGCCACAATTAGTACATGACGGGGGTACTTGGAGAAATATGCGAGAGGCCTTTGCCATGCAGTGGGCGTAACCACGCTGATGATGAAGATGAGGAGGAGCCGTGAAAAACTCGACTGTCTCGAAAAGGCTAAGGAAACTTGTTTGCCGATATCTGGCCTTGGCCGTTGATCTGGCTCCCTTGTGTGTATAAGTAAGCGCCTTTGTCCCCCTCCGAGATGGCTTCAGGGATAGACAGCAGATGAGAAGCGCGTCTGTAGCTAAAAGACAAAATAACTCTCGTATTACCCATGCTGTAACGTAACATGAAATTTCAAAATTCTGAAGACAAAAGGCTAAGCATGATTGTAGAACAAGATAAGTTAAATGACGGCGCTTCGTCGAGCCAAAAACCCATAACAGGAGCATATATTTTTCGTCTTAACACTTTAAGGACCAGACATAGGAATAGCCAGGAAAAAACTTTATTTTCTAACTGCATGTGCCAAAAACAGCAAGGATAAGCATAATCAACACAAAGAAAAATACATTTTCTGAAAATATCTTCAGCGAGGGGGAAGAATTCCAGTCAAATGTGGTCTTCCTTCGAAGCAATGTAAGACTTACTTTTGAATTTGCATAAATAGCGCTCGTCATACGTAAATCACACATGAAAATTTTAGTTACTCTACATAACGTGTGTGACACCACTGCAGCTGGATATCTTGCACCGAACTGTCTCTCTGACCTTGCTTTAGAGAACTCGCGTGCAAAACTTCTTTTCCGCCCAGTGGTCCTGCTCTAACCGAACAAATGACGCTTGATGCCTGTCATTTAGCGATGGTCGCAAACATTCAGTGAGAATGTTCGTACTCTGCACTGGAACTCAGAAAGGAAAAGTGCCTGGGGTTCAGTGTGGCTTTCATCTTGTTAGACAAGCGAAAGCTCTGGTAAAAATAGCTAGACACGGTTCTTCAGGGCTTCTTCCCGGCTAGCTATTTCGGCTGGGTGCTCAGACTCAGCATGGCCTCTGCGGCTAAGAGTTAACGCGCTCGCACTGGTGCGTGCTTCGTCTATGGCGAGAACGAGGGACCAAGCACCGAAGGAGCAGCTGTTAAGGCGCGTTTATATTAGGACGTTATCGGGTGAGCGGGCGAGCATCGCTGGACGACAGGCGCCTAGAAGCACCTTGACAGTGGCCGGTGACGTTCGGTGCGCCAATGCATCCACCCATCAGTCGAAATGTAGACGCTATCTGTTAAACGTTGTTAGCACTTTAAACCATCGCCTAGTCACGTTGTACGCAGCGGCGAGGCTCGACCGAGCGCAGCTACGAAGCTTCTCAGCTGCGGATCACGTGACACGACATCACATTTTTACAGTTGCGCGCCGGCGGCTCAAGGTTAAACGCGCTTCTATATTTACTTTGGGATTCTAGTCGAGGAGCAGAGCCATCGCTCTAAAATTTCTTTCTGGTTCTGTTACTTAACAGGAACACATGCCAATTTCGGTTTAAGGTTCAATCAGCTGGTAATAAGAGAGATGAACTATCAATTCTTTTAGCTTTAATTTTACTTTTCATGTTCTAATGCTCATGCAGACATGGTGTCTATCAGAAAGAGATGCTATAAGGGATCTAAGTTATCAAACTTTTTTATTAGAAAGAGACATGCAGATCTGGTGCTTGACTGTTAATGCATGTTTAATAACTGCTTCCAATGTAAAATACTTGCTCAGTATTCTACGGCATCGAATAATATCGAAATCTGGTGGCCAAACCTAAAATTATGTCATTCCTACATTATGCCGTCCTCAAAACGGGAGCTCATGAAACTTCATACATTACTTTCAAGTGTTCCTTAAATATGTATTTGTGACACCAGTTTCGCTGAGTGTTAAATTTGAATGAATTCCATTGTATTACTCATAGCACTGCCCGTATTACTGCTAATAGCGGCACTTCATTAAATCATAACAAACCTAGATCCTAGCGACGCTACAGATGGCGCTCTTACCCCACAAGCTAGCGATCACGTGCCTACTTTTTTAAATAAAACCCCCTACCAAGACATCAATTGGATACGATCAACAATTACAAAATATTAATCAACATATATTCGACAACTATCGAGCTCACTGATGAATATCGCATGGGAATTTTCACTAACTGGAAAACCTCAGATAAAATTGTGTGCCTCCTTAAGAAGGCTGCTGTCAAATCATTTTCTCTTATTATAATTAAGTTATTTGCGTGGTGATGTAAACATTACATACCTAATTAGTGCTTCAAACTAACAAAAAGAACGATAAGCATATAAAAAAAATGCGCCAAAGACACTGAAGGCTATTTACGTGTGGAAATGGGAAAGTATTATTCTGTTTGTCGAGTTCGGAAGGTAATGAAAGTGCTCATGAACGCCCGTTCGTACTACAGCTTTATTCAGCCAGCACCGTGGAGCCACGACGTCGGAGAAGTGGGCTCACCTCGTACCCAGGAGGCTCAGATTCGAATGCGGTCCAGGCCAAAATGCGCCTAATTTTTCTTTCAAAGGTGTTCATTTGTTTTGTTTAGAGGAACCTCGCTGAAGAACTTGACCTTAACCCGAGCATTTTTAGTTGTTTTTGCTTTCTGCGACGTCGGTCATTTTTGGTACAATGCTTTAGGTCATGCCGATGCCAGGCGCATTTTCGCGTAATGAGGCACAAAATGCTTTCACATGAAAAATTTTAACCAAGCAATAATCCGTTGAATAGAATCTATTTCTAAAACAAAGAAATATAGCTAACACGGTCCTGCGTAACATGAAATGCGAATACCTGCACAATATGTCATTCTTTAGAATATAGATATAGGTCTGAAGCACCATGGAAAACTTAATTTTATTTATTTATTCATTTTATTGTACCCTCGAGACCGAGGTATTACAGAGGGGAGTGGGCAAAAAAACATGCGCATGTAAATAAGAAAGCAGCAAAAAATGGTTAGTAATTACAGCAAAATAGATTAGTTAATCGCATCCGGGAGTGATGATGTCTGATAAGACCGAACGAAACTGAGTTGTCCTTGATTGCGACAACTGCGCCGGGAAGGTTATTCCATTCCTGAGAGGTCATTGGAATGAATGATTTGTTACAGGTTCTGGTGCGGCATTGAATGATTCAACATTATGGTTTGGACCAATGCGAGAGGAAATGTAGGTAGATGATATAAGGTTATCGAGCAGGTAGGAATTGTGGAAATATAGTTTATGAAATTAAGCAAGGCGAAAGCACTTACGCTGGCCTGAGAGAGGAGCAAGCAGCAAAGAGTTTTTCAAGGCAGTTACGCTCGATGTGTGGCTGTAATTACTATGAATGAAACGTGCTGCATTGTTTTGGATAAGTTCAAGTGATTGAATAAGGGTTTCGAGGTTCGGGTCCCAGATGGATGAGGTGTATTCCATTTTACCCCTGATAAGCGTTCTGTATATGGTTAATTTTATTGATATATGAGCAGAAGAAAAATTTCGGCAAAGCTAACCTTGCATGCGATTAGTATTATTAATTACGCTGTCAATGTGCAACGACCAGGAAAGTGAAGAGGTTATGTCGACGCCAAGGTATTTATAGGTGGCTACGATTTCTAGGGCTGTATAATTAACGTAATAGTTCAGCGGAGGAATATTGCTGTGAGTTCCACGCATACATTTACATTTACTTACGTTAAGTTGCATTAACCATAGGTTAGAGATAGCATTTAGGTCGTCTTCTAAGAATTTATCACATTTGTCTGAGATTTCACGGATGACAACACAGTCATCTGCGAACAGGTAAATACTACAACAAACGTCATTGGTTAAATCGTTAATGTAAATTAAGAAACGAAGAGAGCCTATAACTGATCCTTGGGGTACACCAGAGTCTACAAGATTAGATGGCGACGTATGATTGTTGGACACAACCTACTTTGAGCGATTAAGGAGAAAATGCTCAAGCGATGCAAACAGGTTAGGATCAAGATTACGTTTACTAAGTTTAAATAGAAGCAATTTATGACACACTTTGTCGAAGCCCTTGGCATATTCAAAGAAAACAGTCTGCGAATATACCTTTGTCGAGAATAAGATGAAGGCTGTGAGTAAAAGAAGTTGAGTTTGAAAAGGCAAGTTTTTTCGGAAGCGAGGTTGTGCTTTAGCGAAAAAATGAATTATTGTCTAAGTGCTTTCATAAATGTGAGTCCAACATATTGCTACGGAACAGTATTTGCGATGATGAAGAGGTGAGCAGTGTGAAGACGACGACGATTAGAGGCTAGCGCAGGCTGTTGCCGCTTGGCCATGTGCGGCGTATTTCCTTTTAAATATACTGCTATATATCTTTTCTTCTGCGTCTTCCTACGTAACGTATCTGGTGAAGGTGGACGTTCCCTGTACCTCATCACGGAGCTTCGCAGTGGACGGTACGTCGAGCCTTCCTTCATGGCGCCCGCCAACTCAGCCACCTCCGACACCTGCTGCCACTTCCACGACCTGCATCGCTGTCCCCACTCCCCGTGATCCTGGCGTATCCTCGGGCAAAGTTGGGAAGACACGCAGGACTGAATCAGCCTGTAGGAACACGTCAGCCGCAAAATCCGGGGAAACCCTAATATTATGCTCGCCAACGTAGTCTTTTACCCCGGTGGCACACCTCGAGTTTGGTTTCGGACGCACGAAGATGAGCTCACCAGTAGACATTCGCTTAAGCAAAAGCTCCTAGACTTGTTCGGAAACCCTTACGGTCACCAACTTTCCCCTCAAAAGGCATTATCCGGCCGTGTGCAGACGTCAACAGAGCCCAACGTCACGTACATTCAGGACGTCTTGGCTCTATGCCGCAAAGTTGACGCACACATGACTGAGTGAGACAGGCTTTCTCACATCTTTAAAGGTATTGCCGATGACGCCTTCAACTTGCTCGTTTTCAACAACGTGGCAACGGCGGATGCAGTTATAAAAGAGTGCCGTCACCGGGAACTCGCTAAAAGCCGACGTATCGACCAGTAGTTTGGCCGTCTGTCTAACACCCCATTGAGATCTTCCTGTACCGATGCTGCTCGTCCCAACAATACTGCGATGTTACCAGGATCGTCCGGCATGAGATAAAGTCCGCCTATCCGGCTTCCTTCGACTCCAGCTCCTCCAACGCACCTGCAGTCACGGTTTCCCTGATCCAGGTTGTTGTCCGCCAGGAGTTCGCAAACATGGGCCTTCACACTATCTGCTCGGCCCATCGCCCTGATACCCACCCGGCTTCTTCGAGTTCACGCCGTCCCCCATCTTATTACCCACCACGTTTCCGCGATCCATCTCAATGTTGTTCTGCTTACGACAAGCCCATTTATTTTCACTGCCGTTGAATCGGGCTCATTTCTCGGCACTGTCGCAGTAGGTGGAGTTCCCCGACCCGGTCTACTTATACTGCCTACCCTCGCCCCCAGGTGGCCTTTCTCGTCCCTATGCCGCGCGCTCCGATAATGCCGCCACTGATTCTCCTGTGCCGAGCCGCCCTTATTCTCGTTCGCCTTCGCCCCAACGACGACAATCTCGCTCTTCCCAGCCCCGTCGGTCCTATTCGCCGAGTACATTCGGACGCCGCTCCCAGCCGGAAAACAAGACGCTGCAGCACCTAGAGGTGACGCTGCATCGCTCCCTACGTCGCCAAATCCTCTACTGACGTTGCCCAGTCATCTGAACCTTCTTGACGTGAAAGTCTACGGTGTTTCTGTATCTACTATTGTCAAGCTCACAATCTGATTATGAGGCTCATCGTAATGGGAGACTCCAGAATAATTTTGACTCTTTAACTTGCACCTAAATCTAAGTACACGGGTGTTTTCGCATTCCGTCCCCATCGAAATGCTTCCGCCGTTGCCGGGATTTGATCCCGCGACCTCGTGCTTAGCAGCCCAACACCACAGACACTAAGCAAGCACGGTGCGGATATAGAGTTTACTTGAATCTTATTTATGTCCACAGAGACAAGATTGAATGGCACTGCCTTTATACCATTATCACTTTCTGAAAGCGAAACCGACGCAAGAAGAAAAAAAATATATTAGGAGCCATTCCACTCTGTGAAGATGGATGACCAGCTAAGCTGTAGCACATCAGACAAGATTGGACAAGGGGTCATGTATTTATTTCCACCATTTGGTAATGGTAGTGACGATAGCCTTGTGATTACTGTGATATATACTGGTTGGCCCGTTTACAACCTTAGACAGAATTTTTGCCAAAGTAGAAGCTATGCACAACAGTTGTTACTTACTTGAGTTACTTCGATTGGTCTAGCACTTCAAACCAAATTCTTCTTGCACGAACTCAGTGAACCATTTCTTTTCTGGTTTTGAAATGCCCACATTGAAGCCTCCAATGGTGATCACAAGGGTAGTGTCATCGCGGCTAACCAATGCAAAGTTCGTGGTCATGAACTTCTGAATACCACAGTTGGGTGTGCCTGAATATATACAGACAGTGGATATCGCAATTCTGTCTTTCGTTTGTACAGCCCACACAATCCCACAGTCGGTGTCCCTCTGCTCTTACGAGTTAAGGTTGTATGGCAGTATACACACATTTCCTCCTCTACATATATGGCAATGCCTTCTGCGCGTGAGGCCATGTGCGATTCCAGCATACCCATCGACGGGAAACAATGCATTATTATTATTATTATTATTATTATTATTATTATTATTATTATTATTATTATTATTATTATTATTATTATTATTATTATTATTATTATTATTATTATTATTATTATTATTATTATTATTGGCGGAGCACTCGAAGCCTGCTTCACCTCCGCCGCATGAAAGTCCGATACTCCGCAACCTCCGGGATTGGCCGGCATTTTTGCTCCCTGCTGCGACAAATGCATTTCGGGCCTGCGGTACACAGCTTCGCTGTAAAAGCGCCTGTGCAGTCAGTATTGCCGCCCTGTATTTTGTCTCGACGGCACTATCACCATCGGCACGATCCCGCGAGGAGCTGCTAGCGGTTCGCGTTCTTTATCTCCCTTGCCTCTTGACGGCGATGGCGCGCTAAATCTGCACCATCATTCCGTCGTACATCCCTTCTTCGACCAAGCAAGTTTTCGGCGGCACCTGCTCGCTGTTTCTTGACATTAAAGCTTTAAACTGCTTGATTGCGAATAAAACAAATGTACTACATCGAAAGCGGACAGGCCGCAAGGAATGTACAGTAATAACGGAGCGATGCCATTGATCACATTATCACAAAAGACTGGGCTCGGTCAGGTCGCCTTATAAACGTTCTTTTTCAGCATCAGTTATGCTTTCAAAGAGATTACTAGAGAAACATTTGTACAATACAGAAGCATGTTTAATAATTATTCGCTCAGCTAGATAATCTCGAGGACTGCCTCCAAGCTACTCATGTCCGTTAGCTGCCTAAGATTAGTTATTGACAATGTAATTATCGTACCTTCGTTTATTACGCAAACAACTAATCAACTTACTCCGTATCTAGAGGCTAGCAATTTCAACACTCGAATGATAACAATAATGTCAGCAATATTTATATTGCTCTATTTTAGTATGGTGCCGTTAAAAAATACCTGCCTGGATAGTCATGGTGCACTAGGCTTCTTAAAAAGCAGGTGCGATTGCTTCAACGGGTTTTCTTGGCGCAATTCAAGTTCATCAACTTAAGCACATGTGCCCAACAGTGCACTTCTGCTTTTACGACGGGCTCTCCTACGCTATACAAGAAACACTTCAGCGCTACGGTATATCACACAAGGATTGCGAGAACATTCTGCGCGCTCCCGATTACTATATGAGCGTTGGTGGCATCAGGGTCGGTTTCCAGGCGTCAATGAGAATAAGAACAGCGGCCGGGCGGGAAGCAATGGATAATTTTTTTAGTACATTGTATCAAATAGAGTAGAGCGCACGTGTGTGTTAGAACAAAAAGTACTAAAGTATTGGGGTGAGTTCTTTGCGGAATATATTTTAACTGTCTATTGTTAACACAAAAAAATACCAGATTTCTTTAGAATTAATGGTGATATACGTATGCACTAAAGGGAAACATGAGTTTCGACCTAGTGCCCGAGGTGGAAGCAGCCCCAAACCGCACGGCTACATTGGCACACGGTTTATTAAGGCTGAGGGCTCAAATGACTCGGAGCAATGGCTCATACCCCCCCCCCCCCGATTAGCGGTGTCTAGTCCAGTGTTACAAAGTAGAAGAGTGATGCAAGAAAAGTAGAGGAATGGTACAAAAAATACCAGCAGCAATGGCTCCTTCCCGAAAAAAGAACGACATAATCAGGAATGGCTCATACCCTCGTAAGCAAGCAAAGATGCAATGGCTGAATATGAATGAAGGAACCAAAGGAAAAAAGAACGAAGGAAAGAAAGAAGGAACAAAAGAATGAAAGCGAGAACAAAGAAAGAAAGAAAGAAAGGTTCGAAGAAAGAAAGATAGAAAGAAAGTAAAAAAAATCATGAGCCATTCCACTCCGTGAAGGTGGTTGACCAGCGAAGCTGTTTAGCACATGACTCGGAGGTGACACATAATTTTGAACAAGAGGTACAAACTCATTTATTGTCTTGAGGTTCGTCATTATTTCACTCGCAGCTGCAATCACATTCTTTGAGAATGTCAAATCGGTGCACGTGCGCCGCTGGATGGACTGCTGGGCCGGATCCGTGTGGCATCGCAAGGGATATGTCTGCAACACGGAACGCGTCAACCGCTCCCTTTTCGATACCCACACATACACATTGATATCACCCACAACGACAATAGAGGTAGTGTCATCGCAGCTAATTCACGCAAAATGAGTAGCCATGAAACTTAAGGGACTACGAGTCATTGCATATTTTGCTTGCCTGCTGGAGTATGAGCCATTGATGATTACTTTTTTCGACATGCTGTTTTGTATGTTGTATGCGTGATTAGAAAGAATTTAAGCACTGTTCGTTTGACTTTGCTGAGGACTTGTAGCCTCTGTCTTACGGGGCTATGAGACATTGCATTTTTTGTTTGACCGGGAGTTTTCGTGTTGCTATACAATTTTCTCATTGACACTTTTCACCGAATTATAATACTTGAGAAGTTGATTAATTAATTAGTGCTAGATATTTGATTAAGTCAAATAAAAAATTTATCTGAGTATCTCTAAGCGATGGCAAACAACATTACCTTGAGTCTGTTCAGCTACGTTGTATTTGCATATTTTTAATGTTTGGCTCAAGTTACGTGGGACACCCTGTATATACGCATAGGTATATACATTGTTGGACTACGCGTATGACTTGCCATTGAATTGACACCATTTAATTATTCGTCTTTTCATTAAAGATCATAAGTCCCAATTTCTCTTTGCTAAACTTAAGGTCTAGGTTTGTCACTGCTTTGCTACAAATATTCGCAAGTGTCTAAATCACATGCGTTGTCCGCTAGTGGCAGAATGTCGTCATCATACATCAGTCCGGGGACCTTCCGTTGCACGATTTGTCTATTACTCATGCAAGATAAATCAGACCCCAATTAACTGTTTTCCAGTCGCCCCCCCCCCCCTACAACAGTACCACTTTGAAGTGATCGCGCATCGCGACAAGCTTGGAGAGGCCGGTTTTCACGTCTACGATGTCTATCCACCCTAAAGCTGTGACTTGGCCGTTGCACCGCTAAGCCAGAAGGTGTGGGTTGGAATGCTAGCCGAGGGGGGCGCACTTCCACGGCGACGAAATGCAAGAAGTGTAGCGTAGCGTGCATTGTGTGGAAGTTGGAAGAACTGCCACTAGGACGTACCTGATAATTATATCGTCGTTTTTGCTCGTACAACCGAAGGATTTATTATAATTAACCTTAAACAAGCAATCTATTCGCTGCAAAGCACTCATCCTAAAATTCCGATATTTTCGGTCCCAACCCAGATGTAATCGGGTCCGCACGGCCCCATCTGTTACGAATTACGGAAAAACATTATCCAATGCTTTCCCCCAGACAGCTGTTATTAAGGTAAATAGCATTATTTGCCTTTATTCAGCCATATCGAATCTATCTGTCTGTCTGTCTGTCTGTCTGTCTGTCTGTCTGTCTGTCTTTCTGTCTGTCTGTCTGTAATCTTACGCCGACCCAGTGGCGGAAGTAGTCTACCTGCTGGGGCCCCTAGGTATGTGCTCCTTTCATTCCTGATGACGCAAGGGAACCAAGCCTGATGCCACGAATGCTCAGAAATCTATCAGTTAGAGGAAATAATGCTCCCGCACACCTTTTTTGATGTACCGTGGCGCTGAGGCGTTCTTGTACAATGTAGGAGAATACATCGTAAAGACAGAGGTGCACGGTTGGGTACATCTATTCTAAGTTCATCAACTTGAATTACGCCAAGAAAACCTGTCCGAGTACTCGCACCTGCTTTATTAGGTGCCTACTGCACCATCAATGTACAGGCGGTTTTCTTTAACGCCATCAAATATTAAGAAATAGATCAATGTAAATCTTCTAGACAATATTGTTATCATTGGAGTGTTCAGATGGTAACCTCCGGATACGGAGCAAGTTGAGCAGTTGTGTGCTCAATTTACGAATGTATGTTAATTATCATTTAAATAATTGTTTTGGGTTGCTAAAGCAAATTAGCAGTATGGAGCCTGTCTTCGACATATTCTACTTGAGCGAATATATGCTTATTAAACATGCTTCTGTAAGAGCTAAGAACAAATATTTTGTAATGAAGAGTTCTCTTAAAGCCTAAGTGATGCGGAAAAGATCGTGGTAACATCGACCTGACCGCTTCTAGCCTTTCGAGATATTGCGATGAATGGTACGGCTCCGTGAGCATGTTCCTTGCGGCCAGACGACTGTCGATATTTATTCACATCGTTTTTCCGAAGGCAAGCCGTTTAAAGTTGAAATGTCACTGTAGCAACGAACGTGCGCTGCCGAAAGCGTGCTTGGTCACAGAAACGATGCCCGATTGAATGATAGTGCAGATTTAGCGCGTCACTGCTCTCAAGGCATTGCCCTGCCGCCAACGGAAGCAAGATAACGAAGTTGAACTGCTTGGTAGCTTCTTACGGGGGCGTGCCAGCAAAGGGCGGCAATACTGACGTCACAGGCGCATTGTTTTGTGGGTTTCGCTTTAAGAAAGAGATAATGCTACAAATGCAGTTTCAGTCGTTCCTGTCTCGAGGAGTTAAACACGGGTTTTAATGCTCTCCGCACCGCGTTTGTTTCCAAGAGTAGGTGTGCGCATGCATGCGCCGCAAGCACGCAAGCGCACACACACATGCGCTAACACGCAGATGCAGGCATGCACACACACCGCGAACGCTCACACACGCATACACGCATTCGCGTGCAAGCATATGCAAATATGGAGGCACTAGCACGCGCACACTCTCTCCGCTCGCACGCACACACACGCACAGTCTCTCTCTCCCCCGCGCTTACACACGCTCTTTCTCCCTCGCACACACACACACACTTTCTGTCTTCCCCGCACACCAACGCACTCTGCCTCACACGCACGCACTCTCTCTCTATCCGTCATACGCACGCACGCACAGACACACATAGACACACACACTATACGGCATCCATGCGCACAGGCATCCATGCGCACACAAACAAGCACACATTTGTTCGCCATCGTGCCTGCTGAAATTCTAAAACACGTTGGCACGCGTACACGTTATCACGCGGCCACGCATGCACCGCAAGCGCGCGCACACGCACACACGCCGCAAACACTCACACACGCATACACGCACTTGCATGCATGCAAACGCAAATACGGAGGCACACGGCCGCACAATCATACACAGAGCGCACAGGCGCATACAACCATACCCAGGCGCGCTCAAGACATACACACGCATAACCACTCTGTACCATCTCGGCTGCTTCTCAAAAACCTGCGCGTGCTAACAGGCTGCATAACACTCCCTCCACCATTACCTTGGCCACGGCGGCTGCATTTCGATGAGAGTGAAATGCGAAAACACCCGTGTACTTAGATTTAGGTACACGTTAAGGAACCCCAGGTGGTCCAAATCTCCACAGTCCCCCACTACGTCGTGCCTTATAATCAGAAAGTGGTTTTGGAACGTAAAACCCCATAATTTAATTACCATTAGCTTCTCAGTGCCAACTGTAATAAACCGCTTTATGGTTTAAATTTGGCACTTCTTCAAGTCATTGTGCCCTCTAGCGGGAGGGTGCAAAACGATTTCCTCCTGTAGTGGGACTTCACCGCCCCTGTCTGACCTGTTTCAACTGCTTTAACGCACCACCAATGTTCTAACTAAGTGACAAAATAAATATGTTGTTAGAAGGGGCTACCCTCTTGTTCTAGTCAGTTGAAACTTTTTGACCCTCAGCCGATATCCTGAAATATAATTTTGAAAAAAAAATTTCCCATTGAGTTACACTTGTGCGTTGCTGTGAAGTTCCGAAGGAGAATGTCCAGAATTTCTGGACATGCCTGACGCGCGACGTCATTAAACCACGAAAACCCACCGCTTTAAAGTGACGTGTACGCATCAAAGATGCGTTAATATGCCGAAGAAAACTGAATTTTCTTCTGAATTGCCGCAGGATGCCCGGTTCCGAAAGGAATAAAAGACGGCTGCCGCCGATCGCTCAGGCGCTGGATACTCGCACCTGCCGGAGAGCATGGGTGTATTTGCGCATAATAAAACTTCTTGCGTGGCCGTGTAACGTTTTCGAGCATTTTCAGCAGGTTTACCACCTTATTCTGCGAACTCTTCTTTGCTGAGGGTCCGTTTTAGCGTCACCCTTAAGCTTCCGTTGCATGCCACCGCGATGTTCGAGCAGCCATCGCAAGCTAGAGGGAAAGCCGACCCATCGTAGGCGCCGTCACCACCCTCTTAACCCGGTTATCCATTTTCAGTGCCCTGGTTTTGCCCCGTCGAATCCCTCTCCACTTGAGCTTTCTCCTCGCCTCTTGTCAGCCTTTTTCTTTGTCAAGCAAAGAAAAGTGACCTCCTATGAACGAGGAAATCGTTTTATTGGTGTTTTCAGACAACCCTGCGGGTCACCGCCCGGTGCTTGCGTCGGTGGTTACGCAAATTTGACGTCAGGAGATTGGAATAGAAACATATTGAAATAGTTTTACGTTATAGGGCCCTTGCTTCGGACCAAAGCCAAATTAATGTGACAGTTCTATTATTTATGAAAGTGTACGCGTGCTACAAAGCAGGTTCATGGTAAGAAATAAAAGCGAAACAAACAGACCGAGAAGCGACCAATCTGCAGAGAAAAGGCCACACTGTTGCGTTAAAGAAAGAAAATGTACCACTTTTAAATGAGCAGAATTGGCAATCTAGATGTCTCCACAAGAAAAAAAGTACAAAAAGAAGAACAGCAGATTACAGTATGGCCTTTTTATCTAGGAATTCGTAAGCCCCGTTGAACACCAGCTACTACGTCGCGGACGTGTTCGAATAAGTCTACTTATGCAGCTACGCTTTACTGAGTCCGCTTTATCACATCTTCAGTTGCTTTCTTGAATGCCGACGCTGGAATTCCACGGCAGGCATCCGTTATGCTTTCCTTGAGCTTATCCGAGCTCCGTCTTGATCATGTAAGCCCAATCTTTCAGATAACACCAAAGAAGGAAATGAAGTGGTGATAGGTGAGATTACTCAGCCGGCCAATTTACAGGCGCATGCCTTCCAATCTATGGCGCGCAAAAAGTCGCATCCAGCTAGTTTTGTGCTCAGCTGCTGCTGTGTGCAGGTGCCCCATCTTTCTGATACCGCAGAAGTGGAGGACGGGACAGCGGGACTTCGCCGTGAAACCCATCATTCACTCCTTCAAGGATTTTATTCACGTAACGTTGTACAGTCAGTGTGGGATCGAAGAAGACGGGGCCAATTATAGCGCTGGCGCAAATTCCGCCTCACACTATGAACGATCACTGGTACTGGTGCTGGTTGTGGTTTAGCCATTATGGATTGGAGTCCCATCAATAGTGTGCATTATAAAAATTTACCTGGACGTTTGAGAAAATTTGCTTTGTCTCTGCACATGATGTTGCACAAGAAGTCCGGTGTCGTATTGGCTTTTGTGGGGTGCAATGGCAAAATTCTAGGCGAATCTACAGGTCCCTATTTTTCAAGCATTAATTCTCGTTATGTTAGCACGGGTGAAAGGCCATCATTTAGGATCCTCCAAACTGATAACTTATCAATTGGTACCTGGACGGCCATATCCAGCATGTTAGCATGATTGTTTAAGGCCATAAATGGTAGAACATCCGTGCGTAGGCTAGGACTCAACGATGGAGTCCTTCGCCACTGTTGCTTGAAGTTGCCGGCTTGTCTCAGATTTTCGTAATTTCTGATGATAGTTGAAGCGTTTGGTCTCCCATCACACTTCCATGACGGATAAATATTTGTGGTCTTCCTCTTGTTGCCATTTGCAGCTTCCAAGGCAAGGATGGTGTTTTCCTTCTGCTCATTCGAGAAAGACGTAGCGATTGGGACGAAACAAAATGCACCTTTAGTGATTTGGCACTGGCGTTGTCAGTTGGCTTTTATGGTATTAGGTTTTGTGGCAAGAAAGACATCTGTGCACTTTATCCACGCTAAGACAACAGCTATCAAAACTTCATTCCAACTAACACTAAACCGGACGTGTCACTTTAGCCGGGGAGCGGCAGCTAAAGCACTAGCTCGATCACGATGTTTTTCAATATTTTCTTTATTTCGTCCTGGTTAACTCAGAGGGAGCATGTTGAAGGGCGCTGCTTTAGGAAGCGGGTGGGAGCGCAGTCGCCTGGTATTTTTCATATCTCGCAGGGTTTATTTTTCAAATGTAAAGAAATTGTACTTCGCTGAAAACACAACAGTTAGATGTCCCTCGGCTGTGCCTACAAATGCCTTATTGACACTCGATAATTAGGATAGTTCGTTTCGAGTAAGTTAATCAATTGCAATGACTCGATGAAATCTCAGCAAGGAAAAATTACTGGCAGCTACTCCACTATACTGGAAACAATATGCGCCAGGTTTTCTTCGAGTAACACATTGCTCTTTCTTTAAAATCCTGGTGAATGTTTTTTCATGGAGACGTCCTATATATACTTATGACCTCCGCATGCAAATGGCGATGGTTTCATCCCTAATAAATGTAAAAATATTTGAAATGAATTTTGTCATGAGTCGTTAACGTAGTTTACTTGAAAGAGAAGCTATACTGAGACATATCATTCATGCGCATTTCACATACCGTTGACAAGACTCTGACGATGGGGTCACTGAAGTCTAATGTTTCTTTCTGGGTAAAAAAACAAACGCCTCAAAGCAATTAGAAGCGAGGTGAACATACAGCAACATATTCGTCCTCTAGGCATTCACTATCTATAGCTTTATTATAATTTATTAGTAGCTACCTCCTTCTCTTTGAAAAATATCACTAAATTTGTCCTCTTCATACATTTAAATATATTGTGTTTGTGCACAGTGTTTGGAGTGTAAATATAAAATAATGTTGAATTGAGAGAATACGGGTGAAGCACCCGCCGCTGGTGCTTCCAATACACTTGAGCTCCTTTTATGAGGATTTGCAGAAATAAAGCGAAAGTATGAAATAAAGGTCATAAGCGTCTGCGCACAAAATGGTGCACTTTAAATTTGAAGTTCAGTTTATTCTCCACTAAATAACAATAAGTAAGAAACAAATGCTAATCAGACGAGGGTCCCAAAGTCAATAGCTGCAACGGGAGCCCCAGCTCTAAAAAGAAAAAAAGAAAAGGTATAGAGAATGTGCGTTAAAGCAGCGAAATTAAAAAGTAGAGGGAAAACAAAGTAACGCGTGTAATACAATACATGGACAAGAGAAAACAACAAAGCAGTACATATATCAAAAAGCGTAATTATACACAAAAACATGTTATAGGGCATGCAACTGTTTACAAAAAATGAAACAACTTATTTCATGTTAATTCATGTTTGAGTACATTCAAAGATGGCATTAGTTTAAGTAAATGTGGTAGGTCATTCCATATTTTTGATACTGAGAACGAGGATGTCATTTTTCCATACTTGGTGCTGCATTTAGCTAGCAAAAGCTGAAATTATTCGCCAACCTAGCGTGGTTGGTATTAGTAAGTAACTTTTAGTCAACTAATTCGTAAGGACGCTGGTTCTTAAGTATTGTGAAATAAAAACAGGAAATACTTGAATGTTACTTTAACAAGCCAGTACCGGTAGCATAAAGTGAGCCTGGAGTAACGGGAGAGGAGTTCAGTGAAAGGGTCCGCCGGTGATTAGGCAACTCGCCTGGTTCTTTCTGTGTTGAATAGACGAGAAGTGGCAGTTATATGTATTTCCCTTGTAACCAATATCATAGGTGATAGGGCTATGAATGAACGCATAGCATAAAGATAATAATGTGTATTCTGAAAAGGCTGCACTTGATTTGTTGAGAACTCTGATGCCGAAAGCGCTTTTTCTGTTTAGCTAAGGGAGTGTGATTAGTAAACTTGAAGTGACTATCTAATATGCCAAGAACGGCACAAAGTCCGCTTCAGAAATAAGCCTTCTGTCTACAGTTACTACTTAGGGGAAAGCACGGCCCAGTTCTCTGCTTTGTTTTATGTATCGTGAACTGAGTTTTGAGTGAGTTTAACATCATAGGATTTAACTGACACCATTCTACAACTTTCGCTTGTTCAATGTTCAGTTTAAAGAGTAAGGTGGTTAGAATTATCTGACATGGACATACGGGTATCATCAGCAGGTAGTATTGCATTAAAAAGAATAAGAATGTCAGGTAAGTCATTAATGCAAATGCAAAACTACGAGGGTCCCCGTATTGAGCCCTCTGGTATGCCTTGAATAATGACTTTCGACTCGGAATAAGTGCCCCCTACACAAACTATTTGCTCATGGTGATGCAAATAATTTTTTAGAAAAATTGAAGCTGCATCTGTTATATCTAAATATTCTAGTTTGGTAATAAAATGGTAGGACTAGCATTGTCAAAAGCTTTAGTAAATCTAAAAGTAAGGAGCCCACAAATTTGCCGCTGGTAATAAATAGAACACCTTATGGAATCGGTTCATTCAATAAAACCTACGCTGGTCGAACTGCCGCGATGGAAAGCAAATTGGCAAGATTTTAACAACTTAAACTGTCTGAGGTAGGTGTTTAATGTTTCAGAAATATTTTTTCAACAAGTTTACAAATGGAGGACACAATAGGGATTATGCGATGAATAAACATGAGAGATTGATCTCTTTCTTTAAGAACACGAATTTTGAGGTCTTAAGCGAACTAGAAAAGGTACCGCATTTAAAAATTAGAATAATTATGCTGCTCAGTGTTTCCGCCGTAGAAGGGGAAAGCCGCTTTAAGTGAGAGGCAGAGACATTATATTGACCTGGGCAAGTGTTCTTTAGATTTAATATGGCAAAGCAGACCTCATCGGCTGAAACTGGAAAAAGGATGTCTGACTGCGACGGCTACATGAAGAGGGAGAGGCAATCGAGCTATTACTGTACACTTCGTAAAAGTAATTACTACATGAGTAAGCTACACGACGATTCCATGTAAGTTACATATTATTAAGCTACATTATCAATGGTTCTACTAGGCTGGGGTGTATCCAAATGTGATTGAAAAGTTGTCATTGCTTCTTAGGATTACTATTAGTCTTGCAGAATTCTGTCTCACACTAAAGTCCATTTCATTTTTTCCGTAGGTTGTTCAACATGGCACTGTACTTCTTTTAGAGCGATGTGCTAGATTTACATTGAGCGGCTGTTTTTTATTCTTCCCGTAAAGATAATCTTTTTCGTGCATACTGGTTAACACACCTTTTGTTATGCAAGGAATACGTGGAAATTCAAACATTTTTGCATGTGACAATTATGGTGCAAGCGTACACAGCTTTCAAGCAGAATGAGTAGAATTTTTCGAGCGCCTTTTCGGGATCCCCTGAAGTACTAATTGATGACCAGTTGGTGCCTCTTATTATAATAATAAAGTTTTCTCGGCCGAAGCTGGAAGTTAAATACGTAGTGTCATAGTGTGGTTTTTATATGGCGAAGCTAATAAAAATGGGAAGGTGATGCGTGATAGACATGTCAATGGCATCTGCACCTTGAGGCGGTGCGATTTTGCTTAAGGCGTTTTCAAGATTAGTATCGTTTCCAGAAGCAAAAAATCGAGTGGAATAAAGACTCGAAGCTAAATCGCTATTTGATATAACAGAACTAATATTAGCATTCATTATATTAATTTGGTATCACCATCTGAGAAAATATTGTTACGGAAAGGAAGAAGCGTGCGTCTATTTAAAGATGGCGTTTAATGGCAGGGCCAACAAGCGTAGAGCAGCGATAAAAAACTACCCTTTGCCTCGTCGTCTCTCAGGCCACCATCATAGTCCTCTTCATCACACATTGCCGACTGTGACATCACCCCCGTGGGAAAAAGCACCTTATTGGTGCGGCTCATCTGTTCGAGAAAGGTAAAGTTTGAGACAGCTGACGTGGATGATGTCAGAGAGAGGTGAAGGCACCGTGGCATCCAGCGGAGACACTTCATAAGTGACAGGGGTCATCTGGCGAAGGATGCGGTAAGGGCCATAGTATCGCGAGAGGAATTTCTCCGAAAGACCAACATGCCGAGTTGGATACCAGACAAGCACAAGGGCGCCTGGTTCGCAATGCACGTCTTGATGGCGCTGGTAGTAACGGTACTTCTGGCGTGTCTGTGAAGCAGAAAGGCGAATGCGGGCAATCTGGCGTGCTTGGGTCGCTGTGGTAATGACAGCGCGAGTGTACTCTGTCGGTGAGTCGAGCGTGGTCGAGACGAGTGTCTCGAAAGGCAAAGTTGGCTCACGGCCGTAGAGTAGATAGAATGGGGAATAGCCTGCTGTGTCGTGGCGCGAGGAATTGTAGGCGAACGTGACAAATGGTAGAGCGGTGTCCCAGTCGCGATGATCGGAGGAAACATACATTGCTAGCATGTCAGTTAATGTGCGGTTCAGGAGTTCGGTAAGACCGTTAGTTTGAGGATGGCAAGCGGTAGTAAGTTCGTGCTTAGTAGCACATGATCGAAGTAGGTCGTCTATGACTTTGGAAAGAAAGTATCTGCCGCGATCGGTGAGAAGTTGACGAGGTGCACCGTGGTGCAAGATAACGTCGTGAAGCAAGAAATCAGCGACGTCGGTAGGGCTCTAGTAACGACATAGCGAGTTGTATAGTCCGTAGCGACGGCAATGCGCCTATTTCCGTCATTCGATATAGGGAATGGTCCGAGAAGATCAACGCCAACGCGAAAAAAAGGGTCGGCCGGTATATCCAAAGGCTGCAGCAGTCCGGCAGGAGGTACAGCTGGTCTTTTCGGGCGTTGACACGACTCACACGCGGCAACATAGCGCGGAACGGAGCGGTTGAGACGGGGCCAGAAAAACCGTCGTCGAATTCGGTCATATGTCCGTGTAATGCCAAGGTGTCCAGCGGTGGGAACGTCGTGCCGTTGCTGCAGTACAGTCTGTCGCAGATGAGACGGAATGACGGTTAGGAGCTCGGGCCCATCGGGGTGCATGTTGCGGCGATACAGGATGCTATTTTGTAGTACGAACATGTGAAGGGATGGGTCAGACAGATCAGAGAGGAGGCGTTCGATAATGGGGCGTAACGACTCATCGCGTCATTGTTCAGCGCCAATGTCTTGCAAGGCAGAGAGCGAAAGAACGCAGATCGGTGCGACATCCACTAAGCCGTCCGGTACATCGACGGGATGACGAGACAGGCAGTCGGCGTCCTGATGTAGACGACCCGACTTGTAGACCACAGTGTGTGTGTATTCCTGGAGCGGTAGGGCCCAGTGACCGAGGCGTCCGGTGGGATCCTTAAGAGAGGAAAGCCAACAAAATGCTTGGTGGTCGGTTGTAACTGTAAATGGCCGACCATATTTATAGGGTCTGAACTTGCCCACCGCCCAAACGAGGACGAGACACTCGCGCTCAGTAATCGAGTAATTGCGCTCTGCGGGAGAGAGGAGGCGGCTGGCGTAGGCGATGACGCGGTCGTGCCCACATTGGCGTTGAGCTAAGACTGCGCCGATGCCGTAGCCACTAGCGTCAGTGCGGATTTCTGTCGGAGCGGAGGCGTCAAAATGGGCGAGAATAGGATGTGTAGTGAGCAGCGTGATGAGCTGCGAGAAAGCAGACGCTTGTTCAGAGCCCCAACAGAAACGAACGTCTTTCTTCAGGAGGTCAGTCAGGGGACGGGCAACATGGGCAAAATTTTCCACAAACCTGCGGAAGTACGAGCAAAGGCCAATAAAGCTGCGAACATCTTTGGCACAAGTTCGTACGGGGAAATTCTGCACAGCATGAACTTTAGCGGGGTCGGGGCGAATGCCTGACGAATCGACGAGGTGTCCGAGCATGGTTATTTGGCGGTGACCGAAGTGGCACTTGGACAAGTTGAGCTGCAAGCCAGCGGTGCGAAAAACAGAAAGATCAGATGGAAGTCTTTCAAGATGAGTTGCAAAAGTTGAAGAGAATACGATGACGTCATCCAAGTAGCACAAACAGGTGGACCATTTCAAACCACGCAAGAGCATGTCCATCATCCGTTCAAAGGTCGCCGGGGCATTGCACAAGCCAAAAGGCATTCACCGGAACTGATATAGGCCGTGTGGTGTGACGAATGCGGTCTTTTCACGGTCCATTTCATCCACGGCAATTTGCCAATATCCAGAGCGAAGGTCTATAGATGAAAAATAAGTGGCACCGTGGAGACAATCCAGAGCATCGTCAATGCGGGGAAGTGGATATACATCTTTCTTGGTGATCGTGTTTAGATGACGGTAGTCAACGCAGAATCGCCAGCTGTTATCCTTCTTTTTGACGAGAACAACAGGGGACGCCCACGGGCTCGAAGAGTGTTCAATAATCCCTTTGGCAAGCATCTTGTCAACCTCGCTCTGGATAACGTGTCGCTCAGAAGGCGACACCCGGTATGGGCGTCGGCGAACAGGTGCTGCATCGGCGGTATTTATACGATGCTTCACGACCATAGTTTGACACAAAGGGCGATCGTTGAGGTCGAAAATGTCGGAGTAGGACTCGAGGAGGTAACGGAACTCTGCGGTTTGTTGGGTCGAGAGGTCCGGTGCAATCATCTTGGTAAAGTCGTCGGTCGGGGCTGATGTAAACAGCGAAGAATGAGCATTGGTCAAAGACGGCGCAACAGATAGAGCGGAAATGTGGCACTCGTGCGTCGGTGACAACGTGGCAAGAGACATGCCTCGAGGAACTACTTGTGGGCACTGTCCGAAATTTAGGATGGGAAGACATGTCTGATTGTCCGCAACAGAAACGATGCTGTGTGGGAAGGAGACATTGTGAGAAAGCAGGACTGAAGTCGCGGTAGTAAGGACGTAGTCTCCGTCAGGTACAGGTGGGCAGGCTAAAACAGGGATGCAGGTTGCTGCAAGAGATGGCAGGCGTATAAAATTTGCGGAACAAAGCTGAGTTGGAGCTTGAGCAGGAAGGTCAACGGGAACAGGTAGGGGTATGTGAGGTTGTACAACGCCGGCGGAACAGTCAATCAGAGCAGAATGGGCGGCCAGAAAGTCGAGTCCGAGAATCACATTGTGAGGGCAACGTTCCAGCACACTAAACAAAACGGACGTGTGGCGACCGGCGACACTGACACGAGCAGTACACATTCCAAGCACAACCGGAGTTCCACCATCGGCGACCTGGAGCAGTCGAGTCGGAGCAGGTGTCGGTATTCTTCAAGCGTGTTCAAAGCTCCGCGCTCATAATGGAAATTTGGGCTCCAGTGTCGATGAATGCTGTAACGGGCAAACCATCCACGTCCACGTCCAGAAGGTTCCAATTAGTAGGCAGGGTCAGCAGAGGAATTTCAGGCCGGTGTTCTGGAGCAGCGTCACCTACAGGAGCTGCCCCAGTTACTTTCCCGTCGGAGAGCGGCAACGGTAAGCTGGGGATGGAGAGCGACGCAGCTGGGGCGAACGGGAGCGGCGACTGTGGGGTGATGGTGATCGGCTGGTCGCGGTGGCTCGAGCGTTGTCAGGTGCGTCTTAAACCTCGGTGGAGAGGGATGGCGGGCGGGGATTCAGTGGGGAGCGGCGGTAGGCGGGAAAGCTTGGTCGAGAGTGGGCTGGCCAGGAGCTTCGACAGTGGCGGGACATGTGGCCCACACGTCCACAGTAAAAGCAGATGGGTCTATCATCATGGGTGCGCCATTCGGCCGGGTTGCGATAGCCTGGATATGGACCGTATTGGCTCCGGCGAACAGGGGCAGAGGCAGGAGACGAAGCAAAGTCAGGACGGCTGGCGGAGCAGATGGACGGAAGACCTACATTGGCAAGTTCTTGGCGAATGACCGACTGAATGAGTGACACAAGGGGCCTGGAATTGTGAAAACACTGCGTCACAGGCGTGGCAGGAGACGCTGCTTCGTTTTCTCGCTGAACGATAAGAACGACGTTCTCGGAGGAGGGGGGCTCACGCGGTGGACAAATGTCTTCGCACGTCGATGGAGCTGCGGTATTGGGTAGCCGCGTAAACTGTTGAACTATGCGGCGACTCTTCGCGTCTTCAAAGCGGCGACATTCGTTAATGATCTCATTGGCCGTTGTTACGTTCTTATGAACAAGCAGGTTAAACGCGTCGTCCGCGATGCCTTTTAAGACGTGGCTGACCTTGTCTGCCTATGTCATATTGTTATCTACTTTGCGGCAAAGAGCGAGGACGTCCTGGATATAGGCCACGTAAGATTCATTGGACGTCTGTACACGGGTCCCAAGGTCCTTCTTCGCAGCGCGTTGGCGGCCGACGGGCTAGCCGAAATAAACTCTAAGCTTCTGCTTGCACTGGTCCCAACTCGTAATCTCTTCTTCGTGTGTTTCGAACGAGACCCGTGCCGTTTTCTTGAGGTAGAATATTACATTGGCCAGCATAAGCGTGTTGTCCCACCTGTTGTGTGCGCGGACCCGTTCGTAATTCTGCAACCAGTCATCGATGTCAACGTTGGTCGATCCCGGAAAACATGCCAGGGTCGCGAGGCTGGGCCAGGATGACCGTCGATGGCGACGACGGGGCCGTGGTTGAACTCTCTCCTTCGGATGACATGGTGACCAGGTTACGTCCGCTGCGGAGCTCTGTCTTGAGCAAGTGATTACCCCGCACGTCCACCAATGATGTTACGGAAAGGCAGAAGCGTGCGCCTATTTACAGAAGGCTTTTAATGGCTGGGCCAACAAGCGTAGAGCAGCGATAAAAGAACTACCCTCTTACTCTTCGTCTCTCAGACCACCATCATAGTCCTCTTCTTCACACATTACCGACTGTGACATTTCGTTTATATTCAGCTGAAATTCTATGAAGAATTGTAAAATGGTTGTGCGAAAAATCAGGAATAGATGAAGATGGGGAGCGATAAATTCAACTAATGATTACACCATTGCCATTACGAGAAGGTGACAGGTTAGTTGCGATCGTAACTGATTCACAGTTAGATGCGTTTATACGTAGGTCAAGTCAACGTTCGTACTTGATTTTCGGCGATATAAAAACAGCCGCACCGCCATGCCGATCCGAACTGCGGTAGCAGTAGTTGGATTGAACCGACCGCAAAACCATTTGCGTTGCGATCAGTATAGCCAAGCCAAGTTTCGCAAATGCACAGAAATGAAAAGGAATGACCACGTGAATCAATCAAGAGAGTAATGCTATCTTGGTGTTTTTATCAACTTCGCGCACTGATGTGCAGTAATGAGCAGTAGAATCAACGATCCACAATTTTCTTTCCGCCGTGGAGAGCAATGCCATACAGAGGAGTTGTCAGGAAGCGATTAGGAAAAGTACAAAGATTCAGATTCATATATACGTCAGGATGCGCAGATCTGACTCGGCACTTATCGTGATTACCTTGCCGCCATTAGTCTTGCGCCGTTTTGATATGGGAATTATCGGTCCAAATGCAAGGGCATTTCATTTCTTTAGGGCGAGTGCTTTGCTGAATAGACGTTTGTGAATGGTCAGTTGTTTATTGAGGTTGTAATGGGTGCACCGAACAGTTCCGAGGGTAACTTCTCTTCGTAACCGAGGAGGCAGGTGACGCAGAGCAGGAACAGCTGGTTGCCCGAACGGCTCACACTCGTGCTAAGCACTGGCAATCCGACTGGCCCACTGGTTGCACAGCAGGCGTGGAAGCGACGATCTGGCTGGCCTTGTTCTTGTGCTCTTCTCTTTCATTACAATTACTCCCGGTGCAAAAGCAGAGCCATCCTGGCGACTTACGACGTGGAGGCGAGTGTGTCATAGAATTTTTTTCAGGCGGCAAACGTGAACAACATCCCGGCCAAGGCGGCGCTTGTCGGATGTCCATGTAAGCGGCTCTATGACATAGTTCACCAGAGAGGTGCGTTCGACGATGCGGTATGGTCCATCATACTGCGAGAGAAGTTTTGTTGAAAGTCCAGGCGTGGTAGAAGGCACGGACAACAAGACAAGGCTGCCGGGAGTAAAGTTCGGATTCGTAGCGTCGCCATCACGATTGGCTTTCTATCGTTCTTGGTTAGCGGAGGTGAACTTTCGGTCTAATTGATGGCATTCCTTGGCGTATCGGGCGACGGCTGAAACGGGAGCACATTCTGATGTGTCTGGTGTATAAGGCAAAACCGTATCGATGGTATGGGAAGGATCGCGACCGTAGAAAAGAAAGTATGGAGAAAATCCTGTGGTACTTTGTGTAGCCGTATTTTATGCGTACGTGACAAATGGAAGGATGATGTCCCAGTTTGTATGCTCCAATGAAACGTACATGGCGAGCATATCACCAAGAGTGCGGTTGAAACGCTCTGTAAGCCCATTAGTTTGAGGATGGTACGCCGTGGTGGTCCGGTGAACAATGCGCCATTGAGCATGCAGAGCTTCAACCACCTGCGACAGAAATACACGGCCTTTATCACTCAGCAGCTCCCGAGGTGGGCCATGACGAAGAATGAAACGATGGAGCAGAAAGGATGCAACCTCACTGGCGGTCACTGCAGGTAGAGCAGCGGTTTCGGCATAGCGTGTAAGGTGATGAACTGCGACAATAATCTATTGTTTTCCAGTAGGTGGGAGTGGTAGCGGCCCGTACAGGTCAATTCCCACACGGTCGAAGGCACGAGCAGGGCACGGAAGCGGCTGTTATAAACCATGGGCCCGATGAGGTGGAGATTTGCGGCGTTGGCATTGCGGGCACGAGCGGCCAAACTTTTGGACAAAAGTAAACATTCCTCGCCAGCAGTAGCGTTGCCGCCGGCGCTCGTACGTCTTCAAAACGCCTGCATGTGCACATTGTGGTTCAGTATGGAAAGACGCGCACTTGTCGGAACGCAAAGTCCTACGGATAACCAGGAGCCACTTGAGACCATCGGGCTGGTAGTTGCATCGATACAAGAGGTCATCTCGGACAGCAAAATGGACAGCCTGGCGACGCAGGGAGCGGGAGATGGGAGATGCAGGCGAGCGAGGAGATGCAGGTGGGGTAGTAGTGTCGCAGTATAGGAGACGTCAGGAGACGGCGTAAGGTCACGAACGCGGTGTCGCCTGCAGGAGACCACGAGGATAGGTCGTTGGCGCCACTTGAGAGTTGTGTCAGAGGTGAGATTATCGAGGCAAAATTGGAACAAAGCCTCTGAAGTAAGAACAGAGGTTGATGAAGGCGCGGAGTTCATTGAGCGTCTTAGGTTTCGGAAATTCTGCCACGGCGCGAAGTTTTTATGGGTCGGGGCAAATGCCGTCTTGTGATACGACGTGACCTAGAATCATGAGCGTGCTCGCGGCGAACTGGCACTTTTTCAGGTTCAGTTGCAGGCCTGCGTTGGTCAAGCACGTCAACACTTGCGTAAGGCGAAGAAGATGCGTGCTGAAATCAAGGGCGAACACAACGAAGTCGTCGAGGTAGCACGAACACGTGCTCCATTTTAGACCGCGCAAGATATTGTCCATCATTCGTTCAAACGGAGCAGGCGCATTGCATAGGCCAATTGGCATCGCAGTAAATTCGTATATACCATCTGGCGTAATGAATGCAGTTTTAGGGCGATCAACTGCTGACATCCGGACCTGCCAATAGCACAAGCGTAAATCCAACGAAGAGAAGAATTTAGCGCCTTGCAAGCTGTCCAGAGCGTCGTCAATGCGCGGTAGAGGGTAGACGTCTTTGCGTGTTATCTTATTAAGACGGCGATAATCGACGCATAACCGAATGAAACCATCTTTTTTTGTGACGAGAACCACCGGTGATGCCCACGGGCTAATGGAAGGTCGAATGACGGCGCGCTGAAGCATGTCGTCGACGTGCTCACTGATCACCTGACGCTCCTTGGTGGGTACGCGGTACGGGCATTACCGCAATGGCGCGTTGGAGCCAGTGTCGATGTGGTGGCTGACGGTTGACGAGCGACCCAGAGTAGGCTGAGCGACATCAAAAGAAGAGCGGAACTGGGCAAGCAGGTGAAGAAGCTGGGAGTGCTTCTCGGAAGCAAGGTCATCGTCAATGAAAGGTGTGAATAAGTCAGGTGATTGCGAAGCAGACGTGGAAAGCGCACAGAAGTCAGTGTGCTCTACATGCGAAGCATCCGGCACGTCGGTTATAAACATGTCATCAAGAGGCTGAACATGGCCAAGTGCTTCGCCGCAAAGAGCCGTGAGGGCTGTCGGAAGCGGATTGCAGACAACGATGGCGATGAAACCTTCTGAAATGTCAAGCGCGGCGAAAGGGAGAGAAACGTCTTTGCAGGTCATGAAGAGTTCTGAACGAATGAAGAGTACAGCGCCTTCAGAGACAGCGCCACAGAAGATGGGAACAACGGCAGATGAGTACGGCGGTATGGCGATGTCTTCTTGATGAACTTGCTTAGCGGGAAGAGACGTGGCGCCGACGAGGGGCACGTCACACAGAGGCGATAACTCGACTTCAGCACGTGCACAATTGATGACGGTGTTGCTTCGCGAAAGAAAGTCCCGCCGAAGTATCACGTCGTGAGAACAGCACTGCAGAACCACAAACTCCACAATATAGAGAACTCCCTGAATAACAACTGTAGCTATGCATGCTGCAGAAGGCTGAACTGGCTGTGTGCTTGCTGTGCGAAGAGAAAACCCAGAAAGTGGCGTCGTAACTTTTCGTAATGGTTGAGAGAGGCGGTCGTTTAGGACAGACGCGGCTGCTCCAGTATCAATTAACGCAACGGTAGGGACACCGTCAACAGTAAGTTTGACAAAGTTCGAAGGCGACAATGGAGGACTTGTAGAGATCGATGGCGACGCAGTTCTTGCCTCCTGAACTGCGGCGCTTAGTTTTCATCTTGCGAGGGTGAAGGCCACCGGCGCATGGGGGGCAACCAGCGGCGACGCGGGGAAGGTGAACGACGTGTAAGGACCGGGCGCTCAGCTGGTGGCCTGTTCGACTGCCGACTGAAATAAGTGTCGTGGAAAGGCTGCACGTCGGCGTAGGAAGCCGACTGCACAAACTCATCAGAGTGCAGCATGCGGCGGCGGCAGAGTCGTGTAACATGGCCGGGAATACCGCAGGCATAACATATGGGCCTGTTGTCTTGCGTGCGCCAAGGATTAGTGAAGGCAGGAGTAGGTCGATGAACGGGATTATGAACGGGTGGTAGTGGCTGAGGATGTAGCGCAACGGGTGGTTGACGAGGGGGCTGCGCGGCGACGGATGCGTAAGTAAGTGGCGCGGCGGCAGGGTACTGCTGATGCTGTAGTGTTAGAGCCTGAGCAACTTGGTCTTCAAAAACCCGCCGGAGCGTAGGAGCGAGCTGTGTAGGAGGCTGTTGCGGCAGCCCCTGCTGTTGGGCTAGCTCAGCGTATGGTATCAGAGAAAGCTGACGTGCAACTTCCTCCCGCACAAAAGCTTGGATTTGTGTGAGCAAGGGGGAGCGATCAGAGAAGGCTGTCATGAAAGAGAGGGCCTCGTCAGCCACTGAGGGGCGCCTGGTCAACTCGCGCTGCCTCCTCAACTCGTCGTAGCTTTGGCACAAGTTTATGGGCTCTGCTACGGTGCGCGGGCTCTTGGCGATCAACGTTTAGAAAATGTCATCGGGGATGCCTTTCAAGATAGGCTTCAATTTGTCATTTCCGGGCATAGAAGCATTCGCACGTTTGCATACGTCGAGAACCTCTTCGATATAACAGGTGAATGTTTCACCGCGTTGTTGCACTCGCTCTCGTAACCGCTGCTCGGCGCGCAACTTGTGGAGGACAGGGCGACCGAAAACTGCAGCAAAACTGGTCTTGAACGCGGACCAGGATTGAAATTCGGCTTCGTGATTTTTAAACCACAGGTGAGCCACTCGAGCAAGGTAGAATATGACGGCATTTAACCTTGCGGTATCATCCGATCGATTGTGCAAGCTCACCCGTTCGTACGTAGCCAACCAGTCATTGACGTCCATTTCATCTGTACCACGGAAAACCACTGGATGGCGTTGCCGGACAACGGCAGAGCAGGAAACAGGGGTGGCGTGGACGTCGGCTGGGGAGAGTCAGGCATGACGGGAGGCAGAGTCCGAGACCGGAGTTCCATGGTGTAGATGTTCTCTAATACCCCGCAGCTCTGCCAAGTGTAATGTGTGCACTGAACAGTTCCCAGAGCAATGTCTCTTCGTAACTGAGAAGGCAGGTGACGCAGAGCAGGAACAGCTGGTTGCCCGAACGGCTCACACTCGTGCTAAGCACTGGCGATCCGGCTGGCCCACTGGTTGCACAGCAGGCATGGAAGAGACGATCTGGCTGGCCTTGTTCTTCTGCCCTTCTTCTTCATTACAAGGTAAACGGCTCTATCCTTCCTTCAAGTCAGACCTCTCTGAGACGTACGCAAACATGCTCTACGAGCTTTCCGAAGGAATTAATTTTTATTGTCACATGAGCAAAAACGAGTGATCATGCTCTTTTCTGTTGTCTTACTGGCGCCACGGCAAACTGCTTCGATATCTGTCTATGAAAAGGGTATTCAATATCTTGAGCCATTGTATTCAAGATGATAGCGCAGTGTTCGCCCTGTGTACAGGCGATGCGTTTGATTTCAATGTTATTCAGCGTTCTGTATTGCTGCATGTCTTCATTCCTCTTGGCGAACGCTTCACTTTCGGTCCTCACATCTTTGTTTGAATTTAGCAATCCATTGACAGTCGTCCGCGCTTTATCATATTGTTTAATAATGTAATGCCCACTGTCACCCAGAGAGGTAAGGTTACCAAGACCCTCGTCATCAACCTACATTGCAATTTTAAAAGCAAGGTTTTGAACAAAGTTATCAAACATATCATTCAGCCGTGATTCAAGCTGCTCCAATTTTTCAGCCCGTTCAGCAATTGAAGACATGGTTAAAGCATTGGCAATAACCGCAGAAAAACTAGTGAGCAGCAGCCGCAGGTAGATGCACAAAATGGCAGGAGTCTAGAGCTACGTTCATTCTTTCTCTCTCCCTGAAGCAAGGCAACGCAGGCTCAGTAGCTCCAAGCGGGAGGCTCAGTAGAGAGCACGTGCAAACAGGAGCAGCTGCACGCGGAAGAAGGCTGCAGTGCAAAGGCAGATATTTAGAAAAGACGTGCTAATTCCGGCAAACGCTGCTCAGAAGTACTGCTACGCAGTAAGCTACAAGCCACAATAAGATTTTAGGTGAAAAAGCCGAGGCAAGTCAAAAGAAACCACAAATGATATCGGTGAAAAAAGCTCCAGTATTGACACTGCAGATGCGTGGGGGCGAGGACTCTGCACCCCCCCCCCCCCAACAACCCCTCCCCCCGCGGGAATCTTCGGAGGCTGGTCAAGCTCCAAAGTCCCCCTGGCCAGCCCCCGTATTCAGTGCCTATGTAGTTCGACATCGTTGTACGCTCTGAAATCAGATCTATCAGGGTGTAAGCGGATTATATTAAGCTCATCGAGGTGCTGATAAGTACTAATGATGTCGTCGACAGTTGTGGGATTCGGCACTACAAGAGAATTTAATGGTAGAACACGAAGAAAGATTTCCTCTTGCAACGCTGAAAATGCCCCGCAAAGGTAGAAACCGTGAATAACCACAGAATACCTTAAAATGATCAAAAAGCCAACAGTCCTTTATAACTCGTTTATCCAAGCCTAGGCAGCGGATGATCTTGCGGAAGGTAAAACATTCCGAAACCAAACTGCATGGTTTCTTCGTCAGGCGAAATAAGGATATATGGAAAAACTGTTCGATAATGAATTATTAGGGAGGAGCGATCTTGTTTAGCAATAGATTGAACCAAATTATCATTCGAGTTACAACTGCTAATGGTGTGCTTGAACTTTCAGTAGACAAAGAATATGGGTGTGGTTAAAGGCGCAGGTAGACAATTTTAATAATTACTTTGTGTATGTGGTTGATGCAAATATTGATCTCATTAATGCGAAATGTCTTGACTTACGGGTTGTTTTCAGTGCCTTCTTGTCACCATGCGATTCGAATGAAACCAGGAAACCGAACTGGAATATTCCATTATTAAGGAATAATCACGACGAAATGGTGGTAAAGCCTTGTGGCTTTACGTAACCGTAAGTCTCTTTAAGTCCATGACCTCGAAATTTTACCAGTTAAACAGAAAGCTGATGTAATCAGCCTTGTGTTGAAATATATTTTTCATTGTTTCATCGAAGGTACAGTATTCTCCAAAAGAAAGCAAATTGCTATAGTCACGGTTATAATAAATGAGGAGACAAAAGTAATCTATTAAGTAGTCGCCCTCTCTGCATTATACCTGTTTTTTTCGAAGTGTTTCGAAAAGATAGTAGGTAGAGGAATGTCTCGATTTGGTAAACAACATAACATATTACGCCCCAGTAAACATTGTTTCTGGAAAAATGTTTTCATGGAAACCGCGCTTCTGGCCCACAAGCAGGTAATGGTAGCGTCCTTAGAGCAGAAACTTTTTTTGGCATATTGATTGATTTTCCAAGAGCGTTTGACCGCATCTGTAACAAGATAATGTCAGCAAGGCTCGAGAACTTTGGTTTTCGAGGAAAGCTCCTTCAAATAATTCAGTCTTACTTAACTGCAAGAGTACAACAGATAAAAATAAATGATTCAGCAGATTTTAGCCACTTCGGACGTTAAGCAAGGTAGTATTTCGGGACCACCTTTTTTCCTCATTTGTGTTAATGACATCATCTGCATAAGCCAATTTCTCACTTTTGGTAGTAATACACATGACATGTCTTTAATCTTCCGAGTCATACATTTTCCAGATCTTCAGCAACAAGCCTCCCATTATTTACACTGTCTTGTGGGTGTTTAAATATAATCACTGAAGAAACCAAAACCGCGCTTCTCAGGTTTCGCAACAAGCTGCCTTACGTGCCGCCACTTTAGGGATGGGTACGTCACTGATCTAAACCGTTTCATCAGTCGTGTAGTCTAGGAGTCATCTTCAATGGAAATTTAATATGGAATGATCACGTCGAAGTAGTCGTGAATAAACTTTCAAAGGTCGCTATCTTGTGTCTACTGAATTACTTCATGCAGAAGCGTATTAAAGGGCCCCTCACCTCACACAAAACATAGGCTATACGCTGTAAGTGTCCATCCTCTCTAGGGAGCGTTCTGCCGCAATTTTTTCTTTCAAATTGGCTCAACAGTAGCTGAAAGAGAATATTTGAGTGCAGCAAACCCATTATTTTAGTAGGCGAGCTTCACCGCAAACATTGACCCTCGCTCCACTGGCCCGTCTAACGTCTGCCAGCGAAAGTCCTTCCCTGCGTTTTCTGATGCCGGAGTTCGAAGTTCGCATAATGCATACGTCACAGGCGTCGCCTTCATTCCTTTCTTCTCCTTAGTTTTTGCGGCGCGACGCATTTCCGCTGGCGAAATGCATCGGTGAATGGCGGCGTAGCGTGCGAGCGGTTGCGATTGTCTCGTTTCGCGCAGCGCGCGATTTCCCGCGCTGTGCACAAGGAGACCTGACTAGCGGTATAAGTCAGTGCTACGAGAAATCGGAGTTAGGCATAAGCGTATCGAAGGGTGTGATGGCGCGCTGGAACACGGTAGAAAATGACACAGTGTCAGTGTCTGCGCGCGCGACTGCACGACGTGGAAACATACAGAGGAAACGGAAGTACATCTTTTTTACTGCAGTGCGAAGTAAAGCCAAAACACGCAGACATTCGGTTTGTGTGTTATATATTTATGTATGCTTTTTTTTGTGTATTCAAGCAGCATATTAGAGAAATAACAAATGTAGCCTTGAATAATTGTCGAATTGACGTGTGACCACGAGCGCCGTCACTTCACAAACCCATGTACGTGGGCGCACTAGCATGTGTACGTCACTCTCCGGCGTGGAGCGCAGCGGCCGCGAGGTGAAGGGCAAACCACGTTCGCTTTGAAATTTCCGATCTCTCTGTGGCGCGTAGCGATGTAATACTTTGCACAGACGATCGTTATCGCGCATTGTATGTTCTACGCTTGTCAGCTCAAACGGGATGACCTAGTGAGGGAGCTTTATGCAAATGTTATATAATGCAAACTTTTTCCTGTTGGTAAATATTCCTTTCCAGCTTTGCGTTCCGCATATTTTTTTTTCTAATATCAAGCGCTGGAAGTGACAGGAATCTCTCAAGAGCAGCAATCTCCACATTCATCTCCAGGCTGTCCAGAGGGCCCATGACATTGCGGTGGGACTTGATCTCCCGGTTCCATCGTGGGCGGGCCCAACGACATCACCTTTGGGAGCCTTCGGTTTTGGCTGCCCAAGATCTCAGTCCCTCAGGACTCAAATAAAGTTCTTGTCAAGTCTTGTCAAGCGCTGTCATCTCTTTTAGCAATAGGTGTTGGAAACATTGTGAAGGTTTCGCGGATAGAACACCTTGATCCGATCTTTAAGCCATTTAGTATAACCCCACTTCCCGCTTGTGCGAAACGTTGGTCCTCTGACAGTATAAACCATGTGTTATGAAAAAAAATTGTTTGACGTTGCAGCTGCCTGCATTTAAGCGTAAACAGCCTAAGTACGCAACACTAAGAAGTTTGAAATCCTCTGTACCTAAGACCTGTTGAAATAATTGTTGTCAAATGCCGCGCAACACTCTCCCGCATTTATTAAGCAGGGAATCTGAATCAGAGTATCTATAACTGAACAATGTCGACTTTTTTATCTTATATTTGTTTTGTCAAGGTTTTTTTTGCCTGAAAGTGCTTTCACGCTCTTTTTGTTTCTAGGTTCTCGTGCAGCATTGCCAGGCCTCTGTAGGGTGTGTCGGCCTCGCCTCGCCTTCTCGCCGGCTTTTTGCCAGTGCATCCAACCTTCTCGTGAAGTTAAATAAATATATTGTATTCCGATAAAGTGAGAACCTTTCTTTGTCCCTTTCTCGCTCAGTGATACATGCTGTCATGACCATGTAAGTGACCGCTGGTAAGGGTAGGTATGGAGCTTCTCCACGTCTTCTCCTCGCGGCGCACTTTTTCACTGCAGGCAGTCTGCGGCTGACAAGTCTGCAAAGGAGCTGCCGAAGGGGCTCACCCGCTCACGGGCTGTCTTGGAAAGACAGAGGCGTCACACGCACGATGGCACCAGGGCCGGCAACACGGCGAGCACAGCGAGGAGCGTGACCAGCACACCCAGCAGCAGCAGGACGATCGCGGACACCGACGTCCATAGTGTCGCCGCCGACCGCCGGAGTGGCCACGCAGCAAGCAACCGTATTTCAAATGCCGGAGATCCCGGGCTGCCCCGCGGGTCTGGAATACTTCACGCAGATCGACCACCTTATCGTCTGCCAGTCTGTAAATCTCCTCAATAGTACGTGTAGCTCTCCATTGTGGACGATTCGCGGGCCAGACATAGAGTTGACAAAAAGGTCGCTAAATAACATCACGTGAGGTAAGGACGGACAACCACCAACCAAGTGGTCGTTGTTTCAACAGCATATGTAGCTATACCACTTCGCAAGAAAAACACGGGAACACGGGAAGGGAGCATGCGTAGAAGGAAAACAAGAATGTAGACACCCCGATATGAACGATATTTCCTTCGGAAGGAGCGAAGTCGCAAGGAAAGTTCACGCACACAAACCGACTCAACTGAATGTTGATGACTTCAGAGATTATTCGGTGTGTGCTCGTCATTAGTTTGGAAGCATGACGCAATATTAAAGAAGAAAGGTGGTTCACAGGCACATTCAACGCATTGCAATGACAAGTGGTGGTCTTTATCGCCTTATTTGAGTGTTCGCGGATACGGTCTTTCGCGCAACGCCTCGTTTATTCAATATGAAGTTGTTCTCAGGAAAAAAGAATCCGGTAAACGACGTTCCAACGGCACCTAAAAACTGCTGTCTATGCTTCTCTCCGCAACTTTTTTTATTGTCGATCCTAAGATTGGCATTTTGTGACGGTCAACCAAGATTGTTTGGCGAAGTGAACAACACCCTAACGCCTCAACTCTTGAATTATAACTCATTTAATCTGATCTCTCGAGTTCATATCCATGCCTTTGCTTTTCATTGACTCCTTTGTTACTTGGAAACGCTTACCTATTGGTGGCCTTAGTGCCTTGCCTTCCAAATGAATTGCAACTTCTGAAATCAGCCTGGTTGGCGATCACAGCTGTGAATTTTTGAAGTTTTACTACGATGGAAGCATATACCTCGCGGTAGTTTCCTTGCTTCCGTTTGGTGCTACGGTTGCTTTTCGAAAAGTACTTTAGCAAAACGGAAAATTTGGTGAAATTGTATACCATGGCTTGGAGGACCTTTTAGCTTCACCTTTAAGCGTGGAAAGCGATTGCACTCACAGATACATGACTGCTTCTCAGGTTTCCCGGCAAGGGCAACTTATGCAACCACAATGTTTATCGTGAAACGCTGTCGGCGAACGCTGTGCACGAAGGCGAGCTTTCTGGTAGAAGAGCGACTTTTTGGCGTAGACAGATCTGGAGAAATTGAACAGCCACGCCAGGAGAATGAAACAATTTTATTGTTTGGTAGTTTTGATATTAGGTATTAGAAGTTTTGGCATAAAAGGCATGCGTTGTCGGTGTTTTCTTCCAATACATTTCTTTGTGGAATGCCATTCTCAATATTCCAGATAATAACTTTGTCTAGAGTGTAAGACAAGGTATGAGCAACTTTAGTGATACAACAGAATGGCAATATAACCAGCATATAGCGCATGTCATAAAGGAAGTAAACGTAAATATGTTTAGGGTTATTTTTCTCTAAGGGCAACAGCAACTACGCCGACACCGGATTTCCAGAGAGACGAGGCACTTGACGCTATCCAAAAGTGTTTCTTTCTTATTTTTGGCTGTGGCCGTACGCAAAAGCATGGTCTCCGACTATTACTTCTTGCCTTCTTCAAATGCAAAAATGTTTCTAAGTCCTAAACTACAGAAAATACATTTATGTCAAGCGTTGGCACGGGTCCCGAATGCTACTGATCGCTTCAGCTGCGTGTCTGCTAGGTTACAATCAGGTGACGGTGATTAGAAAGTTGGCAGCTAGGATGCAAAGAGAAATTGGTCGCGCGGTACATGCCAACTCTAGTGACCTTGCGCTAGTTTAGTGCACGAAGCCGGTAACCCGCTAATCCGTAGGTAGAAATAACAATAACGTTACTCCAGAACTCTAATACACATTTGCGATGTGTACACGCCACCCAATGAGATATCGCGCACTCTTCGCACTTGGCAACCTGTTACAGTTTGCGAGACTACTACTTTGGCAATGGTAGCGAACGCGCGCCTGTTTCAAAGGGCACAAGAGGCAACGCTCATATCACAACGATGTTTGCAGCATAGATCACGTTTTGTTCTTGAGCACGGTGAGAGCTTGCTCTTATCGCGCAAATGAAAGAACGGAAGCATTGGCTGAAATTTGCTGATTAGGCGTGTCGCACCCAAAGTGTTTCAGACACAAAATGAAATGCACGAGTGCAAACACCAGGTATCGCAAGCATATAGTGTAGCGATGCAGCGGGCGCTTACTAGACATGAGGCAAAGGAAGACGGGCATCTGGGCTTGGCACGAGCTGGCTTCCATCCTTGTCTCTGGCTGCACTGATGCTTCCTTTGCTGTCTGTCTGTCCAAACATACTTCGTTGGAGGTTTGCGATTCCTGTTATCTGCACGGAGCTCCACACTGGTCGCTACATCGAGCGCGTTGTCATGCCTCCCGCAGACGAGACTCCGTCAGCATCGGCTACGACTGGTTACATTTATCCAGTCGTGATGCTGTCCCACGCTCGCGCGAAAGGTCTCTCTACCGGCTTTCATGTCGAAGAGTGGATAACGCTTTAAGAAGGCGCTTGCACTAATAACCGATGGGATTCAAACATCATGCTCGCTAACGTCGTTTTTTACCTCAGTGGCACCCTTCGCGTGTGATACCGAGCACACGAAAACGAATGAACAAGCTTGGACATTTCCCTATTTAACTTCGCGAAATGTTAAGTTACCCATTTGGTCGCGCAGTCAACGCGAAAGAGGCCCTTGTGACGCATTTTCAGAGCCCCACAGAGCCTTATTTCTTGTACATTTCTTGAACTTATTGATTGGCCAAATATGTCATCATCATGCCGCTCCTCTGCTGAATTTATTACCTTAACACTAGATTACAAGCTAACCGACACAGTCGATCAACACACCCGTGGCCCCAACATCCTGGATTTAGTATTAACTACCACACCTGATGCCGCCGGGCCTATTGCTTACATTGATGGCATCAGCGATGACAAAATTCTTCAATTAGACATTATTATTCCACAAACTTTCTATCGGGCTCAGAGTGATAGTATTAGATATTACAATAGAGCCGACTATAAAAATATTAATGCTGAATTGGCTTTCTTTCTTAGTGAAGAGTTTCTGCCTTGCTTTAATTCAGGATCGGTAAACGACAGCAGGGAACTTTTTAAGCATAAAAACGCATAAACCCACAAAAGAACGGAAATAAGGTGTATTTTACAAAATGTATGGAGTCTTCAAAAGTGTGCGCTGCTGTTCATTTCACTGCTGCGCCCGTTTTACTCATGAAACTTCACTGCCAACAGAAGTGAAACTTCACAACAAATAGTTGTAGCGAAGCAAGCATATTATTTCAGTTCAATAAGGAATTAGGAATTCGCCATTCCAGTATAATAGGCGAGGAAAAAGGTATAAAATTACGCGCTAATAATTTTATTTTTGTAGTTACCGTCTTATTTGTGTAACAAAAGAAGTTTCAAGTACGAATTATTTGCAGCCTCGCGGAGGAACAGTGGCTACGCGGTTATGAGAGTGTGGGTGGGGCTTCATTGTAGACTTCAGTTGTACGCGACTATAGTACAGTTTTTTGAATTAGCTCTGGAAGAATTATGCAGAAATATACATTTGCGTAACACTCACAATTTTTTTGGATCCCTCGTTTACTGCTCTAACAAGTGCCACAACCAACTCGTATTGTTATTTGGGAAGTTACGTAACGATGCGTGGCCGCCAGTCGCGTAGAACCGCGTAGAGCGCAGGAAGCTGCGATTCTAGACGTAATGCGCCCACCGCGAAAGGTTAGAAAAACACCGGCATAAGCACAGCAGAGAAGTGGCTACGTTGGGCGGCTCTAATGATAACTTTAGAAGCGTCATTCAGAACAAACAGAATTGTCCTCCATTTCCGGCGGCGTTTTCTCTGTTTCCTTCTTAAATAAACAGGTGTTGATCCATAATTATTTTCATAAACAATGGCTAAATTTGTTAATTTTCGCTTTCCCGTCCTGTTTGGCTGTTGTCTCGGCCCTCTCCCTTAGTAGATCGCTTAATTTCTCTGCTCCTTGAGACTCTTGTTTCCAATTGCCAATTGTTCAGCACGAAAAGTGCTGTACAATTAGGGAAACACCAGATGAATTAACGGGCGACAGCCATATTGCCTATGAGTTAAAGGGTTATTGCAGGGTTTGATGATGGATGCTGTCTCGCATTATCTTATTTTCCACCTTTTCTAACCCATGTCACGGGTATATGGTTCCGAGAATCTGTCAGCGTCGAGGCGAGCCGTCACTCAAGCAAATAATGAAACAAAAAGAAAAGTTAAACGCAATAGGCATTTTCTCTGGCTGCCACTCGTTGCACGCTCATACAGACAAGCTGACCACCAGCTGAATCCCTTTCCTGGTCCCTGAATCAGACTAGACGAAGAAGGTTGAACTAACGAAGCAACAACGGTGCGCCTGACCATTGAATAGGTGGTGACAACTGAATGCATCTCCAGTTAATCACGCGGGCACCGAATTGATGAGGAAACTGGCCTTCACATCCCAGGAGACGCCGATAACTACCGCCATCCAAAAGCATTGAAAAAGGCAACAAATTGTTGACCACCGAATAGCTGTCAAGTCTCAACATTGATTTGGCGGCGCTTTAGGAATGTGTGTGAGAAGTGGCAGCGTGGGCGGAGAGGGGGGAGGGTATGCGTCTTGATTTCGGGGGGGGGGCAGGGCCCCCCCGGGCCCCCCCTTGGGTACGTGCCTGGTCATCAGTACGGTCACCACATCAAAATTATTTAGTTTATATGCTAGAATCAATTGAAAACAGAGCATCGCGCTTCTTCACAAGCAACTGCGACAGGACTTGCAGCGTAACTAAGATTAAAGCAGATATGTCGCTCCAGCCACTTGAAACTCGTCGCACGATAAGTTTTCTTTGCCTTTTCCATAGATACGTTCATGGTAGCCGACCTCATGTGTGGCCGCTTGAAGTACCAGCGCGCGCGTCACGTCGCCTTAACAATAGCCACTGTTTCAAGCGGATATTAGGCCATAGACAGTCATTTACCGCATCAGCACTGCCTCGTGCGATAACCGTATGGAACAGCCTTCCTGATTACATTGCGTGCTTAACAAATCGTGATACCTTTCGGGAATAATTCCAAAGCTTCCTGTAGAAACATTGTATAAGGATGTTATTGAACTACTTTCCTTCCGTGTTTTTCACACTTGTACCTTTGTATTTTTTGTGTGCATGAGTATGTTACTAGGTTTAGGCAGTCTAAAGCTTAGCCTAGACAGAAATTTTTTTCAACTTTGCTTTACTTATCTTGTGAGTGCCGGCATTGATATTTATATTGTTTACTCTTGTTGAAACACTTACGTTGTGTCCGCCCTTACGCAATGCCCTTAAATGGGCCTGTAAGGTATAATAAATAACTCTATAAGACGTCTGAGCTTTTTACCCCAAAGCTAACGACAAGACGTCTGGAACAAAGTGGCGCACATATTGAAGGGTATAGCAGACGACATCTCCAACTTACAGGTTCCCGGCAAAGTTTCTACTACTGACACTCTTATCAAAGGATGTCGCCGCATCGAACACGCTAAGAGCCGACATATCACGCCACACATCGTGCGCCTGCCAAATAACGCTGTCACGTCGGCTGGTGAGGAGCATCCCTTCCAACCAATCCCACGTGACCACGCAGCTCGCGTCGTTCGCCGCGAGCTTTAGGCCGCCTATTCGGCGGCCTATCGGTCAATAATTTAAAAACATGGGCATTATCTCCGCGTGCTCATCGACCTACGTACCCTGCATGTAGCGCTTCACTCTCGGCCCTCCCCGTCGCCGACAATTTTTTACCACCAAATCCCGCAACGCGTCTCACTAGCGCATCTATGACAACAGGCCCATCTGCTTCCACCGCTGCCGCATTAGCCCGATCGCTCGTCAATGCTGCCACCAATTTCTAAGCCCGTGTCCGACATATAACAGTGCCAATTTCTATAACTCTGCAGCTGATGCTCCCGATGCTTCCTGCCAGAATCGTACTGCTTCTGACACCTCTCCTCCGAATGATCACTGTGGCCGATCGGCGTCATCCCGACGTGGTCAATCTCCTTCGACCCAGCCCCTTTCATTCTTTGTCGCCATCCATTTGTCCCCGCATCCACCCAGAAAACTAGCAAATGCAGCTTCAAGAAGTGAAGATGCAATGTCGATCTGGTCCTCCAATCCACTTCTTACATTGTACATGAACCCCCATCCGCTTAAGCCCCACTAGTTTTGTTCGACGGCCGCCCAAATATTTATCATACATCGAAGTGCCGACTTCTCAGTGTGTTGCTGATCTGTAGTATCTCGATGCTCATCTGCCACTCATTCCACTGAACTATGTGGTCACCGTAACTCACAGAGTTCTGACTATAACGGCTAACGGCGTTGGCATTCCTGTCGTAAACTCTGGTCTAGAAAAGCAAATTTAACACCCGGAATTTGCTTCGGCCAGCTTGAGCCCTGAGATTAGCATCACGTGGCGCCATTCACAGCCCTCATTTCGTCTGAGCCTGCCAGGTCTCTTAAGTATGCCTCTTATACTGATGCCAAAATAGAGAAAATGCTTTGCGATGGGCATTTTACTGGCACAAGACGAGGACCTTTAGGATGTTTTGTTTTCCTACAGGGATGTCATCACCTTTGACAATTGTCCCTTACGCCAGCTGCTTGCTGTCAAGCATCGTTGTTATACTGGCGATGCTGCTCAAAGTTAAGGCATACCATATTGAGTATCTGTCGGAATGCCCGTTAATCGAAACTGGATTAACCAAATGCTTGGATAGAACATCATTGAATCCTATTAGAGCCCATGTGCGTCACCGGTAGTGTTGGTTCAGAACAAGGATGGGACATAGCAATTCTGTGCGGATTACCGCCCTCTGAACAAAGCCACCAAGGAAGGAGTCTACCCGCTGCCACGAATATACGAAGCCCTTGACTGTAGCTACGGTACCAGCTACTTCTCCTCTATGGCCCTTCAATCGGCATAGCGGCACATCGGCGTCGACGATATGGACGGAGTAAATACCGCATTTATAACACATGATGCTCTTTTCCTGATCAATTTATGCTCTTTAGAATAGGTAATGCCTCAGCCACATTCAGCCTATGACGGACTCCTTGCTTCAGCGTTTGGACGACGTAATTGGGTTTTAACCAACAATATACACTCACGTTAAGCGTCTCTCAGCCATACTTGGCGTTTTTCTTGAGGCGAGGCTGCAACACGTCCCATCGAAATGCCATGTCGGCCGCAGCCAAATCGCGGTTTTCCGCTATCTTGTCGGTGCTTCTTGAGTACAACCTGACGCAGACAAAATTTTTGCCCTCCAAAACATTCTGGTATCGAATCGCTCCCGATAATGACTCACTTCGATCCTAAAGCCCCAACCTAATTTCGTACGGACGCTAGTGGTCATTGTGTATGCGCTCTCCTATCCCACCGACAGCACGACCGCAATCGCACGATCGGTTTGGCCAGCCGTCTCATCTGACCAGCAGAGCGCAACTATTGTTTTACTGAACGGGGCTGCCTTGCTGTTGGTGCAGTTGCCGAGTTCCGTTCTTACCTTTACAACCGCCCGTTTTCCGTGGTAGCCAACAGTAATGCTCTCGGCTCGTTTTCCTCCCTAAAGGATTCCACGGGTCGGCTTGGTCGCTGGTCTTGGGAGCTCCAAGAGTTTTCATGCTCTGTGATTCACAAGTCCCAACGACTGCACCAAGACGCGGATATTTTGTTTGTTAAGCCATCGACTGCTCTGGCGTTCCTGGCAGCAAAAATACCGTTTACGTTTTCTTTGTGTCACAGCTCCTCCGATCCTTATGGGCAACGTCGCGATGGCTCACTCAAAGCGCTGACCCAATGTTTTGAATATGTGCCCGACGACGCTTCCTTACGCCTCTACGCTCCCCGGGATAGAACTATGTACCGTTGTAATGTTCATCCCGTAGGTCCCAATATCTTGCTCTTCATCCCTAGGCACCTCTGTACGACCGTTCTTCAGGAACCTTATGACGGGCCCACCGCTGTACATCTCGGAGTGTCTCTAACTTAGGATAGAGCACGTCACCGCTTTTTCTGACCCCGTCTTGCACTTTTCTGTGCGACGATATTTCGCAGCATGTGAGCCATGTCAACGCCACTCGAAGGCATCCTGCTTTCCGCTACACTGTAAAAAATCCAGGCTTATATAAGCGTTCGTTTGCAGTGTTTTTACACGCCTAATCTAAGTATGATATTGTTACGGAGGAAGACGCAGATTGACGATTGTTGAGCGATCGGCGAAGGAGACGCGGGCGGTGCACATACCAATTACGGGGGCTGTTCCGCCATCGGCTACACGGACAACAGGCGTCGTGGCGGGCGTGATAATTTTCTTGAGCCGGTTACGTAGGTCAGCGCTCATTACGGAAAAATTCGCCCCAGTGTCTATGAGTGCAGACACAGAAACACCGTTGACTTGCACGTCAACAAGGTTCAGATGAGATGAGGCGCTGCATCGCCTAGTTTTCCGGTTGGGAGCGGCGTCCGAAGGGAGTTGGCGAATAGGAGCGATGGGGCTGGGGAGACCGAGATTATCGTCGTTGGGGTGAAGGCGAACGAGAATAGGAGCGGTTCGGTGCAGTAGAATCAGTGGCGGCGTTATCGGAGCGTGCGGCATAGGGACGAGAAGGGGCACCTGGGGGGCGAGAGTAGGCAGTATAAGTAGGCCGGGTCGGGGAATCCAGCGACTGCGACAGTGCCGAGAAATGTGCCCGATTCAATGGCAGTGGAAACAAATGGGCTTGTCATCAGCAGTGCGTCATTCAGATGGGTTGCGGAAACGTGGTCGGTAAGAAGATGCGGGACGGGGTGGAATCGAAGAAGCCGGGCGAATATCATAACGATGCGACGAGCAGATGGTGTGAAGACCTGCGTTTTCGAACTCTTGGCGGACAACTGCCTGGATCAGTGAGACCGTGACTGCAGATGCGTTGGGGGGACTGGAGTCGAAGGCAGCCTGATAGGCGGCCTCGATCTCACGCCGGACAATCCTGGTAACATCGGCAGTGTTGTTGCGACGAGGAGTGTCGGCACAGGAAGATGTCGCTGGGGTGTTGGGCAGACGGGCAAACTGCAGGTCAATACGTCGGCTTTTAGCGAGTTCCAGGCGGCGGCACTCTCTTATAACAGCATCCACCGTCGCTACGTTGTTTCAAACTAGCAAGTTGAAGGCGTCATCGGCAATGCTTTTGAGGATGTGGGCAACCTTGTCGGACTCAGTCATGTGGGTGTCAACTTTGCGGCACAGAGCCATGACTTCCTTAATGTACGTGACATAGGGCTCTGTTGACGTCTACACACGGCCGGAAAGCGCCTTCTGCGCGGCAAGTTGGTGACCGTAGAGGTTGCCGAACAAATCTCGAAGCTGTGTCTTAAGTGAATCCCAACTAGTGAGCTCATCTTCGTGCGTGCGATACCAAACTCTAGGTGTGCCACGGAGGTAAAATACTACGTTGCCGAGCATAATAGTAGGGTCCCACCGGTTATTGCGGCTGACGCATTCATACAGGCTGATCCAGTCATCGACGCCTTCCCCATCTTCGCCCGAGAATACGCCAGGATCACGGGGATCGGGGAGAGTGATTTAGGTCGTCGAGGTGGCAGCAGGTGTCGGAGCCGGCGGAGTCGAATTGTCGTCGCCGGGAGCCATGAAGGAAGGCTCGACGTACCGTCCACTGCGAAGCTACATGACGAGGTACAGGGAACGTCCACCTCCACCAGATATGTTACGGAGGAAGACGCAGACGAAAAGCTAGGTACAAGTATATTTACAAGAAAATACACTGCGCTTGGCCAAGAGGCAACAGCCCGCGCTAGCTTCTAATCGTCGTCGTCGTCTTCTTACTGATCGGCTCTTCGTCATTGGAAATACTATCCCGTGGCAATATTTTTCCGCGCTTGCCAATAACGCCTGGCTAATGCTTAGTAGGCGTGATAAGGACTCTTGTTCCCACGGTTATTAGGGCGTGACGTATTTCAACGCTGAGAAGGCTGCCCGAGGGGCAAAGTGTATGGGGCGATCAGCATGCCGCATGCTCCCTCGCCCCTTCTCTGTATGGGTTGAAGTTACGAAGACACACCAGCCTATGTCGGCTTGGGCACTTCGGCTGCTTCTATGACGGGAGCTTTGCTCACCAAGTTCTTCGCAGTCATCTTTATCTTCTGCTTCGCCGTTGCAGACTGTGGCGAACCAAGACGCTATCACAGTGGCAGCATACCGGCGAAGTAGAAACTGAGTGTGCTGCTGTGAGATTGCGCAAGACGCTTCCGCCAGTGACACAGAAATTAATTCACTAAGAAGGGGCTTCGCTAAGACCTGGCACATTTCAACAACGCCAAGTACTGTAAAACGTAAACAATCCACTTGGTATGCCCTTGCACAAAAATACGAATGCCCTCTCAACCGCGCTTGTAGCGCCTGTGTTAAAACATAGAAAGCCTTCTGCAAGAGAGGGACGTCAGGACAAAATTTACCGCATTAACATCATCATTCTATTGCATTCTTTCTCTAATTGTCGGTCCAAAATTCTAATCAAATTCTTTTTCACCGGCCTCATATTATAACAAAGAGGAATTTTCTGGTGAGCGAAAAAAAAAATATGACGCACATATTTCTCTCTGGTCAAATATTTTATTCATAACATTGATTCCCAAAAAATGCAATACAATGAAACGCTGATGTTTGAAAACAAGTCTTGCAGAGTTAAAGCATTTTCAGATCGCTAAGAAAGCTTAAGCCTTTATTTGAGCTCAGTTAAATGAGCAACGCAGTGAACAAATCCTTTAATCTTGTTTGCGCCCATGATACTTCTTTGCTTGTTCTTAGCTTTATATTTGTTTGCACAAAAATTGGCCATTTACTGCCGGATATGCTATATAATACATAAAATAAAGGCATAGGCACCTCACTAGTGCCATTTTTAGGGACGTGTCATCACTGATTTCAATTCTTTCCTGCTCGCAGCCGCAGATACGAAGCCTTGCTTACCACAGGCACTGCCAGGTGTTATAAGCTCCTTTAGCGCTATCTGAAAAAAAAAATGTCTTAATACCGAAAGTATACTTTACAGGTGAAAATATGTCTATTTTAGACAAAATTTGGTAACGAAGGTCGCTTGCTTTCTCACTGCTTTAATGCTGATTGAACTACATCTGAGATTGCTACTGACTGATCTTAACATGTTGCAGATTGGAACTTTCTTGAAGTAGGCGATATGAAAAAGAGAGTGGACTCACCGCCGTAATGACGGCATGCATTGCAAGCCTGGGTCACAAGCACGCTTCTAATGTTACCTATGAACGCTGAGACAATTTTAGTACTTTTTATCTGATCAGAACAAACTATTTCAATTTTTGTTCATTTTAATCAATCCTAATTCTGAACTTGAGTTCCCTTTCAAATGCAACCTAAAAAACGAGTCAACAAAGTGCAAAACGCATTTAACTGAGACATATAACAGTAAATAACTTTATTCCGTCATGCTCTCAATAAAAATAAAGTTATAAAATTTGAGCGCATCTGGCAACGCATTAAATGAAACGTTTTAATACCTAATAAAAATTCGCTAGAAGAACGCAGTTACGCCTAATTCCCAGCCCAATGGAGATGGAAATTTTGACAGGAAGGACATTCTACGTGAACTTATCAAATATGAGCTCTCACTGCAGTCTTAAATAAGTTTTCAGCTGGAAATCAAGCACTGCAATGGCCAGAGTATATTCATGTTCATTGAATACTGTCACACTTTCTATATTTAAAGCCCAAAATGTAAAATATGCGGAGCTGCACTAGACAGATATCCAATTCAGAGTGCAATTTAGGTTGAAAATTAAGTTTTATTAATTATAATACTTATGCTTAAAAATAGGTTTCTGCGATCACCGGAATTCGGAATTCGCTTTACCTTAAACATGTTCCGTTATCATTTTTCTCGTTATGCCAACGCCGGCTATTCCGCGTTCTGTCTCTTATATGGCCATGAACTCCCAACAGAAATATACACCTTGCTGTTATCAATTACGAACTCTACAAGTGGTGGCATCACTCGCGCTGACCACGCTCGAAAACTGGAATCGTCTCTACGGCATCTGTCATCCTGACGTGCAGATTTAGTCGGGTGCCCTAGCGCTGCTTTGGTCGCTTTCCTCTCGAGCAGCCCTTTGCAAGAAACACCTGCCAATTACAAAGGCCCATATCGCATGGTTTGCCAAGTCACTGATGTTAGCTACGAAGTCGTTCCAACTAGCCTCACAACATTCTCCGCTTCGGCCACCAGTGATATAGTCCATGTTGCCAGACGCAAGCACTAATGCTCTCCCATTGCTCCAGTTGCCTAATGGGACCATGACGGCACTTTTGCCGCCACGGATTGGGTTGTCATACGACAGGTTCGAGTGCAAGCGGGTATAGTCGATAGTCTGATTGGCATTAGGAGAAACAAATAAACCTGGGCTGGCCATTTAATGCGTAGTTTGGATCACCGGTGGAGTAGTAGACTTACCGAATGGGCGCCAAGAGAAGGGAAGCATCGTCGAGGATGGCAGAAAACTAGGTGGCGTAATGCAAATGACAAGTTTGCAGGGGCAGGTTGGGATTATTTGGGACAGGACAGGAGTAATTAGTAATCACTGGGAGATGCCTTCGTCCTGCAGTATACATAAAAAGAGAATGGTGTTGATGATGACAACAGGCGCTTAAGACACATTGCGCAAGCGAACACGAAGACGGACACCTGAGCTTGGCACGAGCTCGTGTACATCTTGCCTCTGGCTGCGCTTCTCTAGTAAGTAAACAAAAATTAGTTCCTCTGTGTCTCTCCGCACGTAACAGCATAATGAATTGATCACTGGCCCCATGACTCTTTGGGCCTTTACATTCTATCTTTTTTATTCTTGGACGCCGCCTTGTTGGGCTATTAAGTGAACAATTTCCCAGTTTTCTACAAAGTGACGTCGAATGACATGGCTGTAGAACATTGAACGCATTCGTGCAACAATTTACAGCTATAAACATGGACTATATAGTAACGTGAATTCGGTTGTGGCCAACAAAAGGTGGCAATGCTAACATCCGAACACAGCGGCACTCAAAACGCTTCCGTGAGAAACGCTACACTGCCGCCGAACCGAAAGTTGGGTAAGTTAATTAGGGATCGTAATGTGGCCTGCGCCTGGTTTGTCACCCGTGGCCTTCTTTATTATCAGCATGTCTTTTCGCACAGCCCACAGCTCGAGTGCACATTGTCTCGCCGAATACGCCTGGACAACTTTCTGTGGCAATGAAGGGAAAGCTAGGACAGCTGAGCTGCTGCAGATGTTTTAATGCGTGAAGTAGTCAGGCCGCTACCTGACAAGTACCAAATGCTACGTGGGAGGGTTTCGCGTTTGCCAACACACACCGAAGGAAAACCCTCAAAATAGGCAAACTTCAATACTAAGTCCTGTCTTTTGTCTTAATTAGGCTTTGCAAATGAGTGACTTTTGTGTTCTTTTCACCAGATTAAACTAACGTGGATGAAAATATGGGGCTGTTTTCTCAAGTGCTCTCACTCGTTCGCGCTTCTCCTCCGTAGCCTTCCTTTCATGGCAAGAGGAAGTTCTGAAGAAAGGTCCGTTGTCAAAGCGGACTTCCGAATTTAACTCGAACCAGAGCTCAGCAAAATAAATAACTCTCAGCAGGATGATAGCAGCGAGCACACTCCTCGATGCATGAAAATTTGATCTCCGAAATCCGAAACGTCGGCTATTCATATACGGCTATTCATATGCACACAACAGCGCAATCAGTTGTGCTCGAACAAGTTTTAGAATACACCACCATTTGTGTCGCGCAAGTAATCTGATCACAGAAGGAAGGTGCAGCTAGAATATAGGCAAGAGAGATAACCAGCGAAACTTCCTATACATAAGGGAGCGCCTCCCGCTGAGGAATCAATTTAAAATTTCCTTTAAGGAGGTAGGCCCTGTTACCTGGAACATACGTAGGTGCACGTCTCTTCCTTCTCCTCCTTTCAGTATTTTCCTTCGCACCTTGAAATATTGGATGACTACACTAATGACCTTTTAGAGTGAGATGCCTGGACGAAAGTTCGCAGAGTCGTAGACTACACTCTTGCGATCATATGTTCAACTCGCGCAGTGCTCATGCCGAACATTAGGACGAGCGAGTACCTGGTGACGAACACCATGGACCAGTTTGTCTTCAAGGCGACCGAGGACTTCGACTTCTGTTGCTGGGGCCTGGGCCCAAGGCGGCCTTTCCAGATGGCGCTGCTCGACTCCCGCAATGCTGAAGTGTTGCGGCTTGCCCGGCCACTTCGCTGTGATTCGTGTCTCTGTTTTTGCTGCCTCCAGGCACGTATATATTGCCAACGTAGCGTAAGGCTATAGTTCGGTTGTAGAAAGTGCGCATACTCCGTTCAGAAATGCGTAAACTTTGGGCCTTCCTGTCACGTCCCCACAATGCTCTCTGGAGCTATCTGCACGTCGCAACAAGAGGAACCATACGAATGTAATTATCCGAGACCCCGCCTAAAGAATTGCAGTAACTAAAGCGCTTGCGTTAGATCTACCGTGATACAGTCCAGAGGGGAGCGAGGTGTGATGGTCGACAGGAGGTAAGGAGAGGAGGCGCAGTAATGCTGCAAACGGTCACATCACGAAATGAGTAAAGATCAGCGTTGGCACTCTTAGCTCACAGCTCCCATACATAGTGGGCATGAGCGAGAGGCAAAAGACAACGCAAGAAGGAAAGAAAACTACTACCTGACACCGCAGCCCTTGCGGGTAAATTTTGGCTTAGGGTATGGTACGGTAAGTTTACGTAATTTCCTGGCCGTACAACAACAAACCTCGCTAGCTTTATGGCCTACTCATAGGAAGCTTTCGAAGACAGGAGCCGACTTCTCAAAGTGTTGTTCCCAAAACTTCGCAAAATCGGTGTTTCTTGACCTTTTTTACCCTTGTATCGGGACTACCTGTGAGACCGTATATGTTTTGTCATTTCCAACGGAGCGTCCTCAAGCACGCCCATAGTTACCAGCACTCTGAACCAGGGCTCTGTTGACCGCTTTTGTACCGTCTCTAAAGGATTTATCCACACTCGTAAAGAACTTACTTCCGCTATGCGCATGACAAACATATATGTATTTTTTTAAGTTCGCAGCCTTTGTGAGTGAATTTTACTTGGAAAAGAGGCATCCGCAGTTGCGATGAGTGCGTGTAAAACAAACTAGTGCAAAATGGCCGAAAGGCTTAAGTGATGTCACATACAGGCAATACAGATGAGTTGCATAATGTTTGAAAACAGCGCTAAAAACCTGCGCCAGACAACAGAATCGAGAATGGGATTGATAGATTGATTGAAAACATCTTTATTTGCAGGATATTCGTAGAACTCGTTGGTGGGCCGCCTAGTCCGGTAGCCCACTGGTTACTGCTGCAACGGTGGCCCTCCTCACCGGCTAGTGCTGACGGTCAGGATCATCGCTGAGCAGAAAAGCCTCCCACCGCTCTTTTGAGGGATTTGGAATGGGGTCAAATATGGGATTAAATTGGCAAGCCCACACCATGTGGTAGAGGTTAGCTACCTCTCCACTGTGTGGGCATCGCGGGGAGTATATTGCAGGGTACCACTGGTGTAACTTAGCTGACGTTGGGTATGTATTAGTTTGTAGTCTCCTAAGAATGTTCTCTTCCAACTTATTGATGGATTTATGTGGTAATGGGTACTCCTTCCTGGCTTTTCTGTATGGTGCGAGATTGTCAGCATACACTGCTAAAGCAGTTAGGTCGCAGCACCCTTCACGGTCATCAAGGGGAGACGCCCGGTATAGAAGAGCTCGGGCATTCCTGTTAGCGGCTTCGTTTCCTCCTGGTACTTCCAGGTGACCGGGAAACCGGATGACTGAGGCTTGGTTGGGTGGATGCTTAGTCAGCAATGACAACCCTCACCTGTAAATTAATCCATCATTGAAGTTGCGACAGGCGTCCTGGGAGTCAGTGTGCATATCGGCGTTGGGATTAGATGCTATAGCTAATGCAATAGCTGCTTCCTCTGCGTGAGTGCGGTTGGATGTTTTTGTCGAGGCGCAATTCACCATTGATCCTGAAGGCGTTGAGACCACAATAGTCATCACTCCATTCTTTTGCCCTGCGGCGTCCGCATGGAGGGTTTTAGGTTCCTCGTCCCATTTCTTCTGCAGGGCTTCCCCTCTTGCTTTTCTCCTTTCGATGTTATATGCGGGATGCATGTGCCGCGGAATGAGGTACACGTTGATGCGTCTCCTCACATCACGTGGTACCCCTTCCCTTTGGTCTATCGTATAGGGCACATTAATGTGGATCTTTTCGAGCAGATCTTTAGCTGGTTTTGTGAGTGCGAGCCTATTGAGTTGTGAGAGGCATTGTGCTTCCCACATCTCTTTGAAGGTATTATGCACTCCTAGAGCCATGAGCTTTGCCGTTGGTGTGGATTTTGGTATCCCCAGTGCCGTCTTGTAGGCCTTCCGCATCAGTGTCTCCAACTTTTCAATTTCCGACTTGGAGAGATTAAGGAATGCCGTCCCGCACATTATCCGAGAAATCAGGAAAGCCTGCACTAAGCGGATGGCGTCCCTTTCCTTCATGCCATGGTGCTTATTTCTGATACGATGCATCATCCGGAGAATTAGCTCGGTGGATGTTGTAAGCTAAGAAGAAATTGACATACTTCACAGACGTTTGCATATTTTGTAAGCAACACTCAAATCAATTTCATGACCGATTTCTAAAAATGGCATTGTTGTTAGGTAGAAGGGAGTGAGCGGGGGAGGTATTGTGTTCCGGCAGCAACTGCGCATTTTGCTACAGTCCGTAAGGGGAACTGACGCTTGCGGGTCAATATCGCACCCCATATATGAAGAACCACGGGAATGCAGTGCGGAAGGGATGGGGGGTGGCTTCGACTCCGCCAACAAGTACGTAGATTGCGAGGCCGCGGTCGGTCGCATGCGCCGTAGCTTGAAGTGGACGTGCAGATGGCTCGTACCTTTGTGCGCGCTGTACCATCGCCGTTCTTGCGGCGAAGCGATCTGACGGAGGTCATTTCGATCGCTGCTGCTGCTGCACTTGCTCGCACCATGGTTCTGACAGCGAGTCTCCGCACTCATCAACTGCAATGCGTTCATGTTTGTTTGTAAGCGCTGAACACTGTGCTTGTTAATTGTATTCGTAAACGAAAGTTTCCAAGTTTATACGGCCGTTAAAACTCATATCCTTACTTCGTGTAGCTGCGCACGAATTTCCTATCGCAATCGAAGATTGACCTTTCACGCGAACCTGCGAATTATTTGGAAATGGCAATTGTATAGAATGTGCTCTTTTTTTTTCCTGTTTGTTGATATATATATATAGGGATGCGTATGATCATTTTTCAGCGCTTTAGGGATTTTTAGAAATCACCCTTTAAAGATAACATAAATAGCCTTTGAGCTAGGTTATTCCGAAGCGGTCATATTTTGAACGTGTAATAAAAACGCATATTCAACGAATTAAAAAAATTGGCAGTTATCGTGGTAATTTCAATTTACGAATTGTATCCAGATAGCTTGCCCGCTATATCAGCTTGGAATGAATTTGTATAATGACACCAATTTGCAGATAGGCGTTATTACTATACCGCAAGGATGCACGGCTGTTCCACTTACATATTTAACAGAACGAAGTTTAGTGCACTGAACACAGCCTTAAGTGGTACGCCCATGTATTTCGTCACACACGAATCATATCTTGAAACCAGTGTCCCCCTGGATATTCATTCAAAGTGGTATGATACGTCTTGCATAGTCAGCGGCTGAAAATAGTAAATTCCAATGAGCCGTAATATAATTAAAATTAGAGGACGGTTAAGCTTCGCCTTCAAGAGTCGAATGCGAAAGCGTTATCGCACCCCGTTCGCACCGCCTACTCAAACGCGCTACGTCAGCCAAACGTCGCGATCGGTACAGAAAGCCGGGCCCCGACGCGCCATGAAGGCGGACGCGATCATGGGGCGAGGGCGCGCCAAATGTCGCGGCAGCGCCGTACATTGCGAGGAGGGGGTCTTCTGTTTTCTCCGAAAGATGGCTCTGCGGGTGCGCCGAGCGCAGAAGTAATGTAGCGGAAACGTACTTCGCTACTCGTGAAACTGCGAATTCTGTAAGTTACATGGTCATAATTACCGATATCCACCGCAGTATAACTTTCTACGGCGCGTTTCTAAGGCAACACCGCATTCACTAGAGGCGATTTTGTCCCGTTTTGAAGGAACGAACTCGTGGCTAAGTGGTAGCGTCTCCGTTTCACACTGGTTCGATTTCCACCAGCCCATCTTGCAAGATTTTTTTTATTTATGAAGTGCCTTCTCGTATTTATCGCTCACGGCCAACGCCGCTGACGCCGACACCGACGCCGACGACACCGGCTTTTCTGCGACACGAGCCCCTTAACGCTGTCGCTTTAAAATGTGAATAAGTGAGCCTTCCTTAAACAGCTGAATAATTGTTTTCATTTCTCGTACATGTTCCCCTATTCGAATAATCCATTTCAGAGACCATAATTATGCTAACTTTTCAAAATTTTAAAACTTGAAAACCGTGACCCCGTGTATGTCGGCATACATACGCCACTACCTTGAAACCCGGTTTTCCCCGACACGTTAATAAAGTTGATTATCATCGTAATTATGATCGTTATTACTATACTAAGTAGCTAGCTAAGAAAGTATCATAGTAGCCCACTGAAGGTTTCAGCAGACCTAGCAAAACATCTCTATATATTGCTTATCTATAATAAAGAATATTATTAGCAGTATTAGTATTATAGAACCTAGCAGAATTCTCGTTTAAGGTTGAATGTGTTTGGCGTATAATGCCCAGAGTTTCCCACGTTTTGCTTATCATTTCCTTTTGTTCTTACCTATTTTTTGTAGCTTTATTTTGGAAATATGCGTGCGCGGGCTCTTGCACATTAGGGTTGCTCTAAGGCATAGTAAATAAATTATTACTATTATCATTCGCTTTCTTGTCTACAGAAAATGGACGCGCGTGATCATTCAGGTGTAACGATCGCCTCCCTCAGGATGCAGTGCACCCTTCTATATCCGAATTTCTCATTGCTGGACAGCGAGAAGAACGCTATCCTGCTGATTAAGGGGCCCTGCTGCACAAGATCCATCTGTTGTGAGAACGTGAAGTTCGATATCGTAACCATGGACGGCGTCATGAAGATTGGCGCGATAACCAAGCTCTGGGGCGGACTGTGGAATGGAGCCTGCAGCGTAGGGGACAGCTTCACGGTCACCTTCCCCTTCGATTTCGACGTCAAGATGAAGGCCGTGCTGCTCGGTGCCGTCTTTCTGCTTGTGAGTGGTTGGTTGATTGATTCTCCGACGTTGGGGCGTTGGAGCGCTAACAATTTAGACGACCTGGTGATTATTGCTTGCACTGAAAGCTTAGTGCACGACCGTTCTTGCATTTAGCCTCGATCCATACGCGACCACCGCTGCCGTGGAGTTGAACCGGCGATCCCGTGCACAGCAGTGGAACGCCAAAGCCAGCGAGTGGCCGCGGTGTGTAGCTTCAAGTGGACGGGAGCAAGCTCACACACACTCAGACCATATCGTCAGATCTTGACAGTGGGCGAAAAACACACCCTAACAACACTACTCGCGGAGGGCTATCCTTCAAGGGGCAGCATTGTCCGTAGCTCACTTTTCTGAAAACAATGACTTTCGGGATGCTTGGAGAGAGTATAGCACAGTACGCGTCGGCTGGTCAGTGTTTCAGCACAGTGCCGGGCACTCGACGCCCTGAGCCCGGTGTCACGAACGTGTTTGGCCGTAGTTCGAGCGAAATCTCGCGAAAGTTCATGTAATCGACATAAGTGAACGACCCAGAAGGCCGCCCCTGGAATCTTACATGTATTACCGGTGTCACTATGGCTAGCTACTGCAATCATTGGCGCGAGTTCCCACTGAGCGTCTTTCCACAAGGAACATTACTAGAGGTTCTCTCTATTGCCTTTTCGTCGCCCACTAGGCTGATATACATACAGCATCCTTTTAGTGCGTTAACATTTAGAGCGCCAACGTGGAATAATGTATACGTGTGAAGTACGGGGAAGCAGTCATGGAGTAGAAGTAAAATATATATTGTGACAAGGCGTGAGGCTTTTATTCAGAACGATCGGCGCGAAAGCATTGGGCTGAAGATTGGACGTGCGGGCAACTAGTGTGCATCAAGCTACCCTCCTTGTAGGCGTACCCTCGCACCTTTTCCCTCTCACCTGCAGCATATGGAACATGACGGCGACATGGACGGAGAAAATTGGCTTGCAGTGTCCGCATATTTGCTATCGCAAGAAATCAGAAAGAAAAGAAAAGGTAGTATCGTTTCACATAATTTTCCTAGATGTAAATGTGGCACCGAAATGCTAGGCACAATTTGGACATTTGTTGCGCATTTTAGCAAGGAACCTGTAGTCGTCACGGTGCTAGGGCGAACCGGGCGAACAGATTATAGCAGTGAAGAGCTTCGAATTTTAGGTCATGTCCTCTAATGAGTGTCGGAGGCGCGGCAGACTCATATGGAAAATTTAGCGGCAGTACGGAACGCTCTCTGGGGTAGAAGCGGCTGCGCCTCCCGCTGGCGGTGCTCCTCGTCGTGCCAGCGTTGGGGCTCTACGTTGTGCAAGCACGTCCGTTCATTCAGTAACACTCCCCCGCGCCCCCGGAGTGCTTAGCGTAATTTCTACTTTCCACAGAGCATCAAGATTCTTTATTCTTGTTTATTATTTATAATAAACAACCTGGCTGCACCTGACTTGCCTAAAATGACATTGCTTCCTTTGAGGACAGCTATAATGGATACGGCTGTGATCGCAAGGATGGAAGAGGCGGCGGTGTCCTTTTGGCAATTAAAGAAACAAACACTTCGCACATCGTTAACACAAATTGTGATCTAGAGGTTGTATGGGCCGTATGTATAAGCAACTCTGCGAATGTCTTCATTAGTATTTGTTACGGCCCTCGTAACCCCCGTCATTGCTTCCGTAATGAACTCGGCTTTGGATCGAGAAAGAAACACATGTCGACTAAGTTCCCTGTTCTTGCCTATTCAATTTTTCCTCTAGTTGACTGGCGGCGATGGTCTCCATCATGTATTTCCTCAACAGATTTCATGAAGCTGCCCATAGACTACAATGTATCCCCGATTTTCCGTTAGCCGACTCGCGGCACTAACCTGTGAGACCAAATTCACACGAACGCCGCAGAGACTACGGATGAGGGTGCACGTCTAGACGGTTTTAGTGATCACAATTTACTCCAAGTAACCGTTAGAGAGAGAGAGAAATTTATTTACAGAAAGGTAGAGAGGTCGGCCTGAGCTATAACTAGCTCTGGTCTGCTACTCTACACTGGGGAAGAGCGACGGTGAGGGAAAGGGCTGATGAATGATGATCGTACAAGGAAGAGATGCGTATATACAAATTCACATAGCTGTGCACTCTCTAAAGCCGTGCGTCCAGCCCAGTGGCTTGGAGAAAAGCTATAGCAGCGCTTGTTACCAGGGCTGCGCTGTTCGCATTAGGCCAAGGACCTAAAAGAAACTCGTCCGATAGCGCTGTGTCGTGGATCATTGCAATGGAAGAGACAAGTTGCTGTCGTTCTTGCGCGTAGGCGGGACACACACAAAATATATGTTCAAATGTTTCTGGCACCTCACAGCATTCACAGTTTTAGCTAGTATCACTGGCAGCTATCATATGTCTATAACGGTTTCTGAATGCGACACCAAGGCGAATCCGGTACACCGTGCTCGTGTGGCTTCTTTTGAGCTTGTGAGGCATACGAAATTTAATTTCTTGGTCCCATTTGTGTAATAGCTTGTGTCTTCAATCTGGTTGGGTCCAGTGTTCTAACGTAAAGTTGCTGTTTACGCGACGAAGTAGGGCGTTTGTGTCTGTGCGTGAGAACGGAATGCGTACGTCACAAACATTATATAAAGCAATTCTCGCTTCAGCGTCTGCCTGTTCGTCCCCGATCAGGCCACAGTTTGAGGGTATCCACTGAAAGGTGACGTTGTGGCCATTTATAGTTGCGTGGTCGAGGCGTTCTGTAATTTCTATAGCCATGGAATAATACGGGCCCCGTCTCAGGACACAGTCAGTCGTTGAAGAGTTGGCTTGCAATCGCAGAATATCGTCCATGCGTGAGGAGGCTCCTCGGAGAGAAATCGATGTGCCTCCTGGATAGCAACAAGTTCTGCGACAGTTGATGTTGAGCTATGGTCTAGCTTAAACCGCCGAGTGATGATCATATGTGGAATGACGAAGGCTGCAGTGGAGGCATATGGTGTGACAGAGCCATCGGTACACACGTGTACAATATCTCCGTACTTTGCAGAAATGTGCCACAGGGTGAGCTACCCGAGGCCAATAGATGCAACGGATGAAATTTTAGCAATTCCAGGTATCTGCAATGTAACGACAGGCTTAGGCAGAACCCATGGGGGTATTCTTGAAATACAGGCGGGAGAAAATCTCGATGGCAAAACGCTTTGATGGCGCGATATAGTCCTTGAAAAGCTGGAACCTGGGTGGGTGGCAGGGAGCGATGACAGAGGATGGTGCCTGTGTCGGGTCAACACGAGAAGGTACATTCGAAGAGGCTCGCAGAGCAAGCATACCCCAATAGGACAAGCACGAGCTTCCGCTATTGTTCCATTGATTGACATGCATCCTGAGAGGCCTAAACATGAAGAAGGATAAAAAGAAGGACACCGACCACTGAATGAATACAAGGAAAGACGTCTCGGCTCTCCTGACGGGAGCCTTGTTCACAATGAAATCAAGGACGTGCGATACTATGTTTATATGGCTTTAAAATACGACGTAAGCAGCGCGTGTAGAGGGGGGGGGGGAGGGTTCCGTCATTCCGTTTGAGGGTGCTATCTGCCATTTGGATTAGGAGGGATTCCAAGTTGTGTCTTGACGTCAAATCTCTTTATTTTTCTAATATCTTGGCGTTATCCCAATCGATCCTGTGGCCCAAGTCATCTGCATGCTCTGCCAAGGCGTTTGAGGCGACTTTTTTTCTTTTTGACATCGTTAACATGCTGCTTCAACCGCTGTTCGAAATCGCCTGTCTCGCCGATATATACGCACTCGCTGTCTTCACATGGAATCCCGTACACGATGCCAGGAAACTTGGTCTTTGGAAGCTTGTCTTTCACGTTTGCCAGCCGGTGGCGTAATATTTGGGACGGCACGTGAGCTACCTGGACGTCATAGCCGCGTAGAACGCGGGCTAAGCCCTCGCTCACACCGGGCACATACGGTATGGGGGCGCGTTTTCTTGGGAGCACACAGTCAGGCCTTGGGGGTTGAGACAGATGGCGTTCCACCGAGTTCACAAACGACCTCGGGTAGTCACACTCCGAGAGATTACGGTGCACCTCTTTTAGGTCGGCTGCCCAGCTTTGTGGCGTTGTGCAGATGCGCTTCGTTCTGCGGACAAGAGAGGCTACTACCGACCTCTTCTCGTTCATCGGGTGCATGAATTAAAATGCAGATACCTGCCTGTGTGTGTGCTCTTTCTGTACACGGTAAATGCCAGACTGCGCCAGGCACGTTTCACGAGGACATCCAGAAAAGGAAGCTCGCCGTCTTTTTTTTTCGTCGACTGTGAATTGGATAGATGCTTCAATACTATTCAAATGTGAAAAAATGAAGGAAGTTCTTCTCGCTGAATTATGCAGGACACATCGTCTGCGTAACGTAGGAAGACTCTGGGCGGCGAGATGAAAGAGGCGAGTTCTCGACGCTCAAGCCATTCCATAGATAAATTTGCAGTAGTTACCGAAATGGATGCGCTCATCAGTGTCCCGTGCACTTGCCTGTAGAAGGTGCCTTCAATGTGAAGTAGGTGTTCTCCAGGCTGAACAGGAGGAGCCTCTTCAAGTCAGGAACGTCGATGGCGTCCTTTCTGGTAGGGTAAGGCCATCGTCCAGAGCGGTGGTGCAATTTCCGCGACGATTCGAATAGGAACGCTTGTAAAAAGCGTCACGACGTCGAACGAGACAAGCGCTTCTTGATCTTTGGGAGTAAAATGATGAATATTGCTTATGAAGTCTTCAGAATGGCGAACGTGCGTGCTGCTTCTACGAACGATAGGGGAAAGAACGTTATGAAGGTATTTCGACAGTTTATGAAGCGGAGAGCGAGTAAAATCAACAATTTGTCGCATGGGGACGTTAGGTTTATGTATTTTTGGCAAACCGCAGAGCGCCGGTGCCGAACGGTTAGTGCACAGAAGGGAGACGTACAACCCTCTGTGCCTTGGACCTACAAACTGGAACACATCCGTAAGAAGCTTCTGTCGCTCCCTCTGTACCTTCAGCGTAGGATCCTTCTTCAGACGACTATACGTTGCCTCGTTCGCAAGAAGTTACAACATCTTGTCACGGTAGTCAGTACTGTTGAGTAGCACCGTGGCGTCGCCCTTGTCAGCCGGGAGGATCACGAGATTTTGGTTTGAGCGAAGGTCTTTGATAGCCTTGTTTTCTTCTGGTGAATGGGGGGAGACGGAAGGGTGTGCGCGAAGCCGCGAGAGAATGCCTTTATTGCGGCTTCGTGCCTCCTCCCTCTTTGAAGGTTCAATTTGGCTGATAGCATTTTCTACCGCACAGTCCAACCTTCTTGCATCCTTCTGCGGTCCAAGCTCGAAGTTCAAGCCCAGGCTCAGGACTGCGAGTTCTGCCGAATTGGGCTTGTGTGACGAGAGATTGTGCACGGCGGACGCGGCAACATTTCTGTGCAAGACATCAGCGGGTGGCGACAGTCTAGCAAGTTTTCTTTCGTTAGTCTCCTGCGTACGACGGGTTTGTAGCCTGGCCTTGATATTTGCGTGTAATTGAATGATTGCGAACTCGTCTCAGACCCGGTGCTCAAGGCGACAGCGCGCCGGGAAAGCTTCATTTTGTAGTTTCCTCACGGACTGTCTGCATTCCAGGATCCTGGCTTGTAAAAGAAGTTTTTCCGCCTTGGGCAACCACGCCCAAACCAAAACTTGAACGTACAGGCCTGTTCAGACGTAGCGAGCGTGAAATAAGTCCTCGGGACTTGCAGGTCAGGTTGAAGTTAAGATTATTTTTGAATGCAGAAGCTCTGCTTGTCACTGAAATGTACTGGCGAATCTCGGCGATGACTGGTTGGCCGTACGCCCGGCGAAGGTTAATGAAGTCGAGGTTTTGATGGAAGCCCGTCTGGTCGGGAGGCATCATGAAGAAGGGTAAAAAGAAGGACACCGGCCACTGAATGAATACAAGAAAAGACGTTTCGGCTCGGACAGAGGTACAGAGGGAGCTACAGAAGCTTCTCACGGATGTGTTCCGGTTTGTAGATCCAAGGCACAAAGGGTTGTATTTCTCCCTTCTGTGCACTAACGGTTCGGCGCCGGCGCTCTACGGATTGCCAAAAATACATAAACCTAACGTCCCGCTGCGACCAATTGTTGATTTTAGTCGCTCTCCGCTTCATAAACTGTCCAAATACCTTCACAAGGTTCTTTCCCCTTTCGTTGGTAGAGGCAGCACGCACGTTCACCATTCTGAAAACTTCATAAGCAAGATTCGTCATTTTACTCCGGACGATCAAGAAGCGCTTGTATCGTTCGACCTCGTGTCGCTTTTACAAGCGTTCCTATTCGACTCGCCACGGAAACTTGCACCGCCGCTCTGGACGATGACCTTACCCTACCAGAAAGGACGCCCATCGAAGTTCCTGACTTGAAGAGGCTCCTCCTGTTCTGCCTGGAGAACACCTACTTCACTTTTGAAGGCACCTTCTACGTGCAAGTGCACCGGACACCGATGGGCGCATCCATTTTGGTAACTACTGCAAATTTAACTGTGGAATGGCTTGAGCGTCGAGCACTCGCCTCTTTCAATCCGCCACCCAGAGTCTTCCTTCGTTACGTAGACGATGTGTGCTGCATAGTTCAGCGAGAAGAAATTCCTTCATTTTTGTCATATTTGAATAGTATTGAAGCGTCTATCCAATTCACAGTCTAGGAAGAAAAACACGGCGAACTTCCTTTTCTGGACGTCCTCGAGAAACGTCGCCGGCGCAGTCTGGCATTTACCGTGTACAGAAAGAGCACACACACAGGCAGGTATCTGCATTTTAATTCATGCACCCGATGAACGAGAAGAGATCGGTAGTAGCCTCTCCTGTCGGCAGAACCAAGCGCATCTGCACAAAGCCACAAAGCTGGGCTGCCGACCTACAAGAGGCGCACCGTAATCTCTCGGAATGTGACTACCCGAGGTCGTTTGTGAACTCGGTGGAACGCCATCTGTCTCAGCCCGGAAGGCCTGACTGTGTGCTCCCAAGAAAACGCGCCCCCATACCGTATGTGCCCGGTGTGAGCGAGGGCTTAGCCCGCGTTCTACGCGGCTATGACGTCCAGGTAGCTCACGTGCCGTCCCAAAAATTACGCCACCGGCTGGCAAACGTGAAAGACAAGCTTCCAAAGACCAAGTTTCCTGGCATCGTGTACGGGATTCCATGTGAAGACAGCGACTGCGTATATATCGGCGAGACAGGCAATATCGAACCGCGGTTGAAGCAGCATGTTAACGATGTCAAAAAGAAAAAAAGTCGCCTCAAACGCCTTGGCAGAGCATGCAGATGACTTGGGCCACAGGATTGATTGGGATAACGCCAAGATATTAGAAAAATAAAGACATTTGACGTCAAGACACCACTTGGAATCCCTCCTAATCCAAATGACAAATAGCACCCTCAACCGGAATGACGGAACCCTCCCACCCATCTACACGCGCTGCTTACGTCATATTTTAATGCCATATAAACATAGGATCGCACGTCCTTGATTTCATTGTGAACAAGGCTTCCGTCAGGGGAGCGGAAACGTCTTTTCATGTATTCATTCAGCGGTCGCTCCCCTTCTTTTTACCCTTCTTCATGATGCCTCCAGACCAGACCGGCTTCCGTCAAAACCTCGACTTCAGGCCTAAATATGTGCGCAATGCTTGAGCTTGAATGCTCTCCAGCGCGCGCGCACAGTTAAGTCCCATGCTTGAGAGCGCCGGGATGCTGTACCGTATATACCCTAGGAATAGTGCTTGGTACAATTGTAGTAATGACGACTCCGAGGGGCCCTATCTTGTTCCTGCAACGACGCGAAGGACGTGAACAAAACTCTTCCGCTTTGACTTCAGTGCGGCTACGTGTCTTGACCAAGATAATCCCCAGTCTATGACTAAGCGAAGGAATCTGTGGTGTGTAACCGTAGGTATCGCTACTCCGTTAACTATTATCGGCTACGTGGTCATTTGTTTTCGCGTGAATGAAATCACGGAAGATTTTTCTGTTGAGAGCTGAAGGCCTTGACGCTGCAGATACTTAGCTGTGATTGACACTACACGTTGAGGCCTAGCACGCATTTAGGGACGGTGGCTCCAGATGTCCATATGCATATGTTGTCCGCATATGCGGTAATCTTCACCGTACTAGGACGTTCGGTTGCAAGGCCAAGTAACCATTAGTGTTCCTTTAGTCTTTGCGGTAGAGACAGAAAAATCAATACGCGATTATAACAAGCGCAATTATGCCGAAATTAACAAAGAACTTTATTCCTTCTATAACCATATACTTATTCCGTAGGTAATGATCAAAATACACTTATTCTGGTTAATGATCAAAGGAAAGCTATGCGCGTTCTTCGAACACACGCCTCTAATAAAACGAACAGCAGAGAAAAACAATCCACGGTTAACCAAAAATCTTCGTAAGCTCCAAAATAAGAAGCATCTATATAAAGCCGCAACACGTTAGCGCAAGCTGTCAGCTTGGGAAAAATATAACAGCTGCTCAAAAAACTACGGCCAAGCTCTTTCTGCTGCTAAAGATAAACATTTTGATCAAGACCATCCCTCGCTGCTCAAATCTAACCCCGAGAAATTCTGCCTAATTTTGTCTCCTAATAGTCACGATAAACACATCACCTTGCACACGGCTAACGGTGCTCCTCTTTCAGAAAACGAGTGTCCATCAGTTTTGCATAGTTTACTTTCATACATTTACAGGATCGAATGTGTGGATGATCATCCAGAGTTTATGGATCCATACTACAACACGTGGTACCCATAGACACGACAATTGATAGTGTCGGGCACTTGACTAACCTCAACCTCTCCACTTCAGCTGGTATCGATAATGGGTTCCAAAATACTGAAAAATACAGTTGCGGTTTCAAGCAAGACTCTATTTCACGTTTTCCAGGATTCTCTAACTGTTCAGACTGCCAATGATTGGAAGACAGCCAAAGTAGTACCTATATTTAAAAACGGCAACAGAAGCCTAGTTCGGAGCTATCGACCGATTTCAATAATTTACAGTTGTTGTAAATTGATGGAACATAATATTGCGTCCCATGTTATCATCTCCTGGAATCTAATAAGTTAGATTCTGGAATAAGTTAGACTCCCGGAATCTAATAACCATTGGTTCAGAAGAGCTTTGTCTTGTGAGACGCAACTACTAGACTTAACGACAGATCTGCGCTTTTACATGGACTGAACCTTACAAACTGACTGCATCTTTATCAATTTTTCAAAAGCAATTCACCGCGTACTCCATTCTCGCCTCTCTATAAATATAGGCGCATTCAAACTTAATTCACTGACCCTATCTTTGCTCCTAATTTTCTTTCTAACATGCATCAATTTATTGTCGTTAACAAATATTTTTCTCATTTTCCAATGTTTCTTCGGGCGTACCACAGTAGTGCGTACTTGGTCCCTTACTGCTCCCTATATAATAGAGACCTGCCTAATGACATATTATTCAGCGTGCTTATATTTGGTGATGATTGCATTATATCTCGTGCCATCACCAGTTCTACAGGCCATCAGACTCTCCAAGATGAGGGCAACCTACCTACCGATTGGTCGTACAAATGGCTAATGAATGTACGCATAGATGATTGCAAAGGGGTGCAGCGGTGGCGTTGAGGTAGAGCATCCGCTTCGCGTGCAAGAGGACTGTGACTCGTACCTCGGTGCGGCGCAATTTTCACACGATCAAAAAAAATTAAATCCGCGTGCTGATGAAATTGCATTAAGAAGCCTGGAGTACGTGCGGCCTAAACCCGGAGACCAGAACCAGTAACGCAATCCCTCACCAGAGCAGGATTGGCCACCCTTGTGCCGTACTTGGCCACAACCTCGTATATGAATACAACAATCAAACTTCAGCCCTCAGTCCCCAGCAGCTGCGACGCAACTGACCACGGCAGTGGTCAGACCTGTGACGCAGCAGATGGTGCTAAGAATCTCTGGGTCCGGACCTACAATCATTGGAATCTCAACCTGGCAACGTTTAACTCTAGAACGTTATCTAGTGAGACGAGTCTAGCAGTGCTATTGCACGAATTAGCGGGCAACAAATCGATATGCAATAGGGCTGAGTGAGGTTACGGGGACAAAAGAAGCATATACAGTGCTAAAAAGCGGGCACGTCCTGTGCTACCGGGGCTTAGAGGAGAGACGAGAATTAGGAGTCGGATTCCTTATCAATAAGGATATAGCTGGAAACATACAGGAATTTTAAAGCATAAACGAACGGGTGGCAGGTCTTGTCAAACTTAATAAAAGGTACAAATTGAAGGTCGTTCAGGTCTAGCCCCTACATCCACTCATGATGACCAGTAAGTCGAAAGCTTCTATGAAGACATGAAATGGGCGATGAATAAAGTCAAAACAATATACTTATGGTCCACTTAAATGCCAAGGTAGGAAAGAAGCAGGCTGGAGACATGTCAGGGGGGGGCGGAATATTGCATAGGTTCTAGGAATAGCACAGGAGAGTTATTAGCGGAGTTTGCAGAACGGAATAATATGCGGATAATGAATACCTTTTTCCGCAAGCGGCATAGCAGAAAGTGGACGTGGAGGAGCCCGAATGGCGAGACTAGAAGTGAAATAGACCTCATACTCTGCGCTAACCCTGGCATCACACAAGATGTCGATGAGCTGCGCAAGGTGCGCTGTAGTGACGATAGGAAGGTAAGAACTTGAATTTGCCTACACATGAGGAGGGAACGGAAGAAATTGGTACATAAGAAGCCGATCAATAAGTTAGCGGTAAGAGGGAAAATAGAAGAATGCCGGATCAAGCTACATAACTGGTATTGGGCGTTTACTCAGGAAGGGGACTTTAGTGTTGAAGCAATGGGGACCTTAGTGTCGAAGCAATGAACGACTAAAGAGTGCAATAAATGTCCGTGGTAACTTCGTTAGACAAGATACCATTAAGCTATCGCAGGAGAGGAAAGATCTGATTAAGAAACGCCATTGTATGAAAGCCTCTAACCCTACAGCTAGAATAGAGCTGGCAGCACTTTCCAAAATAAACAACAAGCGTAAGACAGCTGACATAAGGAAGTCTAATACGGACAGAATTGTACATGCTCTCAGGAACAGAAGAAGACTAAAAGCAGTGAAGAAATTACGAATAGGAAATAATCAGGTGTAAGCGGTAAGAGACAAAGCTGGCAATATCATTGTTAATATGGATGAGATAGTTCAAGTGGCTGAGGAGTCCTATAGAAATTTTTACAATACCAGTGGCGCCCACGACGATAATGCAAGAGGGAATACTCTAGAGGAATTTGACATCGCACAAGTAACGCCGGAAGAAGTAAAGAAAGCCTTTGGAGGTATGAAAAGGGGCAAGACAGCTGGGGAGGATCAGGTAACAGCAGATTTGTTGAAGGATGGTGGACAGATTGTTCTACAAAACTGGCCACCCTGTATACGCAATTCCTCATGACCTCGAGCGTACCAGAATCTTGAAAAAACGCCAACATAATTTTAATCCCTAAAAAAGGGACGCCAAAGACGTGAAAAATTATAGACCGGTAAGCTTACTGTCCGTTGCCTACAAAGTATTTACTAAGGTAATCGCAAATAGAATCAGGGACACCATAGACTTCTGTCAACCAAATGACCAGGCAAGATTTCCTATAGGATACTCAACAATAAGCCATATTCACACAATCAATCGGGTGATAGAGAAATGTGCGGAATAAAACCAACCCCTTGATATTGCTTTTATTGACTACGAGAAAGTGTTTGATTCAGTCGAAACCTCAGAAGTCATGCATGCATTACGGAATTAGTGTGTAGACGAGCCTTATGTAAAAATACTGAAAGATATCTAGAGCGGCTCGAAAGCCACAGTAGTCGTCCATAAAGAAAGCAACAAAATCACAATAAAGAAAGGCGTCAGGTGGGGAGACAGTATCTCTCCTATGCTATTCACTGCGCGTTTACAGGAGGTATTCAGAGACCTGGAATGGGAAAAATTGGGCATAACAGTTAATGAAAAATACATCAGTACCTTGCGATTCGCTGATGATATTGCCTTGCTTAGTAACTCAGTGGACAAATTGCAATGCATGCTCACTGACCTAGAGAGACAAACAGAAGGGTGGGTCTAAAAATTAGTGTGTATAAAACTAAAGTAATGTTTAACAGTCTCGGAAGTGAACAACAGCTTACGATAGGTAGCGAGGCACTGGAAGTGGTAAGGGAATACATCTACTTAGGGCAGGTAGTGACGCGAAAACAGATCATGAGACTGAAATACCCAGAAGAATATGAATGGGGTGGGGTGCGTTTGGCAGGCATTCTCAGATCATGAACAGCAGGTTGCCATTATGCCTCAACGTAAAAGTGTACAACAGTTGTGCCTTACCAGTACTCATCTGCGAAGCAGAAACCTGGAGGCTTACGAAAAGGGTTCTACTTAAATCGAGGCCGACGCAACGAGCTATGGAAAGAATAATGATGGCTGTAAAGTTAAGGGATTAGAAAAAAGCAGATCGGATGAGGGAAGAAACGCGAGGTAATGACATCTTAGTTGAAATCAAGAAAAAGAAATGGGCATTTGCAGGAGACGTAATGAGGAGGGAACATAACCAATGGTCATTGACCGTTACGGACTGGATTACAAGAGAAGAGAAGCGTGGCAGGGGGCGGCAGAAAATAAGGTGGACGGATGAGACTATGAAGTTTGCAGGGACAACATGGCCACAATTAGCACATGACCGGGGTAGTTGGAGAAGTATGGGAGAGGCCTTTTCCCTGCAGTGGGTGTAGACAGGCTGATGATGATGATGTTGATGAAATGGAAAGTAATGTGTTTTAGCAGAGAGCGTTCTAATTTTTACTGCAGTGTAACAAGCACCAGAGAATCCGAGGTCCCGTCTTTTAAGTGTCTCTGCATCATCCTCATTCTGAAGCTCTCCTGGACGCCTGACATTACTAACGTGCACGCCACAGCAGCCAGGTCATTGGGGTGCTTACGTCGAAACCTTCGAAACTCGCCTTCTCTCCTTCGTAAGCTTGCTTTTCGAATGTTGGTTCGCCCAAAACTCGAATTTTCGCCTTCGAGCTGGTCCCCATATCAAAACTATTTAAGTACCATGTTTGAAGCTATACAAAACCCGCCGTGGTTGCTTAGTGGCTATGGTGTTGGCTGCTGAGCACAAGGTCGCGGGATCAAATCCCGGCCATGGCGGCAGCATTAGGATGGGAGGCAAAGTCGAAAACACCCGTGTACTTAGATTTAGGTGCACGTTAAAGAACCCCACGTGGTTGAAATTTCCGGAGTCCTCCACTATGGCGTGCCTCATAATCAGAAAGTGGTTTTACCACGTAAAACCCCATAATTTATTAGAAGCTCACCAAAGTACAGCCGCTCACTTCATTTCTTAAGATTACAATTACCACTGAAGCGTCATTACACATCAAGTAATCGCCGTGACATAGCCCTCTTGTGCTTATTTTATAAGTACGGTGTATATGTTTAATTAAAATCTTTCAGGCATTGAAACATCACCGCACATGTCACGTAGACTACACCAATAACCTAAGTTTCACGGGCATATACGGCAATGCTTACGCATTTACATCATCGCCAATTCCAAGCGCCATACGGCTATGATAGCCGTATATAGTCATTGCTTATCACAGTTGTTGAAGATAACGCTGAGAAATTTTGACAGTCACTTATTGCTCATATAACCAGCTAAGCTGTGATCCTCCTAAATATTCACGCATAGTGAAATTCTCTCTGGGGTTCTTCGGTTGTTTGCGCAACTATACATGTGTAGGTGCTGTTTCCATAGTAAAAAAAAGAAATTACTAGTCTTAACTTGTCCGTTTCTTTTGATGATTAACTTTTACTCTGTATGTACACTTTTGACGTTATCTTTTTTGTGTTTTATGTGACTGACGTATATATTCGGCGCGGCAACCACCCCATGCACAGATGAATTGTATCTCCCCCCCCCCCAACACACATGTATCTTCCATAGTGTTACTATTGCTCAGTTGTCGAATGATTTCCTTGTTTGCCATTTCTTGTGTATGTTTCTATGAAATTCGGCCATATATAGTTCATATATCTTTTACTAAGACCCTTTACTCAAATGCCTCATCGGGTCCTGTAGGTACTTTCAAATAAAAAAAGTAAGTGTGCTTTCACCCACAGCCAAGAAGACATTACAACGCCTTGTGGCGTTGTAATGTTCAATTTCGTAAAGCAATAATGCCAATTTCAGCAGAACATCTCTTCAGATATATTTTAACAAAACCACAACACATCAACCAATAACATGATCAACAAAAATATTACGCAAAGCAATGATAGTGTTAGCAGAACTGTGAAAATATACATAAACAATATTCAACTGTATAAATCACCAAACTATGGGCAACAAAAACAACACCGGGCGGCCTTTTGTCCTTTCAAGCCTGTTTTATTGCTTCGTGCTGTACACGCTTGCAACAAATTGAAAGTAGTCGAAGAAAAATGACCAGCTCTGCTACCTTTCTTTTCAAATTACCTTGCTTTGCGAAAACCTGCCTTAAACGGCACAGCTACCGTTCGCATTGCAGAGTAAGGCGAGTGCTGCGTACACTTCCTGGCGAATTACCGCCGTTTACATTTAGGCGACGTCCGTAATAATGCGCCATTGTCGCACAGAAGCTGTTGACACGGCTGGTGTAAGCGCAATGAGGATTCATTCACCCACATCATTCGTGGTTGCTCAGTGGCTATGGTGTTGGGCTGTTGTGCACGAGGTGGCGGGATCGAATCTCGGCTGCGGCGGCCGCATTTTGATGGGGGCAAAATGCGAAAACGCCCGTGTACTTACATTTAGGTGCACCTTAAATAACCCCAGGTGGTCCAAATTTCCGGACTCCTCCACTACGGCGTGCCTCATAATCAGAAAGTGGCTTTGGCACTAAAAACCCCATAGTTGATTTATTTTTTATTCACTCGCAGCCGCCAGGCTCTCAATTTATCACATGGCAGTTTTTCTTTCAGTGTTGAGAGCAGGCGACGTACCTGCATATACAAAGTCTGTGGGTCGGTCAGGAGCATGTCATGCAGTCCCCATCAGATGCATTAATTTGGCCTTACAAATAGGCGCAGTTTCCGGTAGCCACAGTTGCAAGGATCACGTATCGTCCCTAGATGGCCTGCTGTAGGAGGAATATCTGCTTGATAATTACCTCTCGATCATCGGAACACGTTCCTTGCTACAACCGGACTGCAGCACTTGTGGTTTCTAAAATTCGCAAGTTGTGAGCTGTCATCTGACCGAGGAACATGTTGCGCATGGCCAGAACAGAGAGCCACAATTACCTGCTCACCAACGCGTATAAGACCAGCGACCAGGACGCTCCTCTTTAGTTGCTCCGGCAGCAACACGTCGTTCAGTCCAATGAAATCTTTTTTCACCTTAGAAGATTCCGCAGTTTCCGGTAAAAAATATTGCAATGGCCACATTTCATCCCTACATGGCCTACTGTAGCAGTAATATCAGTTTGATAATTACCCCTCGGTCACAGGTACATGTGCATTGCCACAACCGAATTGGAGCACGTTTGCTTTTTACGATTCGCAAGTCGTGAGCTGTCACCTGCAAGATGACACCTGCTGCGCATGGCCAGAAAACACAGCGACAATTACCTGCTCAACAACGCGTACAAGAACACCGACAAGGATGCTCCTCTTTAGTTGGTCCGCCAGCAACATGTAGTTCAGTCCCGTGAAATCTGTTTTTTTTTTCAGCTTACAGATTGTCGCAGTTTATGATAAACGCTATTGCAAGGACCACGTGTCATCCCCACATGGCCTACATTAGCAGCAATATCTGTTTGATAAATACTTCTCGATCCTCGGTACACGTGCTTTGATACCACCGGATTAGAAGACGAGGGAACAGAGGGAACCTGCTGTGCATGGCCGGAACACAAATCGACAATTACCTGGTCGCCAACCTGTATAAGACCAGCGACCAGGCGCTCCTCTCTTTAATCGGTTTGACAGCAACATGTAGTTCAGTTCCATGAAATCTCTTTTCACAGCGAATCTGTGTACCTCTACCCCCCAAGGAAATTTTTGTGTCGTTGTAAGCAAAGAACTCCCTATGCGTCGGCCGATCCCGAAGAAAGTGCAATGCCTGCCCGACCAGCGGCGGAGGTGAAGCAGGCGTTAAGCACTCCAAATACGTGGGCACATCTCGAAGATAGTGCAATGCCGGCGCGACCAGCGGCGGATGTGAAGCAGGCGTTAAGCACTCTTCATACGTGGGCCGACCACGGACATTGTGCAATACCGGCCCGACCTGCGGCAGAGGTAAAGCAGGCGTTAAGCACTCTCCATAATTGAGCCGAACCCGAACATTGTGCACTGCCGGGCCGACCCGCGGCAGAGGTGCAGTTCGCCATTAAGGGGACCACATACACAGCTTCGCTGCTCATACTTCTTAACAGAGTGGAAAGGCTCTGAGCTTATGCGCCTTACAGATTGCCGCTGTTTCCGGTAAAGTCTATTGAAATGACCACTTGTCATACCTACACGGCCTACTGCAGCACCATATCAGTTTGTTATATACCCTTTGTTCATCGGTGCATGTGCTTTGCCCAACCGCACTGGAGCACGTGTGCATTTTACGATTCGCAACCCGTGAGGTGTCATCTTCTCGAAGGAACTTGCTGCGCATGGCCAGTACACACAGTGACAAATACCTGCTCGTCAACGCTTATAAGACCAGCTACCACGACGCTTCTCTTTAGTAGGTCCGGCAGCTAGATATCGTTCAGTTCCGTAAAATGCATTTAGTCACTTTACAGATTGCGGCAGTTTCTGGTAGAAACTATTGCAAGGACCGCGTTTCCTCCCTGCATGATCTACTATATCCGGAATATCAGTTTGATGAGTAACCTTCGATCATCGGTACATGCGCAATGACGCAACTGAACTGGAACAAATGTGTTTTCTAGGATTGTGAAGTAGCTAGCCGTCATCTGATCGATGAAATATTATGCGCATGACCACAACACACAGCGACGTCTACTTGTTCACAAAAATTATAAGACCAGCGCCTCCTTCCCTTTAGTGGGTGTGGCAGCGGCATGTATTTCATTTTAACCAAATGTTTCCGTCGCGCCTTAGAAACAGGCCTTAAATAGGAGTAGTGTTGTTGTGCGTCTGATTAGGAGTATTTGAGTGTCTGATGGCCAGTAATGCGTATTGGTTTAGGATATTGCTACATGTATGCGGTGACATGGAGCGTAATATAGGTCCCGCTGAAACAGCACAAATCATAGCTGACCTTCAAGCCGGCCAAGTTGCATTGGCACTGAATTAACCCTGAGTTACTGGTTCGCAGCATTCGATGCGCGTTTAAGTCAGTTAGTATTGACGGAAGCCACCATCACTGACGTAAGCGAGCGCGTACAAGATCTGGAGTACGAAGTTACCCACCTTCAGGAAACTGCGTAAGACTTTTCGAAAAGCGGAGACCTGGAAAACCGGTCGCGATGTAACTTAGTAATTTATGGTTTTACTGAACCACCTGCCAAAAGCATTGATCAGCTGCCTAAATTAGTAACTGTTCTTTTGTCAACTAAGCTGGAAATCAAATGCGACAACACTGAGCGCTGCCACAGACTTGGGAGACCTAATCCGGGCAAAGAAAGCCTATGATTTTACACTGATGGAATGGAGTGCGAAGACTGAAATATTACATAACGCGAGTAAACTAAAGAATTCGAAGGTTTCCATTAGCGAAGACTTTCTTTCAGTGTGCGCGAGATTCGTGGGAAGCTATGGAAGCCCTCTGTTAATCTGAGAAAAAATTTCAATGAGGCACGATTGAACGATGACTCGCTTTAACGTAGATATCAATGGCCACACTGGGGAAGATGCGAAAAAATGTATTGTCAAGACTGCCAGAACTCTCCTTACCAGCAGTTACAATACGACTGCAATCTAACTGGAGACTGACGTTTTTATATTTAAGTGCGCGTTTTGTACCAAATAAAACTGAACACTCGAACTGTTTTGTGGATTGTCGCGACGCATCTTTTGTTTGTTTAACGAAAACGTGGCTGAGCGATGCTATTTCCGATTTTGAATTTTTGCCTTCTGGTTGCACAGTTCTACGGAAATCGGCCGGTTGATCGATGTGGCGGCGTGCCACTCTTTTTCGAAAATGGCATCAATACTTCCGCACTTCTAGGACTTCCAAATATTGAATAACTTTGGGCCAAAGTTCCAATCGCTGGCATCCTGGTGGTTTTGGGTGCCATATACCGCCTGCCCAGCTCTGGCGACATCTTTCCTACTGTTTGTGATTACACAGTTAAGCACAGGCTCACTTGCTGTAGGTTGTTACCTTGCGGTGATTTTATTGCCCAGAATACAAACTGGAGCTCTGTTTCTGTAGCTGGCCGTGACAAATTACTACGAGAGTCTTGATTATCATGGATACATCATTTGACTTAATTCAAGTTCTCACTGTACCACTCGTGAAGATTCCACCTTGGATGCTGTCTTTGTGAATGATCCACCTTTACTTAACTGCTTTGAATCTGAAACTGATATTTCTGATAAGAATGCACTCTTCGTTGCCTTTATTCTGGCCATTGATGTCGTACCGTTTCTTTCGAAAACTGTGCAAAATGACATTGCTTCTACTGATTTACTGGCAACACCTTTCGATCATTTCTTGAACTCCAGTGCACATTGTAACGTCAATACCTAACTTGGGCACTTCTACAACAATGCCCATAAGTGCATTTTCAAAATTGTTCCGCAAAAATGAATAATACGTAACTTGAAACACCCCTGATACAGCACATCTATTATCAAGCTTAGGCAATGAGCCAAACAGCTTCAGAAGTGTCGGAACTGCCCGCCAAACAGTCAGCATCAGTCAACATTAAAATAAAAAGTAATACAATACTTTTTAACAATTCATTATTTACGCTAAGGAAGGTAATCCAGTGAAATTTTGGAAAACTATTAACTCTGTGTCACGGTTTCGTCTATATTTATTATTGACGACGAACCCTGTTCTGATCCATGTTCTATATCTGTAGCATTCGGCAACGACTTTAAATCTGTTTTCGCTCCGACGATGGTACTAAACCAAGCTCAAGAGCGCACGGTACGGCCCAGCCCGTCTCTGATATCGAAATATCCGTAGCAGGCATTCTTATCCTTCTGCTTAGCATTGGCATAAGAGTAGTAGGCCAGCTGGTGTACCAAATGAATTTTTAATATGGTACTCGGAATGAGTTTTACATTACCTAACCCCTACTTTCTAAAGGCCGATGGACTCATGCACTGTTCGTCGTCTCTGCAAGATAGCCGCTGTCATCACGGTATTTAAATATGGAAACAAGCAGATGCTTCCAAATTGCACACTATTTCTTTAATTAACACACGCCTTAAGTTATTAGAGCATATCTTGCATGAGCATACTAGCAGGTTTTTAGCGATATTAGCATTATTGCTGAGTTGCAACATGGGTTCCGTGCTTGGCCACTCAATTGTCACACTGCTCATCGTATTCGCTGATGCTGTTTCGTCGCCGCTAACCACTCTTGGACACATAGATGTGATCCTTATAGATTACGCGAAAGGATTTGACAGAGTTCGCCACAAAACATTATCGTGAAACTACTCTCGGTTCTTAAAAATGAGGAAATACTCGACTGGCTGACTAGATCATTGTATTCGAGGTCTCAAATGGTGCCTGTAACCAAGCGCTCTCGTTGTCAGCTACCGTTCATTCAGGTGCCTCCCAGCGCTCCGTCTTGAGGCCACTAATATATATATATATATATATATATATATATATATATATATATATATATATATATATATATATATATATATATATATATATATATATTGCGTTTTCGCTTGATTTTTCGACTGGAGCCACTCCTTCCTGTCAAATGTCGGTTCATTTTAAACAAACAGCGCCAATGGCGGCCTTTCACACAAAAAAATAACTTTTGTATTTCCCTTACAGTAACGGGAACGAATACCTGAAGGGCGTCAACGAATTCAAGTGTCTGGGAATCATCACTGTCACGACTAACTTAAAATGGCCCGAGCACATTAAACTCATCTGTTCAAAGGCGTTTCAGAGCCTTAGTTATGTCAACCGCACACTGAAAAATGTCACTGAAGAGTGCAAACTCACGGCTCACAAAACGCCAGTCTGACCCCTCCGTGAATACGTCTTTATAATCTGGTGCCCTCACCATAAGTGCGACATAGATAAACTTGAAGCTGTACGAAAGAAAGCGATGCAATTTATATACGGCAGGTACCATCGTCATTTCCCACCCTCCTCGCATGCTCAGGTATTGCCCCTAAAGTTGCTGAATCAGATAGGCACATGTGGTCGTCTTATCATGCTCCACAAAATTGTGAGATCTGTTCTCATCCACGTCCTTATATCTATCGTCACGAGCTATGTGCGCTGAAAGAGGCACTCAGATTTGTTGAATTATTTCCCGCTTATGTCGCAAGTGACCTGCTTTAAGTTTCCTTTGATTCTGTTAGCAATTCAATTGCGAGCAAGCTTGATGGATCCGTTAGACGACTGCCCACGGACCAATTTTCTGCGGAAGTGATAAAATATATATCGTTTTACTATTCCTTAGTATTCTTACATTTGTTCTGGATTCTGTCAAACTGTTTTACCTCTCTTGTGTGATCATTTAGCCTGTTATACTCTGCTAATCTGTTGTTGCATCTTTTTAGTTTTGTATTTACCCCTCCATGCTAGGTGTCGTAAGGTGGCCGCAATATTTGTAAAATAAAATAAATAATGAAGGAATTGCTAGATGAATCTCAACACTGTGACATATATTGACTATTTGCCCATATAACGGGGCAACGTAACTTATTGTTCTTCTCAGACTTGCATTTATTCTTTCCTTTTATGAAATGCCGAAACGTTCATAAAGCTGTTCGGAGTAGAGAAAGAGGGAATATTGAGTTTTACCCGATAACATAAGAGGCAATAATTACATATGCAGTGGCGACTGTCTCCTAATGAAGGATATTCCTGTAAACGATACCGTTGGCATGGTCTACAAATACTCTAAAGAAAGAAAAAAAATTAACAAACCGGCAAGGAAATTTGAAGGCATCCTCGGAGAACCATAAGATTGATGACTTGTTGAGGTACGTCGATTAGATCTTTTTTAACTTAGGCTATTATGAAGCGAACAAATGATGTATCACAGCACGGCAATAGTCTGCGATAGCATTTATAACACAGTTTATATATATATATATATATATATATATATATATATATATATATATATATATATATATATATATATATTGCGAAGACGCAGTGCCCTTCGCCTTGGACGCAAGATATGCACTTCAGTGCATTTTTAGTAAGAAATAACATTATCTGCCCGCAGCATCATGGCTTTGTTGCAGGTAGATGTACATCAACAGCAATCTTAACACTTTGACAATCGCTTAACTCTGCTCTTAACAAGAATAACATTGCTGTGTCAATCTTTCTTGGTATAAGAAAAGCGTTCGATACGATCTGTCATTCCATACTGTTGGTAAAACTGGAATCTTATGGTATCGTTGGAAAAGCGCTTCAATTCATCCACAGCTACTTTAGGGCACGAAGACAACAAGTGGTAATTAACAAACGTCATTCTGTTTCACCGATATCGTATGCGGTGTACCGCAAGGCTCGGTTTTAGGCCCTATTCTGTTTTCATTATATAGAAATGATTTAGCGGGCGCACTTAACCTGTCAAAAGTTTTGATGTATGCTGACGATACCGCCTTAGTTTACTCAGGGGACTCCCTCTCATCATCACAAGACACTATATCTGGTGAACTGCTAAAAGTAGCTAAATGGTTTTCAGAAAACAGACTAGCCCTAAATACTGATAAAACTAAGTATATCATATTTCACTCTAACAGGAAAATACTAGACTACAGTGAGTTCACTTTGACTCTAGCGAACCAAACTCTGGGTTGTGTTGATTCATTTAACTATTTAGGTGTTACTTTAGACCGTCACTTGCACTGGAGAGAACAAATTAGCGTTGTCTGTAGAAAACTTGTTTTCAGCTGTTACACACTGGCCCATGCCCGGCAATATTTTCCTCGTGCCTTGCTTCGTTGCATATACATTTCTTTGTTTCATACCCACATGAGCTATGGTTGTGTAATATGGGGCCTAACATACAAAACTAAATAACACCTATAGTGCTGTTGCGAAAACGCGCCCTAGGAATAATAACATTTTCCTCTGTTCATCACCCAAGTAGCGTTCTGTTTACTGACCTTCGTATTCTTTCTTTCACGGCGTTAAGAAATTATAAGATCACTTTTTTAGTTCACGATATACTCAACACCAACTTTCCCTTACCCAACAGTATATTTAACATCCCACGTGCAAACACCAGGCAAGCAACTAACTTTGACTTAAACATTCCTTATTGGGGCATTGTATACGGTGAACGATTAATAGAGTTCTTTGGCGCTATAACTTGGAACAATTTGCCTGTGGAAATAATTTCAATCTTGTATGTAAACGCTTCTTTTTGTCTAGACAAACGTAATAGCTCTTCCCTAAAAAAAGTACTTGTTCAAGGAAAAAAAAATGTTCTTACCCATTGAGCAGATATGTATTTGGTTGACCTGTATATGAACTTTTGCGTATTGGACCAGCTACTAGCCACATAGGCTATTGGTCCAACTATTTCTGTACACATTATTTGACTTGTTTACATGAAGCTCACTTTTTGATTGATTGATGGACTGATTGATAGCCAGTGCCAGAGCGCCAGGAGATTAATGCTGTCCATCGCAGGGATGAACTCGCGCCTGCTTCTCGCTTCTACAATATATATAAATATATATATATATATATATATATATATATATATATATATATATATATATATATATATATCCCTGTAAGGTTGAGTACCAGGGAAGAGGTGATCGCCTATTCCCGGCTGCTCGCTGTAATACCCATATATATATATATATATATATATATATATATATATATATATATATATACATACATACATGTATATATACACGTGGAGAACCTACCACAGCTGAGGAAATAAAGCCATGGCAATGCAGCAATGCCGGTCGTGTTTAGGCTCTCGCTCGAGGTCGCTCGGTCAGTTGCCACAGTGGTACATCCGTGAAAAGTGGTAGCATAGTGACCGACCGAGCGATCTGCAAAGTCTCCCATATAGTTAATATGTCTAACGTGACTACCTCGTACGTGATGACGTCACAACACTTGCACACCTCATTGGAAGCGACACTGAAACTGGTTACGAAGGAATATTCTTGTTTGTGTACGTCTTCAAGTGAGTTGGATGTTGCATTTTGTAGGCATCCGAGACGTGATGTGAGCCGTTAGAAGGTACTAGTTCCTAATGCCTGTTTAACATGAAATCTCACCCATCGTGGTTGCTCAGTGGCTATGGTGTTGGGCTGCTGAGCACGAGATCGCGGGATCAAATCCCTGCCACGGCGGCCGCATTTCGGTGGGGGCGAAATGCGAAAACACCCGTGTACTTAGATGTAGGTGCACGTTAAAGAACCTCAGGTGGTCGAAATTTCTGGAGTCCTCCACTACGGCACGCCTCATAATCAGAAAGTGGTTTTGGCACGTAAAACCCTATAAGAAAAAAAAGAAAGAAAACATGAAATCTGTTTTACGTACCAAAACCACGATTTGATATTGAAACAGAATCTAGTGAAGAATTCCGCATTCATCTTGACCACCAGGGCGCCTTTAGCCTTCTCCGAAAGCTACAGACTCTGATGTTTTTTTTTTCATTTCTCCCCCATAGAAATGCGCGCTCCGCGGTCGGGATTGATCCCGCTACCTCATGCTTAGATACTGCTTAGAAGGACAACACAGTAGTCACTAGGCCACACGGCTGGTTTGTTATCCTGGTGTTACATGGGTCAATGTTGGTCACGACCGAGCCCGATTAGAATTGCGTTTTTTCATCACGATTGGCTTCTCCCAGGCTGAAGAAAAATTTCATTCAAAACGAGATTCCTTGCTATAAGAAGAAGGGATCTCATCGCGATAGAAAAATTTCATTCGAAACGGGCTTGATTGCTATGAGACGTGCTCTGTGTGACAACTTGTGTAAGTCGATACCTGTTCTGTTGTTCTGATTTAACGCAAAAAGCCGTGAACCACTTAGGTTAGAATAAACCCACTAACTGGACGTGGTTTTGTGACTGCGCAGGACTGCATATACTACGAAGGCGGAGTCTGTGCGACGTGCCAGAGTTGTGCCTGTCAGCTAGACTGCAGAACTCATTAATGTTGACAACACATTAGACATACGCACAAGATTCCAAGTTACAACACACATGAATGCTGCGAAAAAAAATCTTAGGAACAATGCCTAGTGCCATTGTATTCCAATGCCGTCAAATTAATAATGCAATGCGCCTAACGACTCAATACAAATAACATTTCAAATTCGAATGATGTTCTGAAAGTATACAAATATTTTTTGTGTAAAAATAAACGTTATCAAACGTGTACAGCATTATAAACCGACAGCCAGCGCACAAAGTCAATCACACATCCAATTTTGGTGCGTAAATGCCAAATAAAATGAAAAAGCAAGTGCGGTAACGCAGAACATGACAAGCAAGCTGTTTCCTTCAGTGCGCTTGTGCGCACTCTTTCTGTCACACCTTCCCTCTCCCCTTATCTTTTCTTTACATTCCCGAGCGTGAATAAGCCCGGCGTTCTTAGGCTGGAACGACTGTCTCGTTCCATATTGGAGGGGTGCTGCCTCCACCCGTCAACCATCGTAACAGAAAGGAAATTTGAAACACGGACATGCATGCACTCAAGTGTATATGAATGAAGGCAAAAACACAAAAATAAAAATAGTTCATGAAATGATATGCGTATTCTCAAAACAAATTATATTATTCATGGGAAGCCATTGTTCATTTAATCTGCTCATTTCAATTTCAAAGAATCTGTCTTGCCTTTTTAACCATTCTTTTATTTCCTTTATAAAGGTACGTAAAGAAGAATTTAAGAGCACAGATTTACTGTATCTGTTCATTCTTTTTGTGGACTGATGGACAAATGTGTCTGTCACGTAATTTCTCCTTGTGTTTCTTGTGTGTTATGTGGTGTGTCTGAAGAATTCTGAACGGTTACGTTCAAGGCATTTAGCACTTGGGCTTCTCTTTCGAATTTCTAGAAGTTGCATAAATTCTATCCTGTATGCACGTAACTTATCACGTTTTTGTAAGAATGGTGTAGTTGTTAGTCGGAAAAAAATGCGATACTAAAATGGGAAAATACCTTTTTTTGAGCTTATCAATATCATCTATTATTTGTAGTGGTTGTGCCCCATAAAAATACTTCGAAGCAAAACTTTGAATGAATACATGCATTATACAGTTTTTTGAACCATAGAGCGATCAGGGGTGCAATTCTGTAGATTACGTCGACATTTTTTTTAATTCACTGCACATGAAATATGCATATGTATTCCACGATAATTCTTCACTAGAATGTGTTCCCAAAAATTTTGTTGTTTCACACGTCTGATAAGTGAATTGTTAAATTTTACTTGTATTCTGCGCTAATTCTATATATAAGTTGTTTTATTTGCGTTCAGCTGGCGTTTGTTCGTCATCAACCAATCAGATAACGCAGATGTACACTCATTTACACACTGCTGCAATTCTGTAGTGTTATCGGCTGTAAAGAACACATTTATATCACCTGTATACATTTCAATAATTCGGGAACCTGGCAAATATAATATCAGTCACGTAAATTAGAAATAATACCGGACCTAAGTTTGAACCTTGTGGGGCATCTTGCCGTAGCATAAGCATGTGAGATGCAGTAACCACCAGCGGAATTTTTTTACTGGATACCTAATTTTTTATCAAATCATCAGCAAGCGCTTGCACTGCGCGCGTTTCCAATTTTTCACTCAGAATAAAATGGTCAATGAAATAAAATACCTTTCTCAGATCGAAAAAAATAACAGGCTAACTGTTCATTTTCTATCTGCAATATTTGTGACCGTTTGACCAACAAAGCTTGCTCCGCTGACTTACTTTTTTCAAAGCCGCGTATTTACATGGCGCATTCATCTTGTGTTTCGTGCAAAATTTAGTCTTGCATAGGTAACACTTTCAAAAGGTTTTTGAAAACAAAGTGAACTGAAATCGGCCGCTAATTTGACAATTGCTCTAAGCGTCCCACACTGAAAATTGGCCGGACGCGCGTATGTTGAGCTCGTCTAGAAAGACGCCAGGATAAGAGGCAAGTTTATAACATGTACGAGCGCTGGTCTTATTTTGTGTGACACATAATTAACCGAACGGGACTCATACCATCCACGCCAGCGGAAGCATCATGCCTTTCTTGAATGCCTTCATCAAACCACATACTTCAAGACAAGGTGGTTTTAACAAAAGAGAATTCGACTGACGTGGTTTAAAAAATTGTTACTGTTTCCAATTTCAATGTGTGCAGGGTTCATGTCAGTGTTAATAAATGCGTGTTCATGCAGCTAACCAATTCCGCACGTTCTATGTTGCGCCCTTTTAAGTATGCATTTGCGGATTAGTGAATTTCTTCCTGTTACTCCATCAACCGCATCCCATATTTTTTATTCGGATAATTCTTATGTTGAAGAAGATGTGGTCATTGTAATAACACTTGGCTTTTTTTAAAAGACTAATACTGGATGCAAAAGCTTTTGTAGATCACGAATAGGTCCGTCTTCCGCGTGCACATCAAAGTGTTACACATACCGCCTTTGTTTTTGATGTGTTCGTAAAAGTATTTGTCGGCCCAAGAGTTGCACTCCTTTTAAGTATTTTCCAGAAGCCACTGGCTGAGGTGGAAAAGACAAGTCATAGCACGCAAGTATATTTCGTTGAAACGGAGCAAACGCTCTACATCATATATGCCTTGCCAGTCTGTGCACTGCAGTAGACATCAGAATTGCTCTAGGGTATTCTGCATGAATATTCGGCGAATTTGCCGTTCGCTATCTTTGGTTTGCTTCGCAGAATTTTTTTGGTATAAGAGAAAACGCAGGTAGATGGCCACTTGCGCGTACTATTAGTAATACCGACTTCACATCGGATTCTTTTAAATTCGAAACGTATATGTCTAAAATTTTGCGCTATTGACTCTTATACGTGTTGGTGAAGTAATGTATTTTCTGCCGTCATAACAAGGAAACAATTTTAAATTTCTACAGGCTCATGTTTCTTCAGTGATGAAGTTAGCTTTCACATGCCTCCTAAATGCCCATGTCTTGCCATTCGATCGGCTCAAAGGTGATAGCTCTTCAATAAAACTACAAAATGCTGCCTTATCTCCATTTACGTGTCTATATATGACGTTTACACTAGCTTTATTTATGTGCACGGTCAAACATCTACCTATTTAGCAATGATAGGAAACTCGGCAAAAATAATTCATGTTAATAATATTTGACTTAGACTGCTACCGCTCCGCCTGCCTTACTTTCTCTTATATGATGGGACGGATACAAAGAGAGCTATCTACCAGGATTATTTGCGGTTACCTACGTTTCCGTGAAAAGTACACCAAATTTATCGTTTCATCACTGTAATAACTAATATGGTCCAACTTAGTTTAGACTCATAGTTTATCGTCAGGTTACATTAAATAGGTCCTAATTAGTGGCGACGCGACAAATTGCCAAGCACCACGCCATTTGCAGTCTACAAATAATAAAAAAATAAACAATGGGGTTTTACATACCAAAACCACTGTCTGATTATGAGACACGCCGTAGTGGAGGGCTTCGGAAATTTTTATCACCTGCGCTTCTCTAACGTGCACCTAAATCTAAGTACGCGGTTGGTGCCGCATTTCGCCCCCATCGAAATGCTGCCGCCGTCGCCGGGATTCGATCCCCGCCCCTCGTGCTCAGCAGCCCGACACCATAGCCACTGAGCAACCACGGCGGATCGCAGTCTGTACACATTGCCACTTTGTTTCCATTCTTTTCTGTAAAGCAGACCCGAGAAGTTTCACATTTTGTTACCACAAATACTTGTTAAAGTCCACCGTGTTGTCGGACGTGAAACCAAGCCCTTTTGATGTCAGCTGTTTTTTTGTTTTCATATTTACACGGTTTGTTTTCGCTCTCGGCACGAAACGCATGGCAATCTTTTTGACGCCAGTCTTTATAGTGGAGACCCAGCGACACGTGTCAACTTCGCTTTCAGAAATACTGTCGCCAATCGCAAGCCAAATTCATTTTATCACTGTGATGACGTCATTACCACAAGGCACGCCTTCAATATTAAAATTATTGGCTCTTTAATACTGTTCTAGTTGGTTTAATGTATGCGCCAACCTTTCTTTTTTCAGTATTACAGTTATCGTTCAGCTTGACTAACTCCTTCATCTCTAACCTCAAATCAGCCATATCTATTGTGAGACCCTGTCCTCCATCACATGCCTTGGAGCGAAAATGCACGCTGTCATTCATCTGTCTGAGCGCCGTTCTCATGTCCCGCTTGAGTTCTATACCTGTAGGCACAATTATTTCCCATCGATATTGTCTAACAAGCCCAGATCACAATACAAGTATACATCAGCATCAAACAACACGTTGTTCGGCAGCAGCGCACAGGACAATATATTAAAACGCTTAACTACAAAGCAGTTAACTCAGCTGCGAAAGCACACGACAGCTATAAGCGCAGTACAGAGAATGCGCTGCCGCCGAAGTGTAGCCTCAGCCAGCCGTTCCTTCGTCCTTTGTAGAGGCATGTTGACGCCCCCTTCTGGAGGATAGCTATCGCAGCTTCGCATATCCGTTGGTGGATCCGGTTTGCCCTCGCGCCGCTCCTTCGTTTCTGTTACTCGGTACGCCGATAACAGATGCTGTAGGTTTCCTGCGAAAGCAGCCGATGTCTATTAGCGCAGAACGTACGGTGCGCTGCTATCGAACTGCAGCTTGGGCCATCTATTTCGTTATCTTTCATAGAGGAACGTTGATGCCCCTTTCTGGATGATGGCCATAGTAACTTCGCTGGTCACGTGGTGCCTCCGGTTCGCCCTCGCCCCCCTCCTTCGCTTCTTATTGCCGGTATGACTATAACAGATGCTGTACGTTTCATCTGAAAGCAGGCGTTAGATATTACCGTAATACAGATAGTGCGCAGGTGCCGAACTGCAGCAAGTGCCAGCCGTTCCTTGGCCTTTTATAGAGGTACGTTGACACCCCTTTCTAGAAGATGGCCGTTGTATCTTCGCACGTTACGTCGTGCCTCCGGTTTACCCCCGGGCAGCACTATCGCTTTTTTCTTGCCGGCATGGAGATAACAGATGCAGCGCGTTTCCTCTGAAGCAGACGAAAGCTATAAGCGCAGTACAGACGGTGCGCTGTTGCCGAACTGCAGCCTGTGCCAGCTTTTCCTTCACCTTCTATAGAGGCACGCTGACACCTCTGTCTATATAATGGCCGTCGAAACTTCGCACGTCACGTGGTGTCTCCGGGTTACCTTCGTGCCACTCCGACGCTTTTTCTTGGCGTTATTCCGATAACAGATGCTGTAAGTTCCATGCGAAAGCAGACGATAGATATGAGCGCTGTACAGACAGTGCGCTACTGCAGAACTGCAGGCTGTGCCGGTTGTTTGTTCGCCTTTTATGGAGGCGCGTTCACGCCCCTTTCTAGATAATGGCCGCCGTAGCTTCGCTAGTTACGTGATGCCTCTGGTTTGTCCTCGTGCCATTCCAACGCTTCCTCTTGCCGGTATGAAGATAACAGATGATATACGTTTCCTGTGAAAACAGACGACATATATTAGCGTATTACAAATAGTACGCTGCAGCCGAACTGCGAACCGCTGTTGTTGCTCAGTGGCTATGGTGTTGGGCTGCTGAGCACGAGGTCGCGGGATCAAATCCCGGCCACGGCTGCAGCATTTCGATGGGTGCGAAAACACCCGTACACGTTAAGGAACCCCAGGTGGTTAAAATTTCCGGCGTCCTCCACTACGACGTGCCTCATAATCAGAAAGTGATTTTTCATAGACAGATTTTACTTTTCTGAAAACAAAGTACAGAAATGAGAGAGGACGGAAGCGAAAAAGCTGCCGAATGCAGCTTGAGCACCCCTACGCCCTACAGAGCAGCTGTGTGGTGAAAAACAAAGGCAGTGCGACAAGTTACAAAGTATACACAGAAACAGAACCCAAATCACAATAGTCGCAATCTATTGCAGAATTGTAATTTTCCACGTAATCTTTTACATTCTCATGATTTTACACACTTAACGCAATTATACAATTTATTCGCCAATTCCCATTACACAATTCTAACGGCAACGTAGGCAAAAATAGAGATAAATAGAATTTATTCAAGTCCGCTACTATGCATTGTCATACAGTTACACAGGTGAGCTATTCGTTCGAAGGCTCGAAAAGATTTATCAATTCCATGAAAGTTTGTGTAGGAAGCAACCTAAGAGAAAAACGATTATCTTCGAGAAATTTTAGGTACCTAGGCAGATTGTACGATAAAGATATTGCGCGGTATTTGGTGCGACTTAACGCTAGGGTCCATGACATAGAGTGTCGTACATCACATGTAGAATCATGACGTACAAGCTGAAACATTGTTAGCCTAAAGTTATTGTTCGTTGCTACAGCAGTTTTGTAAATGCAAAGCAGTTTGAACACATACAAAGTAGTTATACTTAAAATATTGAACAGCCTGAAATATTCTCTGGTGTGAGCATTCCACGGTATATTAGCTATCAGCCTTACCGCACGCTTTTGTGTAATTAGAAGGCGCTGTTTATTGTGTTGCGTCGTTGTACCCCAAACAGTGTGGCAATAAGTAATCACAGACGCCATGTATGAATTATAAATGAGGAGTTTAACCTGTGTGAGAACTGTTAACCCATGTTTACATAACACGCCATTTAACCTGTTCATGTTAGCACGAATATTTTCAATTTGTAGGTCCCAATTGAGTGTCGCAGAAAATATGACCAAAAGATTTTATACTGGATAAAATATCAATCTTGTCAGTACCTAATAATAGTTCGATATCACCACTTACTACTTCTATTCTTTTTTCTATATCTCACAGCTTTTGTTTTATTCGTATCAACTTTAAGACAATTTTTATTACACCAGTGACGTAAATGTTCCAAAAATTGGTTGCCACGGATGGATAACTCAGCTAGTGTGTTTGCTGTGGCAAGCATTGTAATATCATCAGCGTAAGCAACGAGATGAACCGGCAAGAAGGTATGAAAAATGTCATTTATATAAATTACAAGTAGCAAGGGCCCTAAAATGCTTCCCTGTGGTACACCGGATAAGATTGGCTCAACATCTGATGATGTTTCATTGAAACACACCACTTCTTTACCGTATTTTATGTAAGACTGTATTAAAGCAAGACTGATGCCCCTAATGCCATAGTGACTGAATTTCTGAGATAATAGAAAGTGGTCAATTAGATGACATGATTTGGATAAGTCTATATATATGCCGAGAACAAGAAGCTTTTCTTGAAAGGCGGAAATTATAATTTCTTTTTGTTCAGTCAATGCCATCTCAGTCGATCTCTGTTTTCTAAATCCAAACTGGTAGTCAGAGAGAACAGAATGGTTACTTAGAAAGTTAGTCAACCGGCAATGAATAATTTTTTCTAATGCTTTAGATAGTACTGAAAGAATCGATATTGGTCTGTAATTGGAAAAGTCAGAAACAGAGCCACTTTTATGTATGGCAACAACCTTTGCGATCTGCATTTGTTTTGGGAAGACGCCGGTAGTTAAACAAAGGTTATAAATATATATTAGTGTCGGGGCTAATAAGTCTACTACCAATTTAAATGGTTGGATTTGAAAACCATCTTTATGCTTTCATTTACTCGACTGGAGCTTGGAAAACACGAATATTATTTCAGATGCAGTTGTTGGAAACATAAATAAGGTTTCGTGAACGCTTGATGCTGCACAGGCATAGTCGACAGGGACATCTGGTGCGACACAAAGTGATTTCGTAATATTAATGGAAAACCTATTAAACTGGTTGGAAAGTTCCTTTCCGCACAGAACTTCACCTTCTTTTTCAATGGAAGCAATAGGACGGCGTGACCGGAAGTTAAGCAAGCGATTTAGCGATTTGGCACGTAAAACCCCATAATTTTTTTTCAGCCTAACTGCACCCTTTTCCAGCTGTTCCTTCGCCTTTAATAGAGGCACGTTGACGCCCATTTCTAGATAATGGCCCTCGTAGCTTCGCAAGTCACGTGGTCCCTCCGGTTTGCCCTCGTGCCACTCCAATGCTTCCTCTTGCCGGTATGAAGATAAGAGATGCTTTGCTTTTCCTTTGAAAGCAGACGATAGATATTAATGTAGTACTGATGGTGCGCTGCTGCCGAACTGCAGGCTGTGCCAGATGTTCCTTCGCCTTTTATAGAGGCACGTTCACGCTCCTTTATAGATAATGGCCGTCGTAGCTTCGCAAGTCACGTCGTGTCACCTGATGCTATAGAGTAACATATTTAAAGACAAAAGTGGGCACTCAAACGTCTCGCGTCCTAGCTATGCAGATTTGCGATTCCATTTGGAGGCAGGGCACACTTAAAAAATGTGGCTGTGCCTTCGTCCATGACCAGCAGCTTGACAAGCAGCACGATATGGCACGACCTGGAGCAATGACTAGTCACGCCCCCACGACGGGCTCACGGCATCCTTGTTCTCTAAAATGCAACCGAGCTACGTGTTTGATTTCTCCTGCCAGCGTCGGACACTACTGCTTCGCTTCCGCTTCATGGTGAGCTCACACGAAATTCTTTTGCTCGTTGTTGAAGACTTTGTTATGTCGCTTAGCCGCATGAACCAGGGACGGAAGGGAGCATGGTGGTCGCGAAGGCATAAACTGCTGCTGCACATTTGCAGCATTGAATTCATTTCGCATTCTTATCATTTGCACCAAAGTGTGGTGATTCCCGCGATGACAGCGACGCGGCAGCGACCATGCTACCAGGCATGTTCGAAACAATTTTTAAGTTAGGAAATAGTATAAAATAATACGGTTCGTTATAAACGTGGGGTATGAACACAGGCCGTTCGGTGAAGAGAGCGTTGTTTTACGTTCAGCGTCTTTAGGGAAAGTATGGTGTGCCACCTTAGAAACTGAAATGTGGCTATTTCTAAAGCGGTACACGTGCAATATTTACAGTATGGCAACAATTCAGGCTTTGTAAACTGCTGTAGCAGACTATGTGTACTGGATCGTTGCTAACTGTTTCGCATTGAGCTGAAGATACATGTTTTCATGTTTTAATTGTGTATGGCGTCCTTACCATAGAAAGTTTTGTTTCGTAGCATTTGTAAGTGTTTTCTTCACCTTAGGTTAGCAGCAAAAATATGCCTTCTACAAAGGAACGTACCATCTCCATTAAAAACCTTCGAAGGCTCCAGTATTGATTACACGAAGGAACGTAGCGTCTACATTCAATAGCTTTGAACCCTCCAGTATTGCTTACCTTGTCTTTGTCATTGTACGTATTGCAAGGACCTCCACTATACCTTCTACAAAATACTCTAAAGCCAAAGGACATCGTGCATATTTAAGGGCAAATTTCGAAGTATCACAAGACAGCAGTTGAAGACGTCCAACACAGCATAAGTGCCTGATTACCGGAGATACCAATATCCTGTTGCCGTTTAGTGAGGGACGCACTGGATTACACATTCGAGATGAGGATATTGGTGCGTGCCCAATTATTTTCGTAGCAATTTTACTTTGGCACGCAACCATTCGTATAACTTTCCTGCCTTAATTCACCCTCCTTGGCTGAAGTACAAGAAAAAGCATCGCATTTGTTCCTTCTGAAACAATCCTATCTTAAGTAAACTCATTGCTGTTGTGTCTTTGTAGCTTTTCTTTATTCTATATATAGTTTGAAGACGTCTTTTGTGCGTTGTTATGCTTGTGCAAAGTTACTCCCATCAAGCCAATAATTTCCGACTATGCTGCATTACTTGCCGTCCCCGTTTCTGTCCGTTTGCATGTGTCTGCCATATTTCTCACAATCCTGCTGCAATAAGCTGTTAGATATTTTCGTGTTCTAGGCTGCCCAGTATGTTTATAAAAAAGGAACAGGGTACATTTCTTTACGATACTTCCTTTGGTGTGAGTTATTAGAATTGAGATATCACAAACAATAAACTTCTGCTTCCACACTAATAGTTCACATGACCGTTGCGTTATGTTACAATTTCAAAGAAAATACGTTATAATTTAAATAAAGAAGTTGCATTCCTAATGGCTAAAAATTAATCTTATAGCTTTCCGCTGGACAGACGAATTTAACTTTCTCATGCACAAGATTTGGTGACCCCAAAACTGACCCATATTCAAAAGAGACCTGACCAGCGAATTACAGGCTGTTAGCTTCCGTTCTTTAGTCGCGCCATTAAAAGTTCTTCTTAAGTGACCTATTTTATTAACCGATTTCACGCAAATGAGGTCAATATGTTTATGCAACTTTAAGGCGGAAGAGAATACAACATGAAGGTACTTAAATTCCTGCACTCTTTCTGGTGTGTGTTCTGCATAGCTGTACCTAAATTGCAAGAGTTGTTGCTTCTTAGTGAATGTCATTATCACCGTTTTCTTTAAGTTATGCTCCTGTTGTAGAAAGAAGAAACACATCATTTCATAAAGCCTGATAAGTGACAAGACAGACGTTCAAATACAAAACACAGTCATCAGCGTAGAGACGATGCTTAACTGGAGTGTTAGTAGGAACTTGGACAACATCATTGGTACAAATTATAAGTTGGAGTTGTCCCAAAGGGGAACCCCGTGGGGCACCAGAGGAAATGTAAACCGGTGGTGACTTCTGGCGATGGTAACTAACTGAGTTCAAAGGCTCAAATTATTCGAAATCCAGCCAAGCAATTTGTCAGCATAGGAGCCAGTAAGAAAGATGCAAAGTTTAAGAAGTTTCCGGCGGCATACTTTATCGAAAGTTTTGGAGTAGTCAATAAAAACAGCGCCGCCTTGTTCCCGAAGGTTACGTGATGGGGAATATCGTGCGTGGATTCAATCAACTGTGTAACAGTGGAGAAACTACCACGGAAACCATGCTGATGCTGTGAAAGGATATCGTTATTAGTGAAGTGTTGAATGTTGTGCTTGTGAATGACATGCTCCAGAAGTTTGCACCGCGTATAAAATAATGAAATTGGTCGCTAGTTAGAAGTCGTTAGCCTCTTGCCCAGTATTAATATAAAAGCAATATTACAGACGGTGCGCTGCTGCCGCAATAGTTATGCGATGATCTCCGGTTTTGCAATACCTCCCTAAAGACCGCCAGGCTGTCCAGGAAGGCTATAACCATGCAGATTTCGGGGCTTTGGTAATGTCGACTGCGTGTTTCTGAACATCGTCCTTAATGTATTGACGCCTGTTACTGTAAGAACAGTAAGCTGCGTATTTCCGATTTTGAAGTGCGTTTCTTGCGCGTTACCAATTCTGGACATGTGGAGGCAGGTGATTTCAGTTTTGTTTTAGGTAGCAGGTCATTTATACTTACTATTTATTGATCCTGGTCACTTTTTCTTGCGTACAAGTTTGTTATCATGTGTCTTATAGAACAAAAAAATGGAAGAAATATTTGCAAGATCCGTGTTATGTGGCATGAATCAAGTTATCTGTCATATGTCTGAACACACGAAATACCTGCCGACTGACACGAAGAGCGGTTTTCTAAAAAAGTAGCTGGAATGCATACGTTGTATAATAATATTTCTGAACTAGTGCTGCCCAGAATATTCATTTAAAGTAGACAGGTCATGCAAACTCTGCGGCTATACTTCACAGATGGAAATATGTGCCATAAAGTAAATAATTAGGAGCGTATTTAGCGTAATTGAGTGAAGCATTTTATTTAGCATTTTGATTTCTCGTAGAGTTAATGGTGGCCTCACCGAGTAGTTTTGATTGAGGATTAGAATTGTGCTATTCGCGATAGGGAACCTTTAAATAATTTGATGCTGCTGAAAAAAAAAATACCCTGTAGATAACTTCACCTGGCCCTATGCTGCGTCAGCGCAACCCTTATTCCCAACATGAAGATTTTCTTACCTTGTCTGTGCATGCTATCGTCTACAAACGTGCACTATATTTCCATTTCACACCGGTGCTACATTAATGCATCGACATTTTATCGGAGCACCCAATCGAACATGTTTGCACGAGGTGAGATTGACCAGTTTGTCGTAACAACGCAAGAATGAAACTGCTCGGTGGAAATTTTAGTCAACTCTACAAACGTGTTAAGTTAGGAATTCAAAATTGAGGACTAGAACAGAGGATGGAAAAGAATCTTTCGGAAGGCACCTATATAATTGCGTTAGTGGCCGTGGCGACTCATTGGCTACAGCGTTTTTTGTGCTGAGGGTTCGCTGGTTGGACGAACGAACGCACCGATTACATTCCTACGACTCCATGATAAAAAAATAGTAGCAGACTGAACTGTGGCTTGCGTCTACGAAATGCGAATCATTCGTAACATGTAGAGAATGGTTGTAACGTATTAATAATGCAAATGTTGTTATCTGCCAAGTATGGGCCTCCTACCCACTATGGATTGTGTACCGCACGGTTGTGTAGAGATTATACGCGATAGTGTTTCAATTCGTAAGTAAGACAGTGTGTTTAATGGCAAGCGGTGAGATTGAAAGGAAACTGTAATTCTTCGGCGCATAATGCGCCGAACCAGAGGCGCATAGTCATTGACACATACCTAGCTCATGTAGTGTCCGTTGCCCAAGTCGTCCGGTGGTGCTGGATGATGTTGAAGTGGATTTACCTGCATCCCTTTGAAGTGGGGCGGTGACAAACTGTCACCTGGCCTGCTTAATATAAACAAGTTATCTGGCATAGCAACACATCATGCCATCTTTTGGCCAGTTCTGCATGTACGACATCTCACTTACGGGTTTGTCAGACGGAGAAGCCACTCGTCAAAATATGCGAACAGTGCGATGAACGTTAGGAACGCGAGCACGTCGGCCATGTTCACGCAATTCCTCGCCGAATCAGTGACTTGTACAGCACTGAGTACTTTTGCAATGTGACTCTTGTTACTTTTTGGCTGACGTGAGCTATAGATTTCCAACTGTAGTTTTCCGGGCAGGAAAGCATTTTTAGTTGTGGCCTGTCCTATCTTCAGCAGCAGCCAACGCCACAGTATTGCACTTGCGTGGTCGGTGCCTTCTGCTGTGTAATTCTCAGAAAGCCGTACAGTGTGACAGCATCAACAGTTCGGCACATATGGAGTGCTCCAATAGTCAGAACAGTTGTGGCTCAATGACACAAGTCCCGTCGTCGGGGTTCTGTTTCGATGCCGGCAAAGGAGGCATGTCGGCAAACGTCTGGCGGGTTTAACAAGCAACGCAGCCAAGTAAAAGACTAATCACATAAAAGACGGTGTGAATCCCGGCACATACGTTAGTTTAGGCATTGGCGTTCAATGTGGTGTGCTCACACGTACAGGCGCCCAAATCTTTAACTGGCGTGCGCGAGCGGTGACTTTTCCGTGCGTCAGCGCCGTATGACGGGGCGCGGCTGGAAAGAGTCTGAGGCTAAGCGCATGCGGACAAAGTGCGCTCAGCTGGGCCCATCGTCTGCTAAGCTGTTTCCAGCCTCGCCCCGTCATACGGCGCTGACGCACAGAAAAGTCGCCGCTCGCGCACGCCAGTTAAAGATTTGGGCGCCTGTACATAGAGAGCCGTAGTGTACGTGCTCGATGAAAACACCAGAAGGCTGCCTTGGCATGTTTGGACACAGTGCGAAGGCATATGACAGGGTTGAGTACACTATCCTACCAGATGCAATACAGCGTAAAGGGTTCGCCGGATACATAACTGATTTGGTTGGTGAATTTATTAAAGCTTGCTATGCTTACTGCTTTCAAAACAGCATTTCAACGTCAAAATATCAGCAGGAATGAGCAATAGGAGGTAAAATTGTTTCGCAAATTTTGATGAATATTTTGATAACCTCAGTGCTCATTCATCCAACGGTTCCCGTTTGTGTCTACGCAGATGACATTGCACTCTTTGCGTTAGCTAGCAATATGAATTCTACTTATAAAATTCTAGAAACATACTTTGGTAACTTAGGTCAAGGCTAGATGGACTTATAAAGCTGAATGTTAACGAATGTGGCCTCTGTTCATTTACATTGTCCGTTTCTATTTTAATATTTCCCCATATATTGCCAAAACGTAATTTGCATGTGGGCTCTAAAATATCTTGGGAGTGTTATAGAACGAAAATAGTCAAACGGCGCGCTCAAATTGAATATGTAGTGACAAAATCATCGCGTTTTGCAGCTATGTCTCGCAAGCTTAGCAACAGACCCTACGAAATGCACGTTCCAACATTATTCCCTCAAGCCAAAAGAAGTCTGCATCATTTGGCCGGCACTGATAAAATAGTACATGTTGGTCCTCGCAATCTTGGCTGCTGTTAAGCCTGTCCTACTCGCGCGAAGTGTAAATATTTGTGAATATGCGTATTTTGTACAGTGTTTCTGTTTGTGGTGCGGGTTACGCTGGCTGTTAACCACCACCGAAGCACGGAACTTCGAAGCGGTCACCACGCTGCTCCGTCGGCAATGGCCACTGAAGCACACACCGCGCCGGAACTTACCGTGCTGCCGCCGTGCCACCAAATGTCATCTTATCACTTCCAAAAAATATGGGTGCGTTCTGTGTCACAAATTACGTAGCGTCAAGGATTAGATTTCATGGAAGGAGCTTGACAAAAAGCACCACAGGTGGGACGGTACGCGTATACTGGCAAATGTGGTATTTTGTCGCAAACGTTTGGCAGCGGTGCGCAAGCAGCGTACAGGTTCGCTCACCCACCCGTTTTTACGCAGATTCTGTGCGTTTCGCCAAGCAGCAAGGAGCCGAGGGACGACTGACTGCCCCATCTACGTTAAGGAACAGCGTAGATTTCATCTCGTTCTGCACACTGTCAAGATCGCTGATTCAACGGCCCGGCTTCCCCAGCTACCTGGCGCATCGCCGCACCTCCCACCAATCAGCGTGGGAGGCTCGTACCGGCTGCCTTTATAATGGACGGCATTGCGGGCGGCAGCTCAGTTTGGCAGCGGTGCGCAAGCAGCGTACAGGTTCGCTCCCCCACCCGTTTTTACGCAGGTGAGACTTGGGCGTTGTTGAATAGTTTTTCTACTGCTGCGCACTGCTGCCAAACTTTGACTGTAACTTTGACTGTATCTTTGCATTTAATCTCTAAGAATGGCTGGCAATGCTAAGGAAATTACGAAGGCTCTTGAATACTTCAAGCGGGAAATGAGATTAGAGATGCGTAGTGTGAAGGACAGTGTTAAATTTTGTATTGACACGTGCGACGAAACAAAGGCAATCGGCGCTGACGTGAAGGCACTTCGACATGGCATTGGCGAGCTGATTAAGTTCAATGAAACCCTGAAAAATGAAAACAAGTGCTTAAGGCGGAGAGTTGAGGAGCTGGAGCAGTATACCAGGTTAAATAACTTGGAAATAAAAGGCATCAAGTCACACGGGAACCCTGTTGACATAGTCAAGAAAATTGGCGACGTTCTTAAAAACCAGTTGCTAGCCATGACATTGACACGTGTCACCGGATCCCAACGCGCAAGCCAGGCGAGAGCAATATCTTGGTTCGCTTTGTTCGGAGAGATAAGCGTCATGCGTTTCTTGCTAAGGCCAGGAAGCAAAAGTTTACAAATGACCAGCTCGCCTTATCTGGGACCGACAGCGTTTATGTAAACGAGCATCTTACGCAGACTAACAAACAGCTGCTTGGTGCTGCTATTGCCCGCAAGAAAAAAGCGGCATGGAAATTTGTCTGGACGAGCGGGGGCAAGGTTTTCGCGCGGAAGGATGAACACATGGACGCTGTTAGGATTCAGGATCTGGCTGATCTGGCGAAGATGACTAGATAATAACAGTGCTTTTGCAACATGCTCATCATTCCTGACTTATCACGATGCCTCTTCCACCTACCTGTACTAGATAAAATACTGA